>NC_091175.1:28118220-28163220 GCF_040958095.1 Procambarus clarkii
GACCCTCACTAGGACAAGGGCAAACACCAGCAAATTGGAATACATTTACTGGACAAAGCACATACACAATACATACACCCATATAATAATAATGAATACTATACTCTATACTATTACAATCAGGTTGCACTCCAACACCATCAGAACTCTATCATCAGCTTATCAAGTGGTATCCTATCTCCTGGTTCACCACCTGATACTATCAACCTCCTCAAGTAGATCAAGTCTACATACACTGTTGCACTATCAGCAAGAGAATATATATATATATCTATAAACTTGTACAAGGAAAACCAGCATGTGAATGCAATAACATATATCAGTATAAATGTTCCTTGATACACAACAATGATCAATCGATCACCCTATTAGTCCTAGAACACATACATCTGTAGGTAATCCAGCCTACGATTGTAACTCTAAACTTCAGTATAAAACACTCCTTGACTTAAGGATGCAAACAATCACCCACCTCTCACTGCGTCTTGCACGCTAATGATAACCAAACACTCGATTACCTTCTTACAAGTAATCATTTAGAACTTTCCTCCCACATCTGGAAGTTCACTACCCTGATCTCTTCAGGTTCTTCCGGGTTTAACTACCAGGATCCTCTGCAGCTCCTCCAGGCTGCTACCATGAAGTTTTCCTTGAGCAACTATGGTGCTTCACCCGTCTGCTAGGTTTCTCCACAGCTCTCCTGGCTGCTACACCATGAAGTTCCCTCGAGCAACTATGGTGCTTCACCACCTCTACAGAAGCACGTGACACTCCTCTTCACTGCTTCTCACAGCTCGAGGTCCTCTGCTCCACTACTTTGGAGTCTCATCAACTACTCCCTCTGTGCTGGCTTCGAAGTTCTCAGCAACTTCTTCCCCAAAGACAAACCTGCAACCCATCGACACTCCAATAAAAATGTTTCCCCTTTAACACATAAACAAAAATAATCACACAATATGTTTGCCTCAAACCTCTATCTGTCCACTACATACTGTGAGATTGGACTCCCCCATTGGGCGGGTCCATGCTCCACCTCGCCTGGCGGGCCTCCACACTCTCCTCCACCGCCCCTCAGTCAGTTGGCTTCAAGCGGTCGATGGGAGAGGATGTGCTGCTCGTCCCTCCAGCTGTCTCTCTCATCTCCGTCCTCTTGTTTAGGCTTCCTGCCTTACCAAAACATTTGTAACTCATCAATAAACATTGCTACTGTCGCTGGGCACACGACCAACTACAAGCTTTTCACTATGAACTGGGATAAATCGTGCTTACCACAGATTGTCTCGTCGAGGGCGCTCCTCCCTCTGACGGAGGCCTGGTCAGGGCACTTCCACAGCCCACGAAAATGTCTCTGGGCGGCTTAATAAACACTCCTTGCCGTCCAGGATTTGAGACTACACCTCCCCAGCTCAATCCACGGCTGGTACGACTGCACACTTTCCTTGGAGATATATCACTAGGGGGTTCTTTCTGACGGGAGCTCAACGGAGCGTGGCTTTCCCCCTGCAATGTCTGGCCTCAAGTGAGGTCAAAGCCCTCCAGAAGCGAGCCTCACGCCTCCAGCAAAATATCCACATCTCCTAACCAGTCATTTATTTATTTCCTTATTTACTGCCCATAATCTCAAATTGTTCATTGAATCCAAACAAACATAAGAACATAAGAACAAAGGCAACTGCAGAAGGCCTATTGATTTATATACGAGGCAGCTCCTATTTTATAACCACCCAATCCCACTCATATACTTGTCCAAACCCGCGCTTGAAAACAATCGAGGGACCCCACCTCCAGCACGTTACGCGGTAATTGGTTCCACAAATCAACACCCTGTTACTGAACCAGTATTTACCCAAGTCTTTCCTAAATCTAAACTTATCCAATTTATACCCATTGTTTCGTGTTCTGTCTTGTGTTGATACTTTTAATATCCTATTAATATCCCCTTTGTTATGTCCATTTACCCACTTGTAAACCACTATCATGTCACCCCTAACTCTTCGCCTTTCCAGTGAATGCAACTTAAACTTTGTTAATCTTTCTTCATATGAAAGATTTCTTATTTGGGGAATTAACTTAGTCATCCTACGCTGGACACGTTCAAGTGAATTTATATCCATTCTATAATATGGCGACCAAAACTGAACTGCATAATCTAAATGGGGCCTAACTAGAGCAAGATATAGCTTGAGAACCACACCAGGTGTCTTGTTACTAACGCTGCGATTAATAAATCCAAGTGTCCGATTTGCCTTATTACGAACATTTATGCATTGATCCTTTTGTTTTAAATTCTTACTAATCATAATTCCCAGATCCCTTTCGCAATCCGACTTCACAATCTCAACACCATCTAGCTCGTATCTTGTAACTCTATCATCATTACCTAACCTCAGAACTTTACATTTATCAGCATTAAACTGCATCTGCCAATCCTTTGACCATTTCAAACCCCTATCTAGGTCAACTTGAAGTGATAGTGAGTCCTCCTCCGAATTAGTTTCCCTACCGATTTTCGTTTCATCTGCAAATTTGCAAATGTTGCTACTCAAACCTGAATCTAAATCATTTATATATATTATAAACAACAGAGGTCCCAGGACAGAGCCCTGAGGCACCCCACTTACAACATTTTCCACTCTGACTTGACTCCATTTATACTAACTCTCTGTTTCCTTTGGTATAGCCATGCCCTAATCCAGCTTAATATAGCACCCCCAATACCATGAGACTCTATCTTTTTTAATCAGTCTTTCATGTGGCACTGTATCAAAAGCTTTGCTAAAGTCAAAGGTACACAACATCACAATCCTTACCACTATCAACTGCCTCAACAATGCTAGAATAAAAACATAACAAATTTGTTAAACATGAACGGCCATTTATAAAACCATGTTGCGACTCAATTCATTTATTATGTTTTTCAAGATGAAGACGAATTTTATTTGCTATTATAGATTCGAGTAACTTTCCCACAATAGACGTTAGGGTAATTGGTCGATAGTTAGACGCAAGTGATCTATCTCCTTTCTTAAAAACTGGTATCACATTAGCAACTTTCCAAAACTCTGGCACTCTGCCTGACCTCTATTGATTTATTAAAATATGGTTGACAGTGGGTCACAAAGCTCCTCTTTGCATTCTTTAAGCACCCTGGCAAACACTTCATCCGGCCCTGGGATTTGTTTAGTTTGAGTTTTACTATTTGTTTAAGAACATCCTCCCTGGTAACTGCTAAAACTCGTCAACCTGTCCTCGTCCCAACCCACATAGACTTGTTCGGCTGAAGGCATATTGTTAAGTTCCTCTTTAGTAAATACAGATACAAAATATTTATTAAAAATACTACTCATACCTTCATCACTATCTGTTATTTGACCTGTCTCAGTTTTTAATGGACCTATTCTTTCCCTAATCTTAGTACGATATAACTGAAAAAACCTTTTAGGATTTGTCTTTGCTTGCCCTGCTATGCGAACGTCATAGTTTCTTTTTGCTTTTCTTATCTCTTTTTTAACATTTCTAACAGTTGTACGAATTCCTGTTCTAAAGTGACCTCCCCATTTTTAATCCTTTTGTACAAGCTCTCTTTTTACCTATAAGGTTCTTCAAATTCTTTGTTATCCACTTAGGGTCATTAGTATTCGATCTATTCAATTTGTATGGTATACTACGTTCCTGTGCTTTGTTTAGAATATTCTTAAATAAGTTTATAAATTGAATCCACATCGAAATCTCCATTTACGTCACCTATCGCTGGGTTCATGTCTTGCTCCAAGACCGGCCCCCCACCCCATACCCAAGACTTTCCAATCAATTTGACCCAAAAAATTTCTTAGGCTATTAAAATCAGCTTTTCGAAAATCTGGCACTTTAACAGAATTTTTCTCCTACAGGTCTATTCCATTCTATGCTAAATCTGATTTCTTTGTGATCACTGTTCCCTAGCTCACTCCCTATTTTCGATGTCATTAATTTGTGTTTCCCTGTTAGTTAACACTAAATATAAAATATTATTTTTCTGTGTTGGTTCCTTAATGTGTTGCGTAAGAAAGCAATCGTCAATTAATTCTAGAAAATCTTCTGCTTCACTATTCCCTGTTTTGTTCAACCAGTTTATTCCACTAAAATTAAAGTCACCCATGACGTAAATACTGTTAGATCTAGATGCCCTAGATATTTCATCCCATAGATGCTTTGCTTCCATTCTATCTAAATTTGGTGGCCTATATATAACTCCTATTATAATATTATTTGCTTTTTCGTATAATTCTATCCAAATAGTTCTGTGTGTGGCTCAGTTTTGATTCCCTCTTTGAGACTACATTTCAAATTGTCCCTAACATATATGGCTACTCCCCCTCCTCGTCTAATATATCTATCTGTGTGAAATAGTTTAAATCCATTTATTTGATATTCAGCTAATAGTTCTCTATTTTCTACATTCATTCACGTTTCGGTAAGTGCAATAATATCTATTTTTTCTGTGCAGACAAGAGCATTTAATTCGTTAATATTATTTCTTAGACTTCTACTGTTAGTGTAATATACCCTAAGTGAATTGTTATTTGAGGCCCTTCTCTTTCCCTGATCATTTTGCCAATTCCTTTCTCCCACAAACACATACTTTTATTATCTCCTTCCTCCAAATCAATTCCCCATACCTCTATCTACTAACAGTTTAAACCCAAACAAACACCTCTAACCACTTCCTCCAACGAGTTCGCAACAGCAACAACCCCAGCTCTCGATAGATGCACCCCATCACGAGCATACATTTCATTCTTCCATAGAAGTGTTCTCAGTTGTCTATGAAAGATATTGCATTTGATTTGCAATATCTTTCCAGCCGGCAATTGACACCAAGTGCCCTTGACATCCATTCATTTCCCACTCCCTTTCTTGGAAGAATGCCTCATATGATCGGGATTCCTCCCTTGCTCCTAACTAATTCAATGGCTGTCCTGAATCTCTATATTAGTTCCTCACTCCTAACTCGTCCAACGTCATTACCCCCTGCACTAATACAAATAATGGGTTTGTTTTCCATTTCCCGTCATAATATCATTCATGTTTCCAACAATATCACCAATTCCAGCTCCCGGGTAGCAAACCCTTAATCTGTTCCCCCTATCTCTGGCACAAAACGTTCTGTCTAAATACCTCACCTGGGAATCTCCCACAACCAAAATTCGCTTCGATTCTCCCTTTTCCTTCGAGCAGTTTGAGGGACCTGCGCTTCAATGCTCCTCGTTACTTTGTCTTTGCCACCTTATAAATTCTTACTAATCATAACTCCCAGATCCCTTTCGCAATCCGACTTCGCAATCTCAACAGCATCTAGCTCGTATCTTATAACTCTATCATCATTACCTAGCCTCAGAACTTCACATTTATCAGCATTAAACTGCATTTGCCAATCTTTTGACCATTTCCAAACCCTATTTAGATCATGAACAAATCCACAAGGGCCAATGACGAGGATTCAAACCTGTGTCCGTGAGCAACCTGGACGCAGATCATCCCTATTTAGATCAACTTGAAGTGATATTGAGTCTTCTTCCGTGTTTAAATTCCCTACCGATTTTGTATCATTTTTGTATCACCTGCCATTTTGCAGATGTTGCTACTCAAACCTGAATCTAAATCATTTATATATATTATAAACAACAGAGGTCCCAGAACAGAGCCTTGAGGCACTCCACTAACAACATTATCCCTCTCTGACTTAACCCCATTTATATTAACTCTCTAATTCATTTGGAATAGCCATGCCCTAATCCAACTTAATATAGCACCCCCAATACCATGAGCCTCTATTTTTTAATCAGTCTTTCATGTGGCACTATATCAAAATTTTTGCTAAAGTCAAGGTACACAACATCACAATCCATACCACTATCAACTGCCTCAACTATGCTGGAATAAAAAGATAGCAAATTTGTTAAACATGAACGGCCATTTGTAAAACCATGTTGCGACTCATTTATTAACTTATGTTTTTCAAGATGAAGACGAATTGTATTTGCAAATATCGATTCAAGTAACTTTCCCATAATAGATGTTAGGCTAATTGGCCGATAGTTTGACGTAAGTGATCTATCTCCTCTCTGAAATATTGTTACCACATTAGCTACCTTCCATGGTTCTGGCACTCTACCTAACTCTATTGATTTATTAAATATGGTAGACAGTGGCTCGGAAAGCTCCTCTTTGCATTCTTTTAAGCACCCTGGCAAACACTTCATCCGGCCCTGGGGATGAAACCAAACTTAAACAAACACCTCCAACCATTGGTTGGATGTGCTTTTTTAAGTTTGGGTTTAAACTGTTAGTAAATAGTGTTATGGGAATTGATATGAAGACAGGAGGTAATAAAGGTACATGTTTGTGGGGGAAACAAATTGGCAAAATGATCAGGGAAAGAGAAATGCCTCAAAATAACAATTCACTTAGGGTATATTACACTAACAGTAGAAGTCTAAGACACAAAATAAACGATTTAAATGCTCTTGTCAAATAAAAAATAGATATTGCACTTACCGAAACGTGAATGAATGTAGAAAATGAGAACTATTCGCTGAATATCAAATATATGGATTTAAACTATTCTACACAGATAGATATATTAGACGAGGAGGGGGAGTAGCCATATATGTTAGGGAAAAATTGAAATGTAGTCTCTAAAAGGAAACCAAAACTGAGTCCCACACAAAAGCTATTTGGATAGAATTAAACGAAAAAAACAAACTATCTTGCAGACGAGGAGTCACAATAACGTGGCTGAAATATGTTGACCAGAGTGTGGTGGGAACCACCAGCCGGGTCGGACGTTCCCCTGGTCTCCCTGCTGGTGTTTATATTGGGTGATTGTTGGTTGCCCTGACGGGTGGTTGTTTTCCGCTGCAGGGTGACTGTTTTTCAGTCTCAGTATGGGGACTTACGTGCTGCCACTAAGGAGGAAGGACTCAGCTTTTCTGACTTTTACCTGTCAGGTGGATATTGGTGTCGTCAGCAACATTCTGTTTGCAGTTATGGGTGTGAAAGTGGAAGATCTCGTCGGTCTATAGGCTGTTCGTCACGACTGTTGTGAAGTTCGCCGAGAGTGGCTTGCTCCAGAGGTTTCTCGACCAGTATGAGGACAAGGTGGTGGGGCTGAGCAACGGTCTTGGCTCTGTGACTGTGACGAATTTGAGTGTGGAGTGTCTATTAAAAATGCACTGTTTGAAATGTCTGAGGATCTTCTCCGTCGGGCTCTTGCCAGGTATGGGCGTGTGGACTATATTCGTGTCTGTAAATACACAACCGGGGACGTCAAGGGGACTAGGTAATGGTTACAGAACGGCTAAGATGGTTCTTCATGGGAATGTGCCTTCTTCTCTCGCGCTTACTGGCTTTACGGTCTGCTTCTCCTACCGTGGGCAGACTCGGACGTGTTATAAATGTGGCCACGTTGGACATTTGGCTGCTGCCTGCGACACTCGGATGTATGATCGGGTAAATGTGTTTCATGAAGCCTTGCCCGAGCGTGAGGATGTCTCGGTTGTCGATGATACCCCTTGTGAGAGGACAGCCGAGGTGATGGGTGCCGCTCCAGTGGTGTGGGTGTTGGGGGGTGCGGACCCACCCCCACCGTCAGCTTCCTCGCCTCCAACGGCCCCGCTGGCTCCTTTGTCTCCGCCGGCCCCGTCTCCAGCCCATGCGTCGCCTGAAGGGTGTGGGCCTGTACCCCCTGTGGATGAGGCTGATGTTTTGTGTGTTGCCAGGTGACTTGCGGCCGGCCGTGGGCTCTACTGGGATGCCTCCTGCTGGGGCTGACAGTTCGGATGATCAGAGGCCTCTGTCCAAGCGTTCCTGGAGGGCTAGGAGTGTGTCGCCCCCCTCGTGGGTGGGTTGCAGAGTGTGAAGTTGTGTGAACACCAATCCATGACACCTGAGCTACAAGAAAAGTTATTAATATAGCACTACCTCCAGCTCCTGAGAGCCGGAGCTCCGGAGAGCCGGTCCTGATAATGGGATTTTTATCAGAGCAGATGAAATTTCAGGATTCTCTTGAAATTTGACACCAAAATTACACTCCGTCTGACAACACTGAAGATATGGAAAAATATTTAGTAAATGCAAATCACTCTATCCCCAATAAGAAAACAATTACCTAACAACTTAAGTAATACTGTTGTAATACCAACATTGGTATTACTGCGGTAGGATAAAATAACTGCATAAGAGGCTAAATTGTGCATGAAAGAATTTCAGAAGAGCCCAAGCTAATCTGGAACTTCGTAGAGCTGTCTTAGATTATATGCATGAAGAAACAGCAAAAGTCTTAGAAGAAAATTGACTCGAGTTGTGTGTCAAGCTAAAGGCAGATCAAAAGGAACAAAGGAAAATCGCCTCCTGCTTCGCCCCATCATCTTCATTCAGAGCAAGAAGCAGAAAGATTCACAAATCTAGTTCCGCTCAACTTCCTCAAGCAATTCTCACTCACCAACAAAGACTTCAAGCAGCAAGATGGAAAAAAACTGACGGACAAACCAATGACCAACTTTTCAATCCGAAAGAACTCAGAAACGCTACAAAGAAAACTAAAAAACACAGCGCCAGGTGAGGACAAAATCACTTACAACATGCAGGTCAAACTTGGAGAAGAGGGTGAAGAAGCCTTCTTGAATCTCATCAACAGAGTATGGGTGACAAGAACTCGACCACTCTCCTGGAATAGTGCAATTATAGTTCCAATTCCCAACTCCAAAGACCCAGGAAAGCCAAGACCCATCTCATTAACAAGCTGTCTGGCCAAAACTGCAGAAAGAATGGTTCCCACACCTTTTATGTAAGCATAGTTTTTATGGTGCAGTGGATTGGCTTTCCATTCAGTTCGATTAGAATTGAATGGAAAGCCAATCCACTGAATCAAAATTTGTTTGCTCACAGAAACAGTGTGGGAACCACAGAATGCCTTACCTCCTTCGTGGATCAAATCAATGACAAACCAAGAATCCTTATTTTTCTGGACTTAGAAAAAGCCTTCGAGCAAGCCAGTGCTCGAGCTACAATGTGTTGCCTGGAGGTAATATTGGAGGATAAGGAAATGCTCTTGCCTTTGCTAAAGGAAGCCTGCTTAACCGAGAACCTAAAGTAAAATTCCAAATGAAAAAATACTTAAAGTGGCTGGAAAATGGTACTCAGCAGGGAGAAATACTAAGCCCCTTGAACAAATCCACAAGGGCCGTGACGAGGATTCGAACCTACGTCCGAGATCATCTTGCTCTTCAACTGTCTCGTGGAACAATTCATGAACCCAAAAGTTACCAAAAGCCAAACTGCTTAACTATGCAGACGACTTTGTGGTCATCATCAATGGAATCATATTCTACATATGGGTAAAGAAGCAAACAATCTAGGGCTATCAATCCAACCTGTCCTCTTAAAAAGAACGTCGCTTTTGGCCGTTTGGCCGAATTTGGACGTAATTTGAAAATGAAAAAAATAAATGAAAATAAATTTGGTATTTTTTTCAACAAGTTGAGGGTCCTCTAAAAGGTTAAGTGGGCAGGAAATTCTCATAAAGTTTCAAAATGTTATGAAAAACGTTAATTTAAAGTGTCCTCTTATAACCTCTGCGCGTACGCCAGACGACTCAAATAGAAAACGGAACAGAACGTCAGAACGAGTCGATTTCATTTCAAATTACGTCCAAATTTGGCCATAGTGCGCATACGAGCGAAAAGTGACGTTATTTTTAAGAGGACGGGTTGATCAATCATCCTAAATTGGATACCAAGTCACTTTGGCATAGATGGTAAAGAAAAGGCAGACTCACTAACAAAACCTGTCTCCCTGTTGTAAGGTTAAAATAACTTCGTTTTTCACAGATTAAGAAGCAAATCAAGAAGAAAATACTCCCAACTATCAAAAGTCGCCACAGAGCCAAAGTAGCGGAAGGAAGATACACTGCGATATGGTACAAACAATCCACTGGGTACTACTCTATCAAGCCTGGCATAAAGCTATCCAGAGACATTGCAGTAGCCATACACAGACTCAGTCTTGGTTACAAGTGCTGCTGGGAGGTAATAAACCTCAGGGTTTAGGTAATAAACACAATAGTTAAAGAATGTCATATCTGTGGAACAGATGCAGAGGCGCCACTATTGCACTACTTACTGGAATGTGAAGCATCAAACAAGAGCAGCAACATTCTTCCAATAAGAGCAGCTGCATTAGATTCAAAATCCACAGTGACAACAATGGATAGAAAAGTTTAGAAAAGCAGTTAAAGAATGGGGCACACTAGTGAATACTGTGCATCTATATCCACCCTATATATTTAATAACATTATAAAATAATAAATGTTTTATAAAACATTATAAAATCATGTTATTATCTTATCTCTTAACATTATACTAGAGCATTATAAGATAATGTTATTAAAACAAGATTAAACCCGTTACGCTAAAACAGAAGCGGAAAAGAACTGGGAGAAAACCCAACCGCCATTTAAAACTTTGACCCAAATATCACACTAACAAGGTTATCACACTAACAAGGTTATCACACTAACAAGGTTATCGCACTAACAAGGTTATCGCACTAACAACGTTATCGCACTAACAAGGTTATCGCACTAACAAGGTTATCGCACTAACAAGGTTATCGCACTAACAAGGTTATCGCACTAACAAGGTTATCGCACTAACAAGGTTATCGCACTAACAAGGTTATCGCACTAACAAGGTTATCGCACTAACAAGGTTATCACACTAACAAGGTTATCGCACTAACAACGTTATCGCACTAACAAGGTTATCGCACTAACAAGGTTATCGCACTAACAAGGTTATCGCACTAACAAGGTTATCGCACTAACAAGGTTATCGCACTAACAAGGTTATCGCACTAACAAGGTTATCGCACTAACAAGGTTATCGCACTAACAAGGTTATCGCACTAACAAGGTTATCACACTAACAAGGTTATCACACTAACAAGGTTATCACACTAACAAGGTTATCACACTAACAAGGTTATCACACTAACAAGGTTATCACACTAACAAGGTTATCACACTAACAAGGTTATCACACTAACAAGGTTATCACACTAACAAGGTTATCGCACTAACAAGGTTATCACACTAACAAGGTTATCGCACTAACAAGGTTATCACACTAACAAGGTTATCGCACTAACAAGGTTATCACACTAACAAGGTTATCACACTAACAAGGTTATCGCACTAACAAGGTTATCACACTAACAAGGTTATCACACTAACAAGGTTATCACACTAACAAGGTTATCACACTAACAAGGTTATCACACTAACAAGGTTATCGCACTAACAAGGTTATCACACTAACAAGGTTATCACACTAACAAGGTTATCACACTAACAAGGTTATCACACTAACAAGGTTATCACACTAACAAGGTTATCACACTAACAAGGTTATCACACTAACAAGGTTATCACACTAACAAGGTTATCACACTAACAAGGTTATCACACTAACAAGGTTATCACACTAACAAGGTTATCACACTAACAAGGTTATCACACTAACAAGGTTATCACACTAACAAGGTTATCACACTAACAAGGTTATCACACTAACAAGGTTATCGCACTAACAAGGTTATCACACTAACAAGGTTATCGCGGATAACCAAACTCACTTACGGGCTCATTATTGTCCGTGCTACAAGGGCTGTTTCCTTCCGAGTAGCTAAATATAGAACAACAACAACAGCCAGCCAAGAGGCACTAGCTGACCGGGTTCGAATCCTTCAAGGGTCAAGAGTTTTCTGATATATGTTTCATTGAATATAACTGCACTTTCCGTGTTGATTATATTCTTGTTTAGGTATTATATAATACCTCTCTGCCTCATAATATATTATTATTATTATACCTCATAATATTATTACAGTATTTAGTTAAATTATTATTTAAGTATTTCATAATAATATTTATGATATAATATATTATATTTTGTTAACAAAATAAAAAAAATGGAACATAAAAATTAAGGAATATACAGGACTATTGGCCCATACGTGACCGATTCTATTTATATCCATCCATATGTCGGTTGAGCCGGTCGGCCGAGCGGACAGCACAGCTCAGCACAACATTTTCCCACTCTGACTTGACTCCATTTACACTAACTCTCTGTTTCCTTTGGTATAGCCATGCCCTAATCCAACTTAATATAGCACCCCCAATACCATGAGACTATCTTTTTAATCAGTCTTTCATGTGGCACTGTATGAAAAGCTTTGCTAAAGTCAAGGTACACAACATCACAATCCTTACCACTATCAACTGCCTCAACTATGCTAGAATAAAAAGATAACATATTTGTTAAACACGAACGGCCATTTACAAAACCATGCTGCGACTCAAGTATTAATTTATGTTTTTCAAGATGAAGACGAATTTTATTTGCTATTATAGATTCGAGTAACTTTCCCACAATAGGCGTTAGGCTAATTGGTCGATAGTTAGACGCAAGTGATCTATCTCCTTTCTTAAAAACTGGTATCACATTAGCAACTTTCCAAAACTCTGGCACTCTGCCTGTCTCTATTGACTTATTAAATATGGTTGACAGTGGTTCACAAAGCTCCTCTTTGCATTCTTTAAGCACCCTGGCAAACACTTCATCCGGCCCTGGGGATTTGTTTGGTTTGAGTTTAACTATTTGTTTAAGAACATCCTCCCTGGTAACTGTTAAACTCGTCAACCTGTCCTCGTCCCCACCCACATAGACTTGTTCGGCTGAAGAAATAAATGGATTTAAACTATTTCACACAGATAGATATATTAGACGAGGAGGGGGAGTAGCCATATATGTTAGGGACAATTTGAAATGTAATCTCAAATTCCAAGTTCCAATTTGAAATGTAATCTCAAGTTCCTCTTTAGTAAATACAGATACAAAATATTTATTAAAAATACTACTCATCTCTTCATCACTATCTGTTATTTGACCTGTCTCAGTTTTTAATGGACCTATCCTTTCCCTAGTCTTAGTACGATATAACTGAAAAAAACCCTTTAGGATTTGTCTTTGCTTGCCCTGCTATGCGAACTTCATAGTTCCTTTTTGCTTTCCTTATCTCTTTTTTAACATTTCTAACCAGTTGTACGAATTCCTGGGGAGGTCACTTTAGAACAGGAATTCGTACAACTGGTTAGAAATGTTTAAAAAGAGATAAGGAAAGCAAAAAGGAACTATGAAGTTCGCATAGCAGGGCAAGCAAAGACAAATCCTAAAGGGTTTTTTCAGTTATATCGTACTAAGACTAGGGAAAGGATAGGTCCATTAAAAACTGAGACAGGTCAAATAACAGATAGTGATGAAGAGATGAGTAGTATTTTTAATAAATATTTTGTATCTGTATTTACTAAAGAGGAACTTAACAATATGCCTTCAGCCGAACAAGTCTATGAACATAAGAACATAAGAACATAAGAACAAAGGTAACTGCAGAAGGCCTATTGGCCCATACGAGGCAGCTCCTATTCTATAACCACCCAATCCCACTCATATACTTGTCCAACCCGTGCTTGAAACAATCGAGGGACCCCACCTCCACAATGTTACGCGGCAATTGGTTCCACAAATCAACAACCCTGTTACTGAACCAGTATTTACCCAAGTCTTTCCTAAATCTAAACTTATCCAATTTATATCCATTGTTTCGTGTTCTGTCCTGTGTTGATACTTTTAATACCCTATTAATATCCCCCCGGTTATGTCCATTCATCCACTTGTAAACCTCAATCATGTCACCCCTAACTCTTCGCCTTTCCAGTGAATGCAACTTAAGCTTTGTTAATCTTTCTTCATATGAAAGATTTCTAATTTGGGGAATTAACTTAGTCATCCTACGCTGGACACGTTCAAGTGAATTTATATCCATTCTATAATATGGCGACCAAAACTGAACTGCATAATCTAAATGGGGCCTAACTAGAGCAAGATATAGCTTGAGAACCACACCAGGTGTCTTGTTACTAACGCTGCGATTAATAAATCCAAGTGTCCGATTTGCCTTATTACGAACATTTATGCATTGATCCTTTTGTTTTAAATTCTTACTAATCATAACTCCCAGATCCCTTTCGCAATCCGACTTCGCAATCACAACACCATCTAGCTCGTATCTTGTAACTCTATCATCATTACCTAACCTCAGAACTTTACATTTATCAGCATTAAACTGCATCTGCCAATCCTTTGACCATTTCAAAACCCTATCTAGATCAACTTGAAGTGATAGTGAGTCCTCCTCCGAATTAATTTCCCTACCGATTTTCGTATCATCGGCAAATTTGCAAATGTTGCTACTCAAACCTGAATCTAAATCATTTATATATATTATAAACAACAGAGGTCCCAGGACAGAGCCTTGAGGCACTCCACTTACAACATTTTCCCACTCTGACTTGATTCCATTTATACTAACTCTCTGTTTCCTTTGGTATAGCCATGCCCTAATCCAGCTTAATATAGCACCCCCAATACCATGAGACTCTATTTTTTTAATCAGTCTTTCATGTGGCACTGTATCAAAAGCTTTGCTAAAGTCAAGGTATACAACATCGCAATCCTTACCACTATCAACTGCCTCAACAATGCTAGAATAAAAAGATAACAAATTTGTTAAACATGAACGGCCATTTATAAAACCATGTTGCGACTCAATTATTAATTTATGTTTTTCAAGATGAAGACGAATTTTATTTGCTATTATAGATTCGAGTAACTTTCCCACAATAGACGTTAGGCTAATTGGTCGATAGTTAGACGCAAGTGATCTATCTCCTTTCTTAAAAACTGGTATCACATTAGCAACTTTCCAAAACTCTGGCACTCTGCCTGACTCTATTGATTTATTAAATATGGTTGACAGTGGGTCACAAAGCTCCTCTTTGCATTCTTTAAGCACCCTAGCAAACACTTCATCCGGCCCTGGGGATTTGTTTGGTTTGAGTTTTACTATTTGTTTAAGAACATCCTCCCTGGTAACTGCTAAACTCGTCAACCTGTCCTCGTCCCCACCCACATAGACTTGTTCGGCTGAAGGCATATTGTTAAGTTCCTCTTTAGTAAATACAGATACAAAATATTTATTAAAAATACTACTCATCTCTTCATCACTATCTGTTATTTGACCTGTCTCAGTTTTTAATGGACCTATCCTTTCCCTAGTCTTAGTACGATATAACTGAAAAAACCCTTTAGGATTTGTCTTTGCTTGCCCTGCTATGCGAACTTCATAGTTTCTTTTTGCTTTCCTTATCTCTTTTTTAACATTTCTAACCAGTTGTACGAATTCCTGTTCTAAAGTGACCTCCCCATTTTTAATCCTTTTGTACCAAGCTCTCTTTTTACCTATAAGGTTCTTCAAATTCTTTGTTATCCACTTTGGGTCATTAGTATACGATCTATTCAATTTGTATGGTATACTACGTTCCTGTGCTTTGTTTAGAATATTCTTAAATAAGTTATATATTGAATCCACATCGAAATCCCCATTTAAGTCACCTATCGCTGGGTTCATGTCTCGCTCCAAGACCGGCCCACACCCCATACCCAAGCCTTTCCAATCAATTTGACCCAAAAAATTTCTTAGGCTATTAAAATCAGCTTTTCGAAAATCTGGCACTTTAACAGAATTTTCTCCTACTGGTCTATTCCATTCTATGCTAAATCTGATTTCTTTGTGATCACTGCTCCCTAGCTCACTCCCTATTTCGATGTCATTAATTTGCGTTTCCCTGTTAGTTAACACTAAATCTAAAATATTATTTTCCCGTGTTGGTTCCTTAATGTGTTGCGTAAGAAAGCAATCGTCAATTAATTCTAGAAAATCTTCTGCTTCACTATTCCCTGTTTTGTTCAACCAGTTTATTCCGCTAAAATTAAAGTCACCCATGACATAAATACTGTTAGATCTAGATGCTCTAGATATTTCATCCCATAGATGCTTTGCTTCCATTCTGTCTAAATTTGGTGGCCTATATATTACTCCTATTATAATATTATTAGCTTTTTCGTTTAATTCAATCCAAATAGTTTCTGTGTGTGGCTCTGTTTTGATTCCCTCTTTGAGACTACATTTCAAATTGTCCCTAACATATATGGCTACTCCACCTCCTCGTCTAATATATCTATCTGTGTGAAATAGTTTAAATCCATATATTTGATATTCAGCTAATAGTTCTCTATTTTCTACATTCATCCACGTTTCGGTAAGTGCAATAATATCTATTTTTTCTGTGCAGACAAGAGCATTTAATTCGTTAATTTTATTTCTTAGACTTCTACTGTTAGTGTAATATACCCTAAGTGAATTGTTATTTTGCGGACCTTCTCTTTCCCTGATCGTTTTGCCAATTCCTTTCTCCCACAAACACATACTTTTATTACCTCCTTCCTCCAAATCAATTCCCATACCTCTATCTACTAACAGTTTAAACCCAAACAAACACCTCTAACCACTTCTTCTAGCGAGTTCGCAACAACAACAACCCCAGCTCTCGATAGATGCACCCCATCACGAGCATACATTTCATTTCTTCCATAGAAGTGTTCCCAGTTGTCTATGATTGGATAAGTTTAAATTTATTTTTTAAATTTTATAAATTGGATAAGTTTAAATTTAGGAAAGACTTCGGTAAATACTAGTTAATTAACAGGGTTGTAGATTTGTGGAACCAATTGCCGCGTAACATGGTGGAGGTGTGGTCCCTCGATTGTTTCAAGCGTGGGTTTGACATGTATATGAGTGGGATTGGATGGGTATAAATAGGACCTGCCCCGTATGGGCCAATTGGCCTTCTGCAATTACCTTTGTTCTTATGTTCTTATGAATCGATCTTTTGGTTTTAAATTTTTTGGAAAGTTTTAGATTTAGGACAGACCTGGGTTAATACTGGTTCGGTAACAACGTTGTTGAATTATGGAACGAATTACTGCATAACGTGGTGGAGGTGGGGTCCCTTGATTGTTTCAAAAGTGTGTTGGACATGCACTTGAGTGGGATTTGGTGGTTATTAATAGAAACTGTCTCGTATGGGCCAATGGATGGATAATCTGGTCAAGATTTTAGAGCAAGTGGACTTAAAATGGACCATTAAAAACAAAGGGAAAGATAGACCATATCAACACTTTCGGCAGCCTCCTCCATGGGAAGAATCAAGTCTAAAGATAATCATTGAAGGATTACCAGTTAGAAAATCAGCATGTGACTCGCAGAAGCTCAAAGCAGTCATAGAGCAACAAATGGAAACTATCTCTAGACCCACAACTACTCACATCTTCACAGACGGATCAGTTGATCAAGAAAGAGGTTCTGCTGGGGCAGCAGTTTACACTACCAACCATGAAGCTTACTGGAGCATGAATAATGGGTGCTCAACATTGCAAACAGAATTATATGCCCTGAAGGAGGCAATAAACTATACAATTGAGAATAATTTACATGATGTCATCATTCATACCGACTCTAAATCTTCGCTCCAGGCATTGTTATCCAGTCAGCACAGAGATAATATACAACTTCTCACAGAAATTCAACATATATGAAAAAAGACCATAATCTAGGGCTGTCAATCACCCTAATTTGGATACCAGGTCACATTGGCATAGATGGTAATGAAAAGGCAGACTCACTAGCAAAAACTGCCACTGCTCTACCTGTTGTACAGGTTCAAATACCTCAAAGTTTTTCACAGATTAAGAAGCAAATCAAGAAGAAAATATTCTCAACTATCAAAAGTCGCCACAGAACCAAAGTAGCGGAAGGAAGATCCACTGCGATATGATACGAACAAGCCACTGGGTACTACTCTTTCAAACCTGGCAAAAAGATATCCAGAGACATTGCAGTAGCCATACACAGACTCAGACTTGGTTACAAGTGCTGCTGGGAGGTAATGAACCCAATAGTTAAAGAGTGTCACATCTGTGGAACAGGCGCCACTATTGCACTACTTACTGGAATGTGAAGCTACTGAAGCCCTGCGCATCAAACTCAACATTAATCCAACGACAGCAGCTGCATTAGATGCACATACCACAACGACTACAATGATTAGAAAAGCTGTTGAGGAATGGGACTCACTAGTGAGCATTCTGCATCTACATCCGCCACCAAGATAATGTTAATAAAACAAGAATAAAACCAGTGCACTAAAACAGAAGCGAAAAATAAACCGGGAAAACGAAGGAATCCCCTCCTCCATATAAAACTTTGACCCAAATATCCCAGTTACACGGTTATCTCGAATAACCGAACTCAATTACGGGCTCACCATAGCCCGTGCTACATGGACACTTCGTTCTGAGTTGCTAAATCTAAAACAACAACAATAACAATGTATAGGCCAATATACCTTCTGCAGTTACCTTCATTCTTATGTTCTAGCTAGCTGTACCCGGCCACGCATTGCTGTGGCTCAGCAACACATGTGCGTTGCTGAGCCACTGCAACCTTCCCCCTGTCTCCCAATCTTCCCTACCATTTCCCCCCTCCCCATCTCCTTGTCCTCCCAACCATTTCTTACTCCCCCGTCCCCTCGTCCTCCCAACCATTCCCCACTCCCCTGTCCCCTCGTCCTTCCCACCAAATTCCCTCGATTATCATTCATTTCCAACTTCCTTGGAAGAATGCCACATATGATCAGGATTCATCATAGCAATATGGAAGTTGTAGTGAAGGACCTGGTGACTCTAGTGGGAGCCCTGAGGACAGAGTTGGACTCTCTGCGGGAGGAGGTGCGTCAGCTTAAAAAACAACGAGAAGTAACGAAGGAGGAGACCAGCAGTAAAGGGACCTCGTCTTGGAGAGTTGCGAAAGACAGGGGCCTTAAGAAGACTTTGATAAAGCCGCCTTCAAACGCCATAGCTACTTCAAATTCATTTGACGTTTTGGAGGACGAGTGCTGTGGAGAGACTGTGGATCGCGCAAAAGGGAAAGCAACGAAGAGAAAGGAAGCGCAGGCCCCTCAGAAAGTAAAGGAAGTACCTAAGCAAACATTAGTTGTGGGAGATTCCCAGATAAGGTATTTGGATAGAACGTTTTGTGCTAGAGATAGGGGGAACAGGTTAAGGGTTTGCTATCCCGGAGCTGGCATTGGTGATATTATAAACAACATGAATGATATTATGGCTGGTAATGGGAACAATCCCATTATTTGCATTAGCGTGGGAGGAAATGATGTTGGTCGAGTCAGGAGTGAGGAACTGATTCAGAGGTATAAAACAGCCATAGAGTTAGTTGGGAGCAAGGGAGGAATCCCGATCATATGTGGCATTCTTCCAAGAAAGGGAGTGGGAAATGAATGGATATCGAGGGCACTTGGTGTCAATTGCCGGCTGGAAAGATATTGCAAATCAAATGCAATATCTTTCATAGACAACTGGGAACACTTCTATGGAAGAAATGAAATGTATGCTCGTGATGGGGTGCATCTATCGAGAGCTGGGGTTGTTGCTGTTGCGAACTCGCTAGAAGAAGTGGTTAGAGGTGTTTGTTTGGGTTTAAACTGTTAGTAGATAGAGGTATGGGAATTGATTTGGAGGAAGGAGGTAATAAAAGTATGTGTTTGTGGGAGAAAGGAATTGGCAAAACGATCAGGGAAAGAGAAGGTCCGCAAAATAACAATTCACTTAGGGTATATTACACTAACAGTAGAAGTCTAAGAAATAAAATTAACGAATTAAATGCTCTTGTCTGCACAGAAAAAATAGATATTATTGCACTTACCGAAACGTGGATGAATGTAGAAAATAGAGAACTATTAGCTGAATATCAAATATATGGATTTAAACTATTTCACACAGATAGATATATTAGACGAGGAGGTGGAGTAGCCATATATGTTAGGGACAATTTGAAATGTAGTCTCAAAGAGGGAATCAAAACAGAGCCACACACAGAAACTATTTGGATTGAATTAAACGAAAAAGCTAATAATATTATAATAGGAGTAATATATAGGCCACCAAATTTAGACAGAATGGAAGCAAAGGATCTATGGGATGAAATATCTAGAGCATCTAGATCTAACAGTATTTATGTCATGGGTGACTTTAATTTTAGCGGAATAAACTGGTTGAACAAAACAGGGAATAGTGAAGCAGAAGATTTTCTAGAATTAATTGACGATTGCTTTCTTACGCAACACATTAAGGAACCTACACGGGAAAATAATATTTTAGATTTAGTGTTAACTAACAGGGAAACGCAAATTAATGACATCGAAATAGGGAGTGAGCTAGGGAGCAGTGATCACAAAGAAATCAGATTTAGCATAGAATGGAATAGACCAGTAGGAGAAAATTCTGTTAAAGTGCCAGATTTTCGAAAAGCTGATTTTAATAGCCTAAGAAATTTTTTGGGTCAAATTGATTGGAAAGGCTTGGGTATGGGGTGTGGGCCGGTCTTGGAGCGAGACATGAACCCAGCGATAGGTGACTTAAATGGGGATTTCGATGTGGATTCAATATATAACTTATTTAAGAATATTCTAAACAAAGCACAGGAACGTAGTATACCATACAAATTGAATAGATCGTATACTAATGACCCAAAGTGGATAACAAAGAATTTGAAGAACCTTATAGGTAAAAAGAGAGCTTGGTACAAAAGGATTAAAAATGGGGAGGTCACTTTAGAACAGGAATTCGTACAACTGGTTAGAAATGTTAAAAAAGAGATAAGGAAAGCAAAAAGAAACTATGAAGTTCGCATAGCAGGGCAAGCAAAGACAAATCCTAAAGGGTTTTTTTCAGTTATATCGTACTAAGACTAGGGAAAGGATAGGTCCATTAAAAACTGAGACAGGTCAAATAACAGATAGTGATGAAGAGATGAGTAGTATTTTTAATAAATATTTTGTATCTGTATTTACTAAAGAGGAACTTAACAATATGCCTTCAGCCGAACAAGTCTATGTGGGTGGGGACGAGGACAGGTTGACGAGTTTAGCAGTTACCAGGGAGGATGTTCTTAAACAAATAGTAAAACTCAAACCAAACAAATCCCCAGGGCCGGATGAAGTGTTTGCTAGGGTGCTTAAAGAATGCAAAGAGGAGCTTTGTGACCCACTGTCAACCATATTTAATAAATCAATAGAGTCAGGCAGAGTGCCAGAGTTTTGGAAAGTTGCTAATGTGATACCAGTTTTTAAGAAAGGAGATAGATCACTTGCGTCTAACTATCGACCAATTAGCCTAACGTCTATTGTGGGAAAGTTACTCGAATCTATAATAGCAAATAAAATTCGTCTTCATCTTGAAAAACATAAATTAATAATTGAGTCGCAACATGGTTTTATAAATGGCCGTTCATGTTTAACAAATTTGTTATCTTTTTATTCTAGCATTGTTGAGGCAGTTGATAGTGGTAAGGATTGCGATGTTGTATACCTTGACTTTAGCAAAGCTTTTGATACAGTGCCACATGAAAGACTGATTAAAAAAATAGAGTCTCATGGTATTGGGGGTGCTATATTAAGCTGGATTAGGGCATGGCTATACCAAAGGAAACAGAGAGTTAGTATAAATGGAATCAAGTCAGAGTGGGAAAATGTTGTAAGTGGAGTGCCTCAAGGCTCTGTCCTGGGACCTCTGTTGTTTATAATATATATAAATGATTTAGATTCAGGTTTGAGTAGCAACATTTGCAAATTTGCCGATGATACGAAAATCGGTAGGGAAATTAATTCGGAGGAGGACTCACTATCACTTCAAGTTGATCTAGATAGGGTTTTGAAATGGTCAAAGGATTGGCAGATGCAGTTTAATGCTGATAAATGTAAAGTTCTGAGGTTAGGTAATGATGATAGAGTTACAAGATACGAGCTAGATGGTGTTGTGATTGCGAAGTCGGATTGCGAAAGGGATCTGGGAGTTATGATTAGTAAGAATTTAAAACAAAAGGATCAATGCATAAATGTTCGTAATAAGGCAAATCGGACACTTGGATTTATTAATCGCAGCGTTAGTAACAAGACACCTGGTGTGGTTCTCAAGCTATATCTTGCTCTAGTTAGGCCCCATTTAGATTATGCAGTTCAGTTTTGGTCGCCATATTATAGAATGGATATAAATTCACTTGAACGTGTCCAGCGTAGGATGACTAAGTTAATTCCCCAAATTAGAAATCTTTCATATGAAGAAAGATTAACAAAGCTTAAGTTGCATTCACTGGAAAGGCGAAGAGTTAGGGGTGACATGATAGAGGTTTACAAGTGGATGAATGGACATAACCGGGGGGATATTAATTGGGTATTAAAAGTATCAACACAGGACAGAACACGAAACAATGGATATAAATTGGATAAGTTTAGATTTAGGAAAGACTTGGGTAAATACTGGTTCAGTAACAGGGTTGTTGATTTGTGGAACCAATTGCCGCGTAACATTGTGGAGGTGGGGTCCCTCGATTGTTTCAAGCACGGGTTGGACAAGTATATGAGTGGGATTGGGTGGTTATAGAATAGGAGCTGCCTCGTATGGGCCAATAGGCCTTCTGCAGTTACCTTTGTTCTTATGTTCTTATTCCTCCCTTGCTCCTAATTCTATGGCTATCTTTAACCTCTGTATCAGTTCCTCATTCCTAACTTGTCCTAAATCATTCCCATCGGCTCTGGTACATATAATGGGTTATTCCCATTTCTAGCAATTTCAATCATGTTGTTAACAATATCACCAATTCCAGCTCCCGCATAGCAAACCCTTAACCTGTTCCCCCCTATCTCTGGCACAAAACGTTCTACCCAAACACCTCACCTGGGAATCTCCGATAACCAAAATTCGCTTCGGTAGTTCAATTACTTTCTGAGCACCGTGAGGGACCTGCGCTCCCTTCCTTGCCTTGCCTTTCGAGCGAACTGCAGACTCCACACAGCACTCGTCCTCCAACACGATGAATGAGTTAGAAGTCCTTAAAACATCTGTAGGAGGCCTTGTCAGTCTTCTTAAGATCCCTGTCTAAGACATTCCTGGACGAAGACGTTTCTCTGCTGCCGCTCTCCCCCTTTTGTTTCCTCTTGACGTTGTTACATATGTCTTAGCTCCTGCACCTGTCGTAGCTCCTCCCGCAGGGAATCTGCTCTCAGAGCTCCACATAGAGTCATCAGTTTCCTCACTACATATTCCATTATTACTATGACAGCACAATGAGAGCTCAGACTATACACCCTCTCAATGGGACTGACTGCGAACATGGCTGACACCACATGTGGTGTGGTGTCGTAACTGAATATAATTATAACTGAATATAATTCCCTTGTGGTCGAGTCATTATGGTATGTTAATGATGACAAATACGCGAGGGAGGAAATGTGGGGAGACGTGATGGAGATGATGTTGACATGTCCTCCTTGATCTCACCTTTCATGTTATTGTTAGTTACATAACTAGCCTATAATTAATGCAGGTACTTGGATACGTAATTATGTATGTACTCACCAAGTTGTGCTTGCCGGGGGTTGAGCTCTGGCTCTTTGGTCCCACATCTAAATTATCAATCAACTGGTGTACAGGTTCCTGAGCCTACTGGGCTCTATCATATCTACATTTGAAACTGTGTATGGAGTCAGCCTCCACCACATCACTGCCTAATGCATTCCACCTGTTAACAACTCTGACACTGAAAGAGTTCTTTGTTACGGCCCTAATAAAAAAAAAGTATTAGGGCCGTAAAAGTTGTTACGGCCCTAATGGGTCGCAACCGGGTTCTTTCCTGGTGTTACTAAAGGTCTGGTATTTGGCCCCAAGTTATTAGAGGCTTTCAAGTGGTGAGCTCAGTAATGCAAGTAAAACAAAATGGGGGAGGTACATTAAATACAACAGGTCGTCACTTTAACCATATATAATTATTTTTCCCATCACCATATATATATATAAAACTCTTAAAAGGAAGTATTACTACACTCTATGAACATCAACTTCTCTCTCAGAAGACACTAAACACTAGGCAAAGCTAAATCGATGTAGTCTTGTACCGTGTTTCCCCATCCGTGGTACTATTCTCCGCAGGTACCGGGAAACAACAATGAGTTTACCCTGGCCACGGGCCTGCCAAGCCACAATTCCACTAGGTGCCTCTTCGTGAAGGCCCACAACCAAAGTCCAGCCTGTTGCTGGCAGATACCAATCAGCCTCGCTGTTGGGCCACTTCACTTGCAGATACTAGGGTAGCGAGCCCTAGGCAGGAGCTTCGTGGAACTCGCTGGTTACTCTCCTCTTCGGCACCTCAGTCAGTCGTCTCTTCTACTAGCCAGCCCCAGGTACGGCGAATCCCGTCACTGCCACTCCACAGGCAGACAGTAGGACGCTTCACAGTCCTCTTCCGGCGGCGGCTAACTGTTTCTGTAAAGCAGACTGGTGTAGAGACCTTGGCTGCCCTGGGTAGACTGCCCATTCTTGTATCACAGCAGCCCTACGTCGACTCTGTGAATACAAACACGTCATCAGTACACTGGGACACTAGGAAACATCACTTACTGGATTAGACACATCCAACTCCGTTTATGACAGATGGCGCTGCTTTTCTAAACACCTCATTAGAGGTCAGCACCAGCTACCTCACAAGCCGACTAGGACAGGAATCTAGCGCCTCTTGCCGGTATATTCCCGTCATCACTAGATGGCGTTGTCTATGTTGTGGGGGTTTCGGGAGCGGACTCACAGATGGCGTTGACGTTACTGCTCCGAGCTCTGGCGATGAACTTAGGTTCGTAACACTAATGTCCCCGTGGCTCATTTGGGTACTCAGTCTCCACCCGTGTTCCCTTGTTCGTGTACCACCCGTGTTAAACTGTTTATCTGTATCTACCCTGTTAATTCCTCTGAGAATTTTGTATGTGGTGATCATGTCTCCTCAAACTCTCCTATCTTCCAGCGGCATGAGGTGCATTCCACGTAGTTTTTCTTCGTAACTCATGCCTCTTAGTTCTGGGACTAGCCCAGTGGCATACCTCTAAACTTTTTCCAGTTTTGTCTTGTGCTTGACAAGGTACGGACTCCATGCTGGGACCGCATATTCCAGGATTAGTCTTACATTCGTTGTATACAAGGTTCTGAAGGATTCCTTACACAGGTTCCTGAAGGCAGTTCTGTTAGATATCCTTGCATATGCCTCTGATGTTATTCTTTTGTTGTGGGCTTCAGAAGACAGGTTTGGCGTGATATCAACTCCTAGAGCTTTGTCTCGGGACTACATTAGCCGTCTTCCAAATTGTTGGCAGTTCACCTGTTACCAGTGATTTTTTATACACCATGGAGAGTGGCAGACACAGTGCTTCTGCTTCTTCCATCAGTATCCATGGTGAGATTTCATCTGGGAGCCTTTGTCACATCCAACTTTAAAAGAAGCCTCCTCACCTCCCCAATCGAAATCCCAATATCCTCTAGTGGAGCCTGGTTAACTAATCCCTCTCTTATCACTGGAACTTCTCCTAACTCTAATGTGAAGACCTCCAGGAATTTCATATTGAGTTCCTTGCACACTTTCTTGTCGCTTGTAGTGAATGTGTCTGCCACTCTCCTTACTCTGGGAGCTCAACATGGCCCCGGCCGGGGAGATGCCCGGCGTATCATCGTCTGGAAACTATGACAATGTTGAGGAAGTTGGAGACTTGCCGGCACCTGGAACACACTCGGATGAAGATGGTTCCCCCGAGCGTTGAGGAGGATCAAGAAGGCCCCTTCCTGGACCCGACAGTAAGACGACCAGACGAGGTAACGACGACCACCATTGCCTTACCTCGCCGCCACTACCGCCAGGTAAACATTCCCGCCCCCACCTGGCCTCTTGACCTTCCCGCCCCCACCTGGCCTCTTGACCTTCCCGCCCCCACCTGGCCTCTTGACCTTCCCGCCCCCACCTGGCCTCTTGACCTTCCCGCCCCCACCTGGCCTCTTGACCAACATCCACTAAACCAAGGTAGGCCAAGTGCTTCTGACTTGAAAACATTTCGTTTGATGACCAGCAGCTCTGAAGAGGAGTGTTCTCGACAACACGAGGACACAGAGCATAATTTTAAATGACATTCCTAAAATGTTGATGATAAAGGTGC
The DNA here is from genome assembly GCF_040958095.1 of Procambarus clarkii. Classification (NCBI taxonomy): domain Eukaryota; kingdom Metazoa; phylum Arthropoda; class Malacostraca; order Decapoda; family Cambaridae; genus Procambarus; species Procambarus clarkii. Next base: position 28,144,323 of record NC_091175.1, read on the forward strand.
TTGATATCAGGCAAACCAAGCGAAGGAACTTAATGGCTGTGGACCACCATCCCACAAGGAACTAGAGCTGTCTACCATTACTGAGATCCGGGGATATAAAGTACTTTGTTATGAATCATTTGGTGATAGATTAAAGAAATGTTTCGTCAACATGTCCACGACACGAGCGAGTAAGACATCGGAAAACTACTACAGGCAGATGACATTCAAGTCTACAGAGTTAGAAAGTTTATGCGTAGAACTGAGGGAGAGCTGGTGCTGCTGTTCCTCCTCCTCTCCCCAAGCCTCCCCGTCTCTCACCATCCCCCCCCCCTCCCCCTCCCACCGAAACCCCCCAGAACACCTCCCAAACAAGCAGGTTGTGGACCAATAAAGCGGGGAGGGTGTTAACCGGAGCTGCAGTAATCCCGCCACCTCTCTCAGCTTCTCTGAGGGAGGGGGGGGGGGGTTATGGTCCTGTGCTGATTACCTTACCACTTGTCTCACTCGTCACGCTTGTCTCACTCGTCATGCTTGTCTCACTCGTCACGCTTGTCTCACTCGTCACGCTTGTCTCACTCGTCATGCTTGTCTCACTCGTCACGCTTGTCTCACTCGTCATGCTTGTCTCACTCGTCACGCTTGTCTCACTCGTCACGCTTGCCTCACTCGTCATGCTTGTCTCACTCGTCACGCTTGCCTCACTCGTCACGCTTGTCTCACTCGTCACGCTTGCCTCACTCGTCATGCTTGCCTCACTCGTCACGCTTGTCTCACTCGTCATGCTTGTCTCACTCGTCATGCTTGTCTCACTCGTCACGCTTGTCTCACTCGTCATGCTTGTCTCACTCGTCACGCTTGTCTCACTCGTCACGCTTGTCTCACTCGTCATGCTTGTCTCACTCGTCACGCTTGTCTCACTCGTCACGCTTGTCTCACTCGTCACGCTTGTCTCACTCGTCATGCTTGCCTCACTCGTCACGCTTGTCTCACTCGTCATGCTTGTCTCACTCGTCACGCTTGCCTCACTCGTCACGCTTGTCTCACTCGTCATGCTTGTCTCACTCGTCACGCTTGTCTCACTCGTCACGCTTGTCTCACTCGTCATGCTTGCCTCACTCGTCACGCTTGTCTCACTCGTCACGCTTGCCTCACTCGTCACGCTTGTCTCACTCGTCATGCTTGTCTCACTCGTCACGCTTGCCTCACTCGTCACGCTTGTCTCACTCGTCATGCTTGCCTCACTCGTCACGCTTGTCTCACTCGTCACGCTTGCCTCACTCGTCACGCTTGTCTCACTCGTCATGCTTGTCTCACTCGTCATGCTTGTCTCACTCGTCACGCTTGTCTCACTCGTCATGCTTGCCTCACTCGTCACGCTTGTCTCACTCGTCACGCTTGCCTCACTCGTCACGCTTGTCTCACTCGTCATGCTTGTCTCACTCGTCACGCTTGTCTCACTCGTCATGCTTGTCTCACTCGTCACGCTTGTCTCACTCGTCATGCTTGTCTCACTCCTCACGCTTGTCTCACTCGCTTGTCACCGGTGTGACTCACTCACACTCGCTTAGGACCAAAATTATTTCAGAGTTCAGATAATTATAAAAGTTTATTAATGAATTCAAGACAAAAATTTTTCAAAAAGATTATTTTTTCAGAGAATATGTTCATAGAAGTTTGTTAAGGAAAATACACACATTAATAGTAAATTTTTGCTTTGTAACCATTTACTACTGTTACTAGTAAATAACTATTCACTACTCACCAGTTGAAGACCGAATTTCTTCATCTTTTAATTAAAGACCTAAATTGTATAAAAAAAACAGCTGAAGACCGAACTACGTCACAGACCATTGAAAGACCTAAATTACATTTAAAGCCCGAAAATGTGACTTAGGCCAGTTTAAGAGCGAAATTTGTCAGAGTCCGCTTTTACCCAAAATTCGTCAGGGACCAGTTTGAGTGTGAAAATATTCAGAGTCAAGTTAAAACCCCAAATTAATCAGTGTCAAGTTTAAAATCAAAATGTGAAAGAGACCAGTTTAAGACCAAAATTTACCAGACCGCGTTTATAAGAGTAGAGTCGTTACTATTGGCCCAACTTTTGCCCAATTTAAAACAGTCATATTTCAGACGTGGTAAGAAAATAACAAAAAAAACGTTGTACCGAGTTATAGCTCTCGTCCCCCACCTTAGTTCAATCTCATATTTTCTACCTAACACATTGAACACTCGACACAAGCAACACCTGACACAAGCAACACCCGACACAAGCAACACCTGACACAAGCAACACCCGACACAAGCAACACCCTACACAAGCAACACCCGACACAAGCAACACCTGACACAAGCAACACCCGACACAAGCAACACCTGACACAAGCAACACCCGACACAAGCAACACCCGACACAAGCAACACCTGACACAAGCAACACCCGACACAAGCAACACCTGACACAAGCAACACCCGACACAAGCAACACCCGACACAAGCAACACCTGACACAAGCAACACCCGACACAAGCAACACCCGACACAAGCAACACCCTACACAAGCAACACCCGACACAAGCAACACCTGACACAAGCAACACCCGACACAAGCAACACCTGACACAAGCAACACCCGACACAAGCAACACCTGACACAAGCAACACCTGACACAAGCAACACCCGACACAAGCAACACCTGACACAAGCAACACCCGACACAAGCAACACCCGACACAAGCAACACCTGACACAAGCAACACCCGACACAAGCAACACCCGACACAAGCAACACCCGACACAAGCAACACCCTACACAAGCAACACCCGACACAAGCAACACCTGACACAAGCAACACCTGACACAAGCAACACCTGACACAAGCAACACCAGACACAAGCAACACCCGACACAAGCAACACCCGACACAAGCAACACCTGACACAAGCAACACCAGACACAAGCAACACCTGACACAAGCAACACCTGACACAAGCAACACCAGACACAAACAACACCAGACACAAGCAACACCTGACACAAGCAACACCTGACACAAGCAACACCAGACACAAGCAACACCTGACACAAGCAACACCTGACACAAGCAACACCAGACACAAACAACACCAGACACAAGCAACACCTGACACAAGCAACACCCGACACAAGCAACACCAGACACAAGCAACACCTGACACAAGCAACACCTGACACAAGCAACACCCGACACAAGCAACACCTGACACAAGCAACACCTGACACAAGCAACACCTGACACAAGCAACACCCGACACAAGCAACACCTGACACAAGCAACACCCGACACAAGCAACACCAGACACAAGCAACACCTGACACAAGCAACACCTGACACAAGCAACACCTGACACAAGCAACACCTGACACAAGCAACACCCGACACAAGCAACACCTGACACAAGCAACACCTGACACAAGCAACACCTGACACAAGCAACACCTGACACAAGCAACACCCGACACAAGCAACACCCGACACAAGCAACACCTGACACAAGCAACACCCGACACAAGCAACACCTGACACAAGCAACACCTGACACAAGCAACACCCGACACAAGCAACACCAGACACAAGCAACACCCGACACAAGCAACACCTGACACAAGCAACACCTGACACAAGCAACACCAGACACAAGCAACACCTGACACAAGCAACACTAGACACAAGCAACACCCGACACAAGCAACACCAGACACAAGCAACACCCGACACAAGCAACACCTGACACAAGCAACACCTGACACAAGCAACACCTGACACAAGCAACACCTGACACAAGCAACACCCGACACAAGCAACACCCGACACAAGCAACACCAGACACAAGCAACACCTGACACAAGCAACACCCGACACAAGCAACACCTGACACAAGCAACACCAGACACAAGCAACACCTGACACAAGCAACACCCGACACAAGCAACACCTGACACAAGCAACACCAGACACAAGCAACACCTGACACAAGCAACACCTGACACAAGCAACACCTGACACAAGCAACACTCGACACAAGCAACACCTGACACAAGCAACACCAGACACAAGCAACACCCGACACAAGCAACACCTGACACAAGCAACACCTGACACAAGCAACACCTGACACAAGCAACACCTGACACAAGCAACACCCGACACAAGCAACACCCGACACAAGCAACACCTGACAAAAGCAACACCTGACACAAGCAACACCCGACACAAGCAACACCTGACACAAGCAACACCTGACACAAGCAACACCAGACACAAGCAACACTCAATGAACCACAGTGTTGACTGGGGGGGGGGGGAAGAGAGTCGTAATATTGATTATTTAAATTGATATTGGAGATCCTCCTGTCTTTATACGTAAGAGGTTCCTGTCTGCCTCTCATACAGAGTTTATACCCCGTGTCTGCTGATGGTCGAGCTCAGGCCCCTGTGTCTGCTCGTGGTCGAGCTCAGGTCTTGTGTCTGCTGATGGTAGGGCTGAGGCCCCGTGTTGCTGATGGTTGGGCTGAGTCTTCGTGTCTGCTGATGGTCGGGCTCAGGCCCCGTGCCTGCTGATGGTCGAGCTTAGGCCCCGCGTCTGCTGATGGTCGGGATCAGGGCCGTGTCTGCTGATGGTCGGGCTAAGGTCCCGTGTCTGCTGGTGTTCGGGCTGAGGCCCCGTGTCTGCTGATGGTTGGGCTCAGGCCCCGTGTCTGCTGATAGTCTGGCCTAGGCCCCCGCGTCTGCTGATGGTCGGGCTTATGCAAATTGTCTGCTGGTGGTCGGACTGAGGCCCCGTGTCTGCTGATGGTCGGGCTGAGGCCCCGTGTCTGCTGATGGTCGGGCTCATGCACCTTGTCTGCTGGTGGTCGGACTGATGCCCTGCGTCTGCTGATGGTCGGGCTGAGGCCCCGTGTCTGCTGATGGTCGGGCTGAGGCCCCATGTGTGCTGATGGTCGGGCTCCGGCCCCGTGTCTGCTGATGGTCGGGCTCCGGCCCCGTGTCTGCTGATGGTCGGGCTCAGGCCCCCGTGTCTGCTGGTGGTCGGGCTGAGGCTCCGTGTCTGCTGATGGTCGGGCTGAGGCCACGTGTCTGCTGATGGTCGGGCTCAGGCACCGTGTCTGCTGAGGGTCGGGCTCAGGCCCTATGTCTGCTGATAGTCGGGCTGAGGCCCCGTGTCTGCTGATGGTCTGGCTGAGGCTCCGTGTCTGCTGATGGTCGGGCTGAGGCCACGTGTCTGCTGATGGTCGGGCTCAGGCCCCGTGTCTGCTGGTGGTCTGGCTGAGGCCCCGTGTCTGCTGGTGGTCTGGCTGAGGCCCCGTGTCTGCTGATGGTCGGGCTGAGGCCCCGTGTCTGCTGATGGTTGGGCTCAGGCCCCGTGTCTGCTGATGGTCGGGCTCAGGCCCCCGTGTCTGCTGATGGTCGGGCTCAGGCCCCGTGTCTGCTGATGGTCTGGCTGAGGCCCCGTGTCTGCTGATGGTCGGGCTGAGGCCCTGTGTCTACTGATGGTCGGGCTCAGGCCCCGTGTCTGCTGATGGTCGGGCTCAGGCCCCGTGTCTGCTGATGGTCGGGCTCAGGCCCCGTGTCTGCTGATGGTCGGGCTGAGGCTCCGTGTCTGCTGATGGTCGGGCTGAGGCCACGTGTCTGCTGATGGTCGGGCTCAGGCCCCGTGTCTGCTGGTGGTCTGGCTGAGGCCCCGTGTCTGCTGGTGGTCTGGCTGAGGCCGCGTGTCTGCTGATGGTCGGGTTGAGGCCCTGTGTCTACTGATGGTCGGGCTCAGGCCCCGTGTCTGCTGATGGTCGGGCTCAGGCCCCGTGTCTGCTGATGGTCGGGCTCAGGCCCCCGTGTCTGCTGATGGTCGGGCTCAGGCCCCGTGTCCGCTGATGGTCGGGCTCAGGCCCCGTGTCTGCTGATGGTCGGGCTCAGGCCCCCGTGTCTGCTGGTGGTAGGGCTCAGGCCTCGTTTCTGCTGATGGTCGGGCTCAGGCCCCGTGTCTGCTGATGGTCGGGCTCAGGCCCCGTGTCCGCTGATGGTCGGGCTCAGGCCCTGTGTCTGCTGATGGTCGGGCTCAGGCCCCCGTGTCTGCTGATGGTCGGGCTCAGGCCCCGTGTCTGCTGATGGTCGGGCTCAGGCCCCCGTGTCTGCTGATGGTCGGGCTCAGGCCCCCGTGTCCGCTGATGGTCGGGCTCAGGCCCCGTGTCTGCTGATGGTCGGGCTCAGGCCCCGTGTCTGCTGATGGTCGGGCTCAGGCCCCCGTGTCTGCTGATGGTCGGGCTCAGGCCCCCGTGTCTGCTGATGGTCGGGCTCAGGCCCCGTGTCCGCTGATGGTCGGGCTCAGGCCCCCGTGTCCGCTGATGGTCGGGCTCAGGCCCCGTGTCCGCTGATGGTCGGGCTCAGGCCCCGTGTCCGCTGATGGTCGGGCTCAAGCCCCGTGTCTGCTGATGGTCGGGCTAAGGCCCGTGTCTGCTGATGGTCGGGCTCAGGCCCCCGTGTCTGCTGATGGTCGGGCTCAGGCCCCCGTGTCTGCTGATGGTCGGGCTCAGGCCCCGTGTCTGCTGATGGTCGGGCTCAGGCCCCGTGTCTGCTGATGGTCGGGCTCAGGCCCCCGTGTCTGCTGATGGTCGGGCTCAGGCCCCGTGTCTGCTGATGGTCGGGCTCAGGCCCCCGTGTCTGCTGATGGTCGGGCTCAGGCCCCCGTGTCTGCTGATGGTCGGGCTCAGGCACCGTGTCTGCTGATGGTCGGGCTCAGGCCCCGTGTCTGCTGATGGTCGGGCTCAGGCCCCGTGTCTGCTGATGGTCGGGCTCAGGCCCCCGTGTCTGCTGATGGTCGGGCTCAGGCACCGTGTCTGCTGATGGTCGGGCTCAGGCCCCCGTGTCTGCTGATGGTCGGGCTCAGGCCCCCGTGTCTGCTGATGGTCGAGCTCAGGCACCGTATCTGGTGATAAGCTGGAGCTCGTAACTAAATTATCTTATTGTACTTCGTTTTAAATATGATGGGTTAAAATTTCAGAGAAATTGGACTGTTTGTATTGAATCTATGACATGAGACTAAGGCGGGGACATGAGCTAGAGCTCAGTAATTGTTTGATCTCATTTACTATATCTGATATACAGAGGGGTTAAGTTTTAGAGACATTGACAGGTTCTTAACAAAGATACGAGAGGCGGTTATGGCGGGGACCGGAGCTAGAGCTCTTTAACTGTGTTTTCCTTATTTACTCAGAAGTATAGCGGGTTTAAATTTTAGGAAAATTGTTCAGGTATTAACGAAGATATAAGAGGGAACTAAGGCTGAGGACAAGAGCTGGAGTTCGGTAAATGAGTTATCTTTACTTACTCAGTTAGAATTATGGGGGGTTTTAATTTCAGGAAAATTAATGGGTTATTAACGAAGATGCGCGAGGGAACTAAGACTGAGGACGAGAGCTGGAGCTCGGTAACTAAATTGTCTTATTGTACTACGTTTGAAATATGGATTTTTAAAATTTTAGGGGTTAGTTAGTAGTTAGTAGTTAGTTAGTAGACTGTTAGTAGTTAGTTAGTAGTTAGGGGTTAGTAGACTCTTAGTAGTTAGTTAGTAGACTGTTAGTAGTTAGTTAGTAGTTAGGGGTTAGTAGACTGTTAGTAAAGAAGTTACAGGGATAAACTAAGGCAGGGACAGGAGCTAGAACTTGCTTACTGACATGATTTATTTTACTACATACGAAATATGACAGTTTAAAATTTGGCTAAAATTGGGCTATTAGTAGCGAAAATGTGGTCTCTTGACAAATTTGGTCATAAAGCGGTCTATGATGAAATTTGGTCTCTGAATATTTCTGGGCTCAAACTGGACTCTGTTAATTTTTAGGTCTTCAGATGGACTCTGATATTATTTGAATTTCCTCCATAAGAACTCTTTAAGAACGCAGGTGTAAGTAAAACTCTGAAATATTTTGGTCTCAAAGTGGACTCTGATGAATTTTCGGCATAAACTGGACTCTGATTATTTTTGGTCTTTACCAAATTTTTGGGCATTAACTGGACTTTGCTGAAAAATGGTCTCTGAATAATTTTCTGTCTTTACTGGACTCTGCCAAATTTTACTGGTCTCGGACTAATTTGAGTCAAAAATAATCTCTGTCTAAAATGGACTCTGAAGAAAATTGATCTGAAAATTTTCTGATGAAAATCGGTCTTTTTCAGGTGAAATAGCTGTAAATGGATATACAAACTGAAAGTCAGGGCTAAGATGTCTGTTCTCCTTCACAAAACTTCTATGAACATATTCTCTAAAAATGGTCGTTTTACTAAATTTCGGTCATAAACTCGTAAATAAACTCCTACGATAATATTAATTCTGAAATATTTTCATAAAACTGAACTCTGAAAAAATTAGAATTTTCCCCATAAGAACTCTTAACAAACTTTTATGAACACTTCATCCGAAAATGGTCTTTGAAAACTTTCGGTCATTAACTCTGAAAAAATTATAAGGAAACTCGACAGTCTAAACGCGAATTTAAAAAAAAAAATTAGTGTTTAGACTGTCATCCCTACTACTGATATACACACTCGCTATACACTCACGCTATACACTCACACCCTATATTCGCTATGCAGTCATGCTATACACTCTCACTCAACACATGCTATACACTCTCACTCAACACATGCTATACACTCATACTATACACTCGCTATACACTCATGCTATAAACTCAAGCTATACACTCATGCTATGGACTCACGCTATACACACATGCTATACACTCTCTATACACTCATGGTATACACTCACACTCTACACTCGCTTTACATTCATGCTGTACACTAACACTCTACACTCGCTATACACTCATGCTATACTCTCAAGCCATACACTCACACTTCACATATGCCATTTTAAAGTTACACGTGACGTCACTCGAGCATCTATGTGTTCCATGCTTAACACATTGTTATGCTTAACACATTGTCATGCTGAACACATTGTCATGCTGAACACATTGTCATGCTGAACACATTGTCATGCTGAACACACTGTCATGCTGAACACATTGTCATGCTGAACACATTGTCATGCTGAACACACTGTCATGCTGAACACATTGTCATACTGAACACATTGTCATGCTGAACACATTATCATGCTGAACATATATTCATGCTGAACACATTGTTATGCTGAACACATTGTCATGCTGAACACATTGTCATGCTGAACACATTGTCATGCTGAACATATTGTCATGCTGAACACATTGTTATGCTGAACACATTGTCATGCTGAACACATTGTCATGCTGAACACATTGTCATGCTGAACACATTGTTATGCTGAACCCATTGTTATGCTGAACATATTGTCATGCTGAACACATTGTCATGCTTAACACATTGTCATGCTGAACACATTGTCATGCTGAACACATTGTCATGCTGAACACATTGTCATGCTGAACACATTGTCATGCTGAACACATTAGAACCAAAGCATAGAAGAGAGTACACAACATAATTGGTCACAGACCACCTCAGCCAGCACTACAGTACACAACACAGACCACCTCAGCCAGCACTACAGTACACAACACAGACCACCTCAGCCAGCACTACAGTACACAACATGGACCACCTCAGCCAGCACTACAGTACACAACACAGACCACCTCAGCCAGCACTACAGTACACAACACAGACCACCTCAGCCAGCACTACAGTACACAGCACAGACCACCTCAGCCAGCACTACAGTACACAGCACAGACCACCTCAGCCAGCACTACAGTACACAACACAGACCACCTCAGCCAGCACTACAGTACACAACACAGACCACCTCAGCCAGCACTACAGTACACAACATGGACCACCTCAGCCAGCACTACAGTACACAACATGGACCACCTCAGCCAGCACTACAGTACACAGCACAGACCACCTCAGCCAGCACTACAGTACACAACACAGACCACCTCAGCCAGCACTACAGTACACAACACAGACCACCTCAGCCAGCACTACAGTACACAACACAGACCACCTCAGCCAGCACTACAGTACACAACACAGACCACCTCAGCCAGCACTACAGTACACAACACAGACCACCTCAGCCAGCACTACAGTACACAGCACAGACCACCTCAGCCAGCACTACAGTACACAACACAGACCACCTCAGCCAGCACTACAGTACACAGCACAGACCACCTCAGCCAGCACTATAGTACACAACAGAGACCACCTCAGCCAGCACTACAGTACACAGCACAGACCACCTCAGCCAGCACTACAGTACACAACACAGACCACCTCAGCCAGCACTACAGTACACAACACAGACCACCTCAGCCAGCACTACAGAACACAACACAGACCACCTCAGCCAGCACTACAGTACACAACATGGACCACCTCAGCCAGCACTACAGTACACAGCACAGACCACCTCAGCCAACACTACATTACACAACACAGACCACCTCAGCCAGCACTACAGTTCACAACACAGACCACCTCAGCCAGCACTACAGAACACAACACAGACCACCTCAGCCAGCACTACAGTACACAGCACAGACCACCTCAGCCAGCACTACAGTACACAACACAGACCACCTCAGCCAGCACTACAGTACACAGCACAGACCACCTCAGCCAGCACTACAGTACACAACACAGACCACCTCAGCCAGCACTACAGTACACAACACAGACCACCTCAGCCAGCACTACAGTACACAGCACAGACCACCTCAGCCAGCACTACAGTACACAACATGGACCACCTCAGCCAGCACTACAGTACACAGCACAGACCACCTCAGCCAGCACTACAGTACACAACACAGACCACCTCAGCCAGCACTACAGTACACAACACAGACCACCTCAGCCAGCACTACAGTACACAACACAGACCACCTCAGCCGGCACTACAGTACACAACACAGACCACCTCAGCCAACACTACAGTACACAACACAGACCACCTCAGCCAGCACTACAGTACACAACATGGACCACCTCAGCCAGCACTACAGTACACAGCACAGACCACCTCAGCCAGCACTACAGTACACAACACAGACCACCTCAGCCAGCACTACAGTACACAACACAGACCACCTCAGCCAGCACTACAGTACACAACACAGACCACCTCAGCCAGCACTACAGTACACAACATGGACCACCTCAGCCAGCACTACAGTACACAACATGGATCACCTCAGCCAGCACTACAGTACACAACATGGACCACCTCAGCCAGCACTACAGTACACAACATGGACCACCTCAGCCAGCACTACAGTACACAGCACAGACCACCTCAGCCAGCACTACAGTACACAGCACAGACCACCTCAGACAGCACTACAGTACACAACACAGACCACCTCAGCCAGCACTACAGTACACAGCACAGACCACATCAGCCAGCACTACAGTACACAACACAGACCACCTCAGCCAGCACTACAGTACACAGCACAGACCACCTCAGCCAGCACTACAGTACACAACATGGACCACCTCAGCCAGCACTACAGTACACAACATGAACCACCTCAGCCAGCACTACAGTACACAACACAGACCACCTCAGCCAGCACTACAGTACACAACACAGACCACCTCAGCCAGCACTACAGTACACAACACAGACCACCTCAGCCAGCACTACAGTACACAACACAGACCACCTCAGCCAGCACTACAGTACACAACACAGACCACCTCAGCCAGCACTACAGTACACAGCACAGACCACCTCAGCCAGCACTACAGTACACAGCACAGACCACCTCAGCCAGCACTACAGTACACAACACAGACCACCTCAGCCAGCACTACAGTACACAACACAGACCACATCAGCAAGCACTACAGTACACAACATGGACCACCTCAGCCAGCACTACAGTACACAGCACAGACCACCTCAGCCAGCACTACAGTACACAACATGGACCACCTCAGCCAGCACTACAGTACACAACACAGACCACCTCAGCCAACACTACAGTACACAACATGGACCACCTCAGCCAGCACTACAGTACACAACATGGACCACCTCAGCCAGCACTACTGTACACAACACAGACCACCTCAGCCAGCACTACAGTACACAACACAGACCACCTCAGCCAGCACTACAGTACACAACACAGACCACCTCAGCCAGCACTACAGTACACAGCACAGACCACCTCAGCCAGCACTACAGTACACAACACAGACCACCTCAGCCAGCACTACAGTACACAACACAGACCACCTCAGCCAGCACTACAGTACACAACACAGACCACCTCAGCCAGCACTACAGTACACAACATGGACCACCTCAGCCAGCACTACAGTACACAACACAGACCACCTCAGCCAGCACTACAGTACACAACACAGACCACCTCAGCCAGCACTACAGTACACAACATGGACCACCTCAGCCAGCACTACAGTACACAACACAGACCACCTCAGCCAGCACTACAGTACACAACACAGACCACCTCAGCCAGCACTACAGTACACAACACAGACCACCTCAGCCAGCACTACAGTACACAACACAGACCACCTCAGCCAGCACTACAGTACACAACACAGACCACCTCAGCCAGCACTACAGTACACAGCACAGACCACCTCAGCCAGCACTACAGTACACAACACAGACCACCTCAGCCAGCACTACAGTACACAACACAGACCACCTCAGCCAGCACTACAGTACACAACACAGACCACCTCAGCCAGCACTACAGTACACAACACAGACCACCTCAGCCAGCACTACAGTACACAACATGGACCACCTCAGCCAGCACTACAGTACACAGCACAGACCACCTCAGCCAGCACTACAGTACACAACATGGACCACCTCAGCCAGCACTACAGTACACAACACAGACCACCTCAGCCAGCACTACAGTACACAACACAGACCACCTCAGCCAGCACTACAGTACACAACACAGACCACCTCAGCCAGCACTACAGTACACAACACAGACCACCTCAGCCAGCACTACAGTACACAACATGGACCACCTCAGCCAGCACTACAGTACACAGCACAGACCACCTCAGCCAGCACTACAGTACACAACACAGACCACCTCAGCCAGCACTACAGTACACAACACAGACCACCTCAGCCAGCACTACAGTACACAACACAGACCACCTCAGCCAGCACTACAGTACACAACATGGACCACCTCAGCCAGCACTACAGTACACAGCACAGACCACCTCAGCCAGCACTACAGTACACAACACAGACCACCTCAGCCAGCACTACAGTACACAACATGGACCACCTCAGCCAGCACTACAGTACACAGCACAGACCACCTCAGCCAGCACTACAGTACACAACACAGACCACCTCAGCCAGCACTACAGTAAACAGCACAGACCACCTCAGCCAGCACTACAGTACACAACACAGACCACCTCAGCCAGCACTACAGTACACAACACAGACCACCTCAGCCAGCACTACAGTACACAACACAGACCACCTCAGCCAGCACTACAGTACACAACACAGACCACCTCAGCCAGCACTACAGTACACAACACAGACCACCTCAGCCAGCACTACAGTACACAACACAGACCACCTCAGCCAGCACTACAGTACACAACACAGACCACCTCAGCCAGCACTACAGTACACAACATGGACCACCTCAGCCAGCACTACAGTACACAACATGGATCACCTCAGCCAGCACTACAGTACACAACATGGACCACCTCAGCCAGCACTACAGTACACAACATGGACCACCTCAGCCAGCACTACAGTACACAGCACAGACCACCTCAGCCAGCACTACAGTACACAACACAGACCACCTCAGCCAGCACTACAGTACACAACACAGACCACCTCAGCCAGCACTACAGTACACAACATGGACCACCTCAGCCAGCACTACAGTACACAGCACAGACCACCTCAGCCAACACTACAGTACACAGCACAGACCACCTCAGCCAGCACTACAGTACACAACACAGACCACCTCAGCCAGCACTACAGTACACAACATGGACCACCTCAGCCAGCACTACAGTACACAACATGGACCACCTCAGCCAGCACTACAGTACACAACACAGACCACCTCAGCCAGCACTACAGTACACATCATGGACCACCTCAGCCAGCACTACAGTACACAACACAGACCACCTCAGCCAGCACTACAGTACACAGCACAGACCACCTCAGCCAGCACTACAGTACACAACACAGACCACCTCAGCCAGCACTACAGGACACAACACAGACCACCTCAGCCAGCACTACAGTACACAACATGGACCACCTCAGCCAGCACTACAGTACACAACATGGACCACCTCAGCCAGCACTACAGGACACAACATGGACCACATCAGCCAGCACTACAGTACACAGCACAGACCACCTCAGCCAGCACTACAGTACACAACACAGACCACCTCAGCCAGCACTACAGTACACAACACAGACCACCTCAGCCAGCACTACAGTACACAACATGGACCACCTCAGCCAGAACTACAGTACACAACACAGACCACCTCAGCCAGCACTACAGTACACAACACAGACCACCTCAGCCAGCACTACAGTACAAAGCACAGACCACATCAGCCAGCACTACAGTACACAACACAGACCACCTCAACCAGCACTACAGTACACAACACAGACCACCTCAGCCAGCACTACAGTACACAACACAGACCACCTCAGCCAGCACTACAGTACACAGCACAGACCACCTCAGCCAGCACTACAGTACACAACATGGACCACCTCAGCCAGCACTACAGTACACAGCACAGACCACCTCAGCCAGCACTACAGTACACAACACAGACCACCTCAACCAGCACTACAGTACACAACACAGACCACCTCAGCCAGCACTACAGTACACAACACAGACCACCTCAGCCAGCACTACAGTACACAACACAGACCACCTCAGCCAGCACTACAGTACACAGCACAGACCACCTCAGCCAGCACTACAGTACACAGCACAGACCACCTCAGCCAGCACTACAGTACACAACACAGACCACCTCAGCCAGCACAAGAGTAAACAACATAGATCAACTCAGCCAGCACAAGAGTAAACAACATAGATCAACTCAGCCAGCACTACAGTACACAACACAGACCACCTCAGCCAGCACTACAGTACACAACATGGACCACCTCAGCCAGCACTACAGTACACAGCACAGACCACCTCAGCCAGCACTACAGTACACAACACAAACCACCTCAGCCAGCACTACAGTACACAACACAGACCACCTCAGCCAGCACTACAGAACACAGCACAGACCACCTCAGCCAGCACTACAGTTCACAACACAGACCACCTCAGCCAGCACTACAGTACACAACATGGACCACCTCAGCCAGCACTACAGTACACAACACAGACCACCTCAGCCAGCACTACAGTACACAGCACAGACCACCTCAGCCAGCACTACAGTACACAACATGGACCACCTCAGCCAGCACTACAGTACACAACATGGACCACCTCAGCCAGCACTACAGTACACAACATGGACGACCTCAGCCAGCACTACAGTACACAACATGGACCACCTCAGCCAGCACTACAGTACACAGCACAGACCACCTCAGCCAGCACTACAGTACACAGCACAGACCACCTCAGCCAGCACTACAGTACACAACACAGACCACCTCAGCCAGCACTACAGTACACAGCACAGACCACCTCAGCCAGCACTACAGTACACAACACAGACCACCTCAGCCAGCACTACAGTACACAACACAGACCACCTCAGCCAGCACTACAGTACACAACATGGACCACCTCAGCCAGCACTACAGTACACAACATGGACCACCTCAGCCAGCACTACAGTACACAGCACAGACCACCTCAGCCAGCACTACAGTACACAGCACAGACCACCTCAGCCAGCACAAGAGTAAACAACATAGATCACCTCAGCCAGCACTACAGTACACAACACATACACTCTCAGCCAGCACTACAGTACACAACACAGACCACCTCAGCCAGCATTACAGTACACAGCACAGACCACCTCAGCCAGCACTACAGTACACAACATGGACCACCTCAGCCAGCACTACAGTACACAACATGGACCACCTCAGCCAGCACTACAGTACACAACACAGACCACCTCAGCCAGCACTACAGGACACAACATGGACCACCTCAGCCAGCACTACAGTACACAGCACAGACCACCTCAGCCAGCACTACAGTACACAGCACAGACCACCTCAGCCAGCACTACAGTACACAGCACAGACCACCTCAGCCAGCACAAGAGTAAACAACATAGATCACCTCAGCCAGCACTACAGAACACAGCACAGACCACCTCAGCCAGCACTACAGTACACAACACAGACCACCTCAGCCAGCACTACAGTACACAACACAGACCACCTCAGCCAGCACTACAGTACACAACACAGACCACCTCAGCCAGCACTACAGTACACAACACAGACCACCTCAGCCAGCACTACTGTACACAGCACAGAACACCTCAGCCAGCACTACAGTACACAACATGGACCACCTCAGCCAGCACTACAGTACACAGCACAGACCACCTCAGCCAGCACTACAGTACACAACACAGACCACCTCAGCCAGCACTACAGGACACAACATGGACCACCTCAGCCAGCACTACAGGACACAACATGGACCACCTCAGCCAGCACTACAGTACACAACACAGACCACCTCAGCCAGCACTACAGTACACAACACAGACCACCTCAGCCAGCACTACAGTACACAACACAGACCACCTCAGCCAGCACTACAGTACACAGCACAGACCACCTCAGCCAGCACTACAGTACACAACACAGACCACCTCAGCCAGCACTACAGTACACAACACAGACCACCTCAGCCAGCACTACAGTACACAACATGGACCACCTCAGCCAGCACTACAGTACACAACACAGACCACCTCAGCCAGCACTACAGTACACAACACAGACCACCTCAGCCAGCACTACAGTACACAACACAGACCACCTCAGCCAGCAATACAGTACACAACACAGACCACCTCAGCCAGCACTACAGTACACAACACAGACCACCTCAGCCAGCACTACAGTACACAACATGGACCACCTCAGCCAGCACTACAGTACACAACACAGACCACCTCAGCCAGCACTACAGTACACAACACAAGTAGAATAGGAAATGCCACATAGAGCCACCTATGTAAGGAGATCAGATAAGAAATCAGAAGCGGGGAGCCACATAGTGCCACTCCATATTAGGTCACCCAAGGTGTGAGTGGTAGCAGTCGAAAAAACAGTGAAGATAGGTATCTATTATGCGCCACTATGATCATGTTCATTTACAGTAAAGTAGCTGCCTATGAAGGGCAATCAGATAAGAAAATCAGAGGCGGAGTGCCACTTAGAGCCACCCCATATTAGGTCGTCCAAGGTGTGGGGCAGCAACAATCGTAAAAATAGTGAAGATAGGTATCTATTATGTGTCGCTATGTTCATGTTCATGTTCATTTATACAGAAAAGTATGACAGTATATTTGTATAATAAACACTCAGGTGAGCGGTAGTTACCCCCCCCCCACCTCCCCCTATGGGACAGGTGTAAAAACAGGATCCTCGCAGTAGGGGCGGTCCCCCCTCACCAGCCCTCCTCATACTTGATGACCTTGAGTGTACCGTAAGAGGGACCAGCCTCCCTTAGTTGTTTTTAAGTTGGTTATATTTTAAGCCTCTATACTTAAAGAAGGAGAAAAAGAAATAATCCTGATGATTTATAGATTATATTATCAAAGTACATAGGGTTAAACATAGTCGTATTGTAGGTCATCTCCCCCCACATAATATTTATTAACAAGAGCTCTCCTTCTCGCCCACAAGTCCGTTGTGGGGTCTTCCTCCCCCTCCTCCTCCTCCTCCTGGGACGAAGATGATGACTCATCATCTCCCAGAGAGTGAATGGGATGTAGTGCGCCTCCCTCAGGTGACTGACTGCTGACGTCATAGGGTTCACTCTCGCTGGTGGGGTGTTGTCCTTCCTCTCCTTGTGGTTCAATGACGTCACCACCTTCTCTCTCGGTGGACATTCCTTGGGCTGAGGTGTTGGGGTGGGGCTCGGATGGTATGTCTGGGTGACCATACGCTAGGCTAGTGTATTTATTTAGGTAAAAGCGCTTATCATCAAATGCACTTAAACCCCTCTTAGTATTGAATGTGGTTGCCATCTGCCCCCCTATGTTTCTTATTTGTGAGTAATTAAAAGTATTTACTACACCATTACTGTGAAGGGTCTCTTTAAAGTGGTTATGTGTTAAAGATCTTTGCACAGCTCGGGGAATACCCTTAGCGGTGATGGAATTTTTATTGTCAAGCAAAAGCACACTATACATTTTGGGCTTGAGTGCCACAACTTCAAGGATGTGTTTATCTGACACCTCTGACTTTAACAGCCCTAAAACACCCTTTTTAGAAGGATCATACAAGGGGTGAGTTTCAGGAAAATTACTCGTATCCATCCACAAACTAAGGGGTTCTTTCCCCATCTCATTAAAGACATCTTCAGCTAGTAAGGTGAAAATGAAACTGTCTGTATCACTATACACCAGTTGTACCCTATCTGAATAGTGGTTCTTAAGTACCCTGTACCAAAAATGGTACAAGCTGTATTTTGCTAGCTCAAGAATCTGGAACCCAATGTAATTAGGATGAGTAATTTTAATGAATGGTCTGGAACTGACAGACAATAATTTATTGTCGCCTAAATGCACCATTCGTTTAAAGCGGGGATTCTTCACCTCTCGTAAA
>NC_091175.1:28168220-28208220 GCF_040958095.1 Procambarus clarkii
AGAACAAGTATGGTTACTTATTGGTCGATCTGACGGTTCCTGAGGCATTACAACTACGAACGAGCATCACCAACGAAGACCACTGTGAAATTGTGTATCAAATGTAATCAACAACGACAACAAAAAAATGTCTCTAACGACACAGAAACGAACAATTCTCACCAGTATCTATAATGACATTTCTAGCCCAGGTGGTTTCACAGGGTCAATTCAAAAATTGTATAAGGCTGCCAGACTTAAAGACCCCAACATTAGTGTTGCAGATGTGAAGGAATTTCTTCATGGGGAGCGATCTTACACATTACATAGAGGAAATTTAGTTAGGTTCCCCCGACGGAAAATATTAGCCCCTAAACCTCGTACCATAATTGCCTGTGACCTAGGGGACTTTTGTAGTTTACAAAAATACAATAATGGTGTTAAATATATTTTAATTTGTGTCGATGTTTATTCCCGCCTAATGCAGACTCAAACTTTAAAAACAAAAAATTCGAGTGAAGTGTTAGTCGCTCTGAAGAAGATATTAGAGGAAACGCCTCAGTTTCTCGGTGTAAGGCGGATATTCACTGACCGAGGTAGAGAATTTTACAACAAGTCAGTTCAAAATTATTTTAATAAGAAAAATATTAAATTATATAGTGTATTTTCGGAAATGAAATCTAGCATAGTGGAGCGAGCCATCAGAACTTTAAAACATAAACTGTATCATTATATGACTCAAGCTAATTCATTAAAATACACCCACATCCTCCCTAAAGTTGTGGACGTGTACAACCACACTTTCCACAGGATGCTAAAAAATACTCCTCATGCCATTCATAAGTTGCAAAATATTGAAGATATACGAAGACAGTTTAAGGTCATGTATTTAAACAATGACTCCTCCATAACTGCCATCAGTCCACGGCTGCACCTTGGACAGCATGTGCGATTGGCAAAGCGCAGGAATATATTTCACAAAGGCTTTTGGCACCAAAATACAGAAGAAATATTTGTAGTGTCACATATTGACAGAACACATCCAATCCCGACATATAAAATCAAAGATTTAAACAACGAGACGATCAGTGGCATGTTTTATGAGCAGGAATTGATTGCAACATCCCTTCCAGACTATTTTCCTGTAACGGTATTACAGTCTAGGAAAACATCGAAAGGACACAGAGAATATTTCGTCAAGTGGAGAGGGTACCCAGATTCTGCCAATAGCTGGATTAAAGCTCAAGACATCGTCAAATTTAACAAAAAATGACAGTTCAAGAGGACTCTCTCGTAGAGAAACATCATCAGTTGTTATTTTTATTAAACAATTTATCACCCAAGAAGCGGAATAAACTAATCAAGGCTTTAAAACGGCAGGAAATTGAATCAATTTGTGAAATTTTTGCCAATTTTCTGAAACGAAACATCCCAGTTCAACCTCAGATAATTAATGGCTTACAGAGATATCAG
The DNA here is from genome assembly GCF_040958095.1 of Procambarus clarkii. Lineage (NCBI taxonomy): Eukaryota > Metazoa > Arthropoda > Malacostraca > Decapoda > Cambaridae > Procambarus > Procambarus clarkii. The sequence goes on from NC_091175.1 coordinate 28,169,673, forward strand.
AACGACATACGATCTGTAGCACGTAAGAAAACTCCTTTATACAAAAAGAAGCTCATACTGACCTCCAGACGTGGTGGGGCGATATTAGCAGCTCTGCTACCTTTAGCTGTATCGTTAATTTCCTCCCTAATAAGGTAATTGCGTAAATAAGTAACGAGAGAATAAAATGGTGAAAGAATATTGCCTGGTACCACGATTCATAGCTGAAAAATATTTATTTAATAAAAACAAGAACTCACCATCACCTCCTAATGCGGTGGGTCTGACCTCCCCCGGTGGTGATGGTAGTGAAAGTATGTCCTTCTCTTTAAAAAACGAATCCATCCCAAGTAATAATATTGGGGGAGCCCGTAACCTACCCACCTGCGACTCTGGTAGGGGTGATGGGGGGGGTGGGGGAAGAGGACACTCCTTCCTCCCACCTGACAACAACGGGCTGTGGGCGGTGTTGCCGTAGTAGCACCTCCAGACGGGCGGGGCTGGTCACACACCCTTTAAATGACATTGGGGCCCCTGGCGACCGTCGCCCGCCGCCACCCTTAAAAAGAAAAAAAAAAACGCGGGCTGCCCGGCGCGACCATCGCCTTTTAAAAAAAAAAATAAATAAAAAAAGGGGACATTCCATCCTCCCGCCCGAAGTGCAAGTAATTGTTGCTGGCAACACTCCACATAAAGCCACCATCACACCCCAAAATCCAAGTCTGGACAACTTAATAAATGTGAATTTTAAAATTGAGGAAATTCCTCATGTCAAAGCATTATTGAACATGTTTGGACAAAACAGCCAACAGGTGATGTGGGATAGTCGCGGAAATTTATTAAAGCCTGTACAAAATTTAAATATTTTAGATATAATTAAAACTCTAGCCTTCACAAAGGGGCAATTTAGGGCAAGTGACAAGGAAGATGTAAGGGTTTTACTGAGGGTGGCTGGCATAGACCCAACCCTCATACGTAATTATCGCGCCAGATCACAGTTAAAAGGGGGGAGGGGCATCCATAGGAGACCCCATTGGGAGCCGTATTGAAGACCTATATGAAGACCATCTTAAAGACCACCATATTCAGTTGCATATCCACCATGGAGCAAGCTTCTAGACCCACTCCTCCCCCAGCTACACCCCCAGAAGACAAATCTCCCTTATTAAAGAAGTTGGTTGCTACTCAGCGGTACTACAAGTATGTCGAACACAAATGTAGATTGATATATGCATTGTGGGATTGTTATGACCGTCTTGTGTTGAGTGCCCCTCCAGAACGGTTTTTTAAGTCATTTGGAGAGACGGTGAAACGTTATGAAGAATATTCATCCCAGGAAATCCAGACGGAGATATGGCAAATGGAAAAATTAACCTTCCAACATCGAGACCAGATTACAGCCTTCGAGACTGGACGGAGTGTGTATGGACTTTTAAGGTAGGGAAGGCAGCCTCTACACCACACCCCATACATCCCTCCCCCTCCAGGTGGGGGACACAGGTGTATTTAAAGGCCTCCACCGTCACCCTCGGTCACCATAGTTGACGGCGACTCTACCCCGTTCCTCTCAACCGCCCCTCCGCCATGGCTTTATCGTCCATTAAGTCAATAGACAGCGACATCACCGACACCCACGCCTTTGGGGTCGGTGATGTTATAGTGTATGACCTCCCGGCTGCTGTTGTGCGTCCCTATGGACTGGCAAGTGTAATTTGGAAATGTTACAACTATGCCCGTGTGGAACGTGAAGGACTGACTCGTGTCAACAGGGCCACAATACGTTACCGGTCTACCCCTGGTGACATCGAGGTGAAGATAGCTCCCCTACCCTCCGACGGTCAAGACATTGTCGAAGAGCCAGTCTTGTTCTTCCGCCCCACCATCGTGGCGCTAATTTCCGCTTTCGGTGCAGGAGCACCCTTCGAGTCCAACCCTATAGCTCAGGAGCAAGTGCAGTCTTCCTCCGACATCCACTACATCACCAATGTCACCCTGGATACTGCCAAGAATAGGCTGTTTTGGCTGAAAACAGCCCTAACAAAGGTTGGCAATCTCATGGTAAGAACTCCAACCATGTTTCGGCTGGTGGTGCCCCATGGGCTGGGGGCCTCCCGTGATGGCATGGACAACTGGCACAAGGACGTCGGGCCCATGCTCATTTCGCTCAACGCTGAGCTGGCCAAGCATAACAAGGAGTTGGTAATCCTCAAACGTCCCTCTACCGTCACCCCATCGATGGTACCCCTCCCGAATGATGATCCCAGGGGAGAGGGTGATAGTAAAACTATCACCCTAGATGCAGTGGTGGGGGAGGGTGCCACCACCCCAGGAAGCTCTTCTCGTTCTACACCACCAGCACCACCAGCCACCCCCAGGAAGAAGAGACACCTACAAGAGTACTCATCCACCTCCAGCGCTGCTCCACCCCCACCCACAACATCTGGCACGGCCAAACGACGGATCGAAACCACTATTGACTTCGACCCCCTCTCAAATCATCGTATTGACACCATCCTCGATGGAGAGTCACAGGAAATATTCCTGTTATCCTCATCACCGAAAAAACAACGAAAGCTGTAACCATCAACGCTCAAAGAAGACGTGCCAGCACCACCACAGTCAGTAACAGCAGCAGCAGCAGCAGCAGCAACAGCAGTACCTCCATCTACAACAGCTTCGGTGGTGGTAGCAGTAGCAGGTCCACCGACGATGGTGACAGTGTTGTCGGCGGTAGTGGTAGCGGCAACGGTACCACCAACTACAGCAGTTCCGGCGGTGACAGCGGCAGCAACAGTACCATCATCGCCGGCAGCGGTAACGGTAGCGGCAGCAGTACCACCAACTACAACGGTTCCAGCGGTGGTAGCAGCAGCAGCAGCAGCAGTACCGTCAGCGGTGGCAGCGGTGTCAGTGGTACCAACAGCTCCCCCAGCAGCAGCGGCAGCAGCGGACGACAGCAGTACCAACAGCTGCTGCTCTTTATATGTAATTTGTTATGGGGGAACAAAATGTAGTTCCCCCTGTTGTAGTTCTTTTAAAAGTAATATTTCCTTAGTAGATTAATAAAATAAAATATAAGTAATGATGTTTTATTCCCACCCCAGTCAGTACATAACTTAACAATGGACGAGGAACACTACATATACCTCACTAGCCTCGACCAAGAAGATATATACAACAACACAAGTTCAGCATTTACAAACACCATCCCCACTCTACATTTAAACCCTTCCATTAAACATGAAGTGGCCTTAGTCAACATACTCCTTCCCAGACGAATTAACGCTATCATCAAGGATGAGGGGGAGTCTGGTATAGACGTCTATGCTACTTTTAAGCGAGGAACTCTTTCTAAAAGCCCAGAACATCTCATCTACACCTACACCCCCAAAACCAACATATTATCCAGAAACATCACATTCATCACGAGTGAGCTTAGCCGACAAATAATCACCGACATGAAGCTTAGCTTCCGAGGTGATTTCAAAATATACTTCTCAGAAAGAGAACCAATCCTCACCTATGATCAATCCTTAGAGCGTGTGTTACTCTCCTCTACACTTAACAATGAAGGCACTGGTTCCTTATATTCTCTTAGTCTTCAATTTAAACACAGAATAGCTAATGTACTTGGTTTTGACAGCAGTCGCAAATACACCATTTATCAGGCAAAATCAGATGACATTACAGCAGCCTCAAAGATCGTGGCCTCATTCCCCCCAGACAATGACGGAGGTTGTGACTATTTACTCATTTATAGTGACGTCATCGAGCCGGATCGTTACGGGGGACAAATTGTAAATATCTTAGATGCAATCAATTATCATGACTCTTATTCTAGAGGGGCTCATCCCCTAGTGTACAAGACATTAAATACTAACACGTTGGAGAAGGTGAGCATTAAGATAACAGATCAGTTTGGGCGAAAGGTTAGTTTTGAAGATGGGAGGTCGGTTACGGTAGTCTTACACCTCCGCCCTAAGGTATAACAATATAATCTATATAAATATAAATATATATATATATATATATATATATATATATATATATATATATAGAAGTGTTTACCCACATCATCGGTTATTATAAGAAGGGGAGTCGGGATGCGAGTACCTTTCCACACACCCTCCCAGAAGGAGTATGGGGAGATCTTCTCCCCCCTCTCTGGGAGATACGGGGTGAGGGGGGGAGCGATGAATGACATACGCACATTCCAAGCGCCTTATCTCAGATCTGGTGGTGGTTTTTTTGGGACCTTAGCCGGCTTGGCTCGACGAGCCATACCATTTTTCATGAAAACTGTAACGCCGACTGCTATCGATTTTGGGAAAAATGTTCTTGGTGATTTAACCAGTGGTAGACGGGATGTAAAGAGCGCTCTGAGAACTCACGGTATTGATGCTTTTAAGACTGTGGGGAAGAAATTGGTAGCAGGCGGGAAAATTAAAAGACTCTCTAGGAGAAGAAAAAATAAAAATAATAAATGTAAACGAGCCCTTGGATATAAAAATGATGTATTTTCACTACAGTAAGCAGTCATACTTCACCCTTCGGAGGAGATCATGGCGGAGGCTAGTGGAGCTGGGTTGAAAATCCCTGTAGAATATTATACTTCCAGTATTATTGACCAATTTCCTAGAAGTAACAGAATACGTAATGTGGAGAGTTCAATTGCCTCCACACAGCAAATAGACATTCTACCTGTCAACCTCCCCATTAATCAACGTTTGCGGGATAATTACTTAGAATTCCGCATCCCCGGAACCCAGGGCGCCTTCTTAGATTTAGCTAATATTGTTATAGATTTTAAGGTATCTTTAACGAAAGATGACGATACCACAAAATTGGAAGAGGATGACCATGTGGAATTTGTTAATGGGTTGTCAAATACCATGTTTAAAGGTGTTCAGGTGTTTTTAGGAGAGCAGGTAGTTGAAACAAATTCTAATTTTAATTATTGGTCGTTTATTAAATTAATTACCTCCATGCCTCCATCAAAAATGTCTTCCTTGGGGAGGATTGGAGCCTTTCGTAGGGACTGGAGTGATGATGGTGTAATCCCTAACGAATTTACTAATACATTTTTTACTGGGGCAACCGCCAAGGATAAAAAATTTATGACCGATTTAAAAGGTAAAGGATTGTCAATGTGTTTTCCCCTACTATTGGACGTAACAACCCTAGACCAATACATATTAGATAATATAGATGTGCGCCTAAGATTGGAGCTCTCCCCACATGCTTGGGTGCTAAATACAAGTGTGGACGATGGCTCTAAGTATCGGCTGCATATGGATTATGCTAAGTTGTGGGTAACACGAGTGTTCCCCTACCCAAGTGCTTACCTAGCCTTAAACAGCTCACTGTTAGCATCCCCCGACCCCATAAGCTATACTTTCAATAAAACCATTTCTAAAACATATGTCCTAGCAGGGAATCAAACTAGTCTCTTAATTGATCAGCCTTGGGCGCAAGTAATTCCTCACAGGATATTCATGGTAATTGTGCCAATGAATTATTTCGCAGGCCTTCACCAAGGTAATGGATTATATTTTGAAAATGCAAAACTGAAAAATATCGCCATGTATTTGAACAATAATGCAATTTACCGAATTGGTGGTGATTTCGACAATCATTATGCCCGCCTTTATTACGAAACTTTGAAGACATTAGGCTTAGAGCGTGATTCACTTCTAGCCTATGACACTTTTAATAAGGGAAGATCGATATTCGCCTTTGACTTAACCACCATTCAAACAAAGGATTCCCTCCCTGTGGAGAAATCTGGCAACTTGCGTATGGAGCTTGAGTTTGGCGGTGGTGTTACATATAACAGGCTGGTTTTACTGTTTGGGGAAACGACCGGGGTACTATCCATCGACGGACAGAGAACTGCTCTGTGTGACGTGCGAGCTTAAAAACATAATGAATTGTAATGATATAAATATTAATTTAAAAAATAATCTAGGGGATCGAGCACTCTACCTAGGTTGTTATAATGCTGATGAAATAGAACATTTAAATATCTCATCAAGAAAACCTATTGTTCTCATAACTAATATTTTACCATCACATAGCAGATTAACTATGGGACATTGGGTAGCTATTTATGTTGATAAAGTTAAACATCGAATGTTTTTTTTCGATAGTTATGCAATGTCGGCGGTTACTTATGGACATTATTTTCAGGGATTTATTAAAACTAACACAATAACAAAGGTGTTTGGAATGTGCTACAGACTCCAGAGTGATTTTACCCTTGCTTGTGGACTGTATTGCGTAATGTTCGTCCATAGGGTGAGTCACCTGGGGTTGCCTTCAACAGTACATTACTTACATAATGTATTTTCAAGCGTTAGTTTAAAATTAAATGATAAACGAGCCCTCGCTTATGCGAGACGATATTTTCCTATGAAACATCACTGTGTTAGGACATTTTGTAGAGGAGTAAGGGTTGGTTCTTATAGGTGGTGTAGAGAATATTTTTGTTAGCTAGGCAACCCACCTAACAGGGGGATTACCCCACATATAAAACACCTCTCACCCCACAACCTCCCTAGAAGACCCCCATCCCCCTTATCCTACAAATGGAAGGCGTCTCCCCAGAAACACACGCAGGGAAGATTGAAGTCCTTGAAGGGCCTGGTTAGTATTACCCTCACTTTCTGGTAAAGATTTATTTTTTTCCCACAATAGAAAGTTTGCTCAACCTCTATTTTACCTCTTCTTTTTTTTTTCAGTGCAATTCTTAGGACCTGTCCACATTTGTAGAGTAGTAATTCTACGAGGAAGGTCTGCCCCAAACAAGATGCTGTTACGTACCCTAATTGATGATGCCTGCTGTAGAGGACACAAGGTCGCTCCTGCAGGGGGAGAGGTATGTACTAACTGTTCTTAGAGGAAATAGAATATTTTTCAAATAAAAGATATAGTCCTATAAATTATTTTCCCCATCTCTTTCCAGAACACTTCAGATGAGAGTCAGAAGGAAAGTCGTCCAAAAGGCAACCAACCAACTCACCCCACCCCCCCAAGAGAGGGGGGAGGGGGTCAAGACCTCCCCCCACTCACCACGGATGGGGAGACGTCAGAATTCTACTCAGATGAGGAAGGGGAGGTGGAGGGGGGAGAGGGATAGGGGCCATAATTAACTTCTTATACATCATTTGTGATTTTTACCTAATAAAACATTAATAAATTCTTTGATTTTTTTTAACCCCTGGAGGAGATTTATAATTTAATACCCCTATATAAGACCCACTCGACCTCCGCTGGGTGTGGAACTCTGTTACGGTAAAGTCAAGGCCATTAGGTGCGAGGAAGGGTACGGGCGACCACCCTCACCGGGAGGAACCTGTTTTACACCTACCCCATGGAGGAATGTGGGGGCGTAACTGGCACTCACCCACGAGTGTTTATTATACAAATAAATTCATTTTTACTTAAATATATTGTCATACTTTACTGTATAAATGAACATGATCATAGTGGCACATAATAGATACCTATCTTCACTGTTTTTTCGACTGCTACCACTCACACCTTGGGTGACCTAATATGGAGTGGCACTATGTGGCTCCCCGCTTCTGATTTCTTATCTGATCTCCTTACATAGGTGGCTCTATGTGGCATTTCCTATTCTACTAACACAGACCACCTCAGCCAGCACTACAGTACACAACATGGACCACCTCAGCCAGCACTACAGTACACAGCACAGACCACCTCAGCCAGCACTACAGTACAGAACACAGACCACCTCAGCCAGCACTACAGTACACAACATGGACCACCTCAGCCAGCACTACAGTACACAGCACAGACCACCTCAGCCAGCACTACAGTACACAACACAGACCACCTCAGCCAGCACTACAGTACACAACACAGACCACCTCAGCCAGCACTACAGTACACAACATGGACCACCTCAGCTAGCACTACAGTACACAACACAGACCACCTCAGCCAGCACTACAGTACACGACACAGACCACCTCAGCCAGCACTACAGTACACAACACAGACCACCTCAGCCAGCACTACAGTACACAACACAGACCACCTCAGCCAGCACTACAGTACACAACATGGACCACCTCAGCCAGCACTTCAGTACACAGCACAGACCACCTCAGCCAGCACTACAGTACACAACACAGACCACCTCAGCCAGCACTACAGTACACAACATGGACCACCTCAGCCAGCACTACAGTACACAGCACAGACCACCTCAGCCAGCACTACAGTACACAACACAGACCACCTCAGCCAGCACTACAGTACACAACATGGACCACCTCAGCCAGCACTACAGTACACAACATGGACCACCTCAGCCAGCACTACAGTACACAGCACAGACCACCTCAGCCAGCACTACAGTACACAACATGGACCACCTCAGCCAGCACTACAGTACACAGCACAGACCACCTCAGCCAGCACTACAGTACACAGCACAGACCACCTCAGCCAGCACTACAGTACACAACACAGACCACCTCAGCCAGCACTACAGTACACAGCACAGACCACCTCAGCCAGCACTACAGTATACAACACAGACCACCTCAGCCAGCACTACAGTACACAACATGGACCACCTCAGCCAGCACTACAGTACACAGCACAGACCACCTCAGCCAGCACTACAGTACACAACACAGACCACCTCAGCCAGCACTACAGTACACAACACAGACCACCTCAGCCAGCACTACAGTACACAACACAGACCACCTCAGCCAGCACTACAGTACACAACACAGAACACCTCAGCCAGCACTACAGTACACAACATGGACCACCTCAGCCAGCACTACAGTACACAACACAGACCACCTCAGCCAGCACTACAGTACACAACACAGACCACCTCAGCCAGCACTACAGTACACAACACAGACCACCTCAGCCAGCACTACAGTACACAACACAGACCACCTCAGCCAGCACTACAGTACACAACATGGACCACCTCAGCCAGCACTACAGTACACAACACAGACCACCTCAGCCAGCACTACAGTACACAGCACAGACCACCTCAGCCAGCACTACAGTACACAGCACAGACCACCTCAGCCAGCACTACAGTACACAACACAGACCACCTCAGCCAGCACTTCAGTACACAGCACAGACCACCTCAGCCAGCACTACAGTACACAACACAGACCACCTCAGCCAGCACTACAGTACACAGCACAGACCACCTCAGCCAGCACTACAGTACACAACACAGACCACCTCAGCCAGCACTTCAGTACACAGCACAGACCACCTCAGCCAGCACTACAGTACACAACACAGACCACCTCAGCCAGCACTACAGTACACAACATGGACCACCTCAGCCAGCACTACAGTACACAACATGGACCACCTCAGCCAGCACTACAGTACACAGCACAGACCACCTCAGCCAGCACTACAGTACACAACACAGACCACCTCAGCCAGCACTACAGTACACAACATGGACCACCTCAGCCAGCACTACAGTACACAACACAGACCACCTCAGCCAGCACTACAGTACACAACACAGACCACCTCAGCCAGCACTACAGTACACAACATGGACCACCTCAGCCAGCACTACAGTACACAACACAGGACCACCTCAGCCAGCACTACAGTACACAACAGGACCACCTCAGCCAGCACTACAGTACACAACATGGACCACCTCAGCCAGCACTACAGTAACACAACATGGACCACCTCAGCCAGCACTACAGTACACAACACAGACCACCTCAGCCAGCACTACAGTACACAACACAGACCACCTCAGCCAGCACTACAGTACACACATGGACCACCTCAGCCAGCACTACAGTACACACACAGACCACCTCAGCCAGCACTACAGTACACAACATGGACACCTCAGCCAGCACTACAGTACACAACACAGACCACCTCAGCCAGCACTACAGTACACAACATGACCACCTCAGCCAGCACTACAGTACACAACACAGACCACCTCAGCCAGCACTACAGTACACAACATGGACCACCTCAGCCAGCACTACAGTACACAACACAGACCACCTCAGCCAGCACTACAGTACACAACACAGACCACCTCAGCCAGCACTACAGTACACAACACAGACCACCTCAGCCAGCACTACAGTACACAACACAGACCACCTCAGCCAGCACTACAGTACACAACACAGACCACCTCAGCCAGCACTACAGTACACAACACAGACCACCTCAGCCAGCACTACAGTACACAACACAGACCACCTCAGCCAGCACTACAGTACACAACACAGGACCACCTCAGCCAGCACTACAGTACACACACATGACCACCTCAGCCAGCACTACAGTACACAACACAGACCACCTCAGCCAGCACTACAGTACACAACACAGACCACCTCAGCCAGCACTACAGTACACAACATGGACCACCTCAGCCAGCACTACAGTACACAACACAGACCACCTCAGCCAGCACTACAGTACACAACACAGGACCACCTCAGCCAGCACTACAGTACACAACACAGACCACCTCAGCCAGCACTACAGTACACACACAGACCACCTCAGCCAGCACTACAGTACACAACATGGACCACCTCAGCCAGCACTACAGTACACAACACAGACCACCTCAGCCAGCACTACAGTACACAACACATGGACCACCTCAGCCAGCACTACAGTACACAACACAGACCACCTCAGCCAGCACTACAGTACACAACATGGACCACCTCAGCCAGCACTACAGTACACAACACAGACCACCTCAGCCAGCACTACAGTACACAACACAGACCACCTCAGCCAGCACTACAGTACACAACATGACCACCTCAGCCAGCACTACAGTACACAACACAGACCACCTCAGCCAGCACTACAGTACACAACACAGACCACCTCAGCCAGCACTACAGTACACAACATGGACCACCTCAGCCAGCACTACAGTACACAGCACAGACCACCTCAGCCAGCACTACAGTACACAACACAGACCACCTCAGCCAGCACTACAGTACACAACACAGGACCACCTCAGCCAGCACTACAGTACACAAACATGACCACCTCAGCCAGCACTACAGTACACAACACAGACCACCTCAGCCAGCACTACAGTACACAACACAGACCACCTCAGCCAGCACTACAGTACACAACACAGACCACCTCAGCCAGCACTACAGTACACAACACAGACCACCTCAGCCAGCACTACAGTACACAACACAGACCACCTCAGCCAGCACTACAGTACACAACACAGGACCACCTCAGCCAGCACTACAGTACACAACATGACCACCTCAGCCAGCACTACAGTACACAACACAGACCACCTCAGCCAGCACTACAGTACACAACACAGACCACCTCAGCCAGCACTACAGTACACAACATGGACCACCTCAGCCAGCACTACAGTACACAACACAGACCACCTCAGCCAGCACTACAGTACACAACATGGACCACCTCAGCCAGCACTACAGTACACAACACAGACCACCTCAGCCAGCACTACAGTACACAACACAGACCACCTCAGCCAGCACTACAGTACACAACATGGACCACCTCAGCCAGCACTACAGTACACAACATGGACCACCTCAGCCAGCACTACAGTACACAACACAGACCACCTCAGCCAGCACTACAGTACACAACACATGACCACCTCAGCCAGCACTACAGTACACAACACAGACCACCTCAGCCAGCACTACAGTACACAACACAGGACCACCTCAGCCAGCACTACAGTACACAACACAGACCACCTCAGCCAGCACTACAGTACACAACACAGACCACCTCAGCCAGCACTACAGTACACAACACAGACCACCTCAGCCAGCACTACAGTACACAACACAGACCACCTCAGCCAGCACTACAGTACACAACACAGACCACCTCAGCCAGCACTACAGTACACAACAGGACCACCTCAGCCAGCACTACAGTACACAACACAGACCACCTCAGCCAGCACTACAGTACACAACATGGACCACCTCAGCCAGCACTACAGTACACAACACAGACCACCTCAGCCAGCACTACAGTACACAACATGGACCACCTCAGCCAGCACTACAGTACACAACATGGACCACCTCAGCCAGCACTACAGTACACAACACAGACCACCTCAGCCAGCACTACAGTACACAACACAGACCACCTCAGCCAGCACTACAGTACACAACACAGACCACCTCAGCCAGCACTACAGTACACAACATGACCACCTCAGCCAGCACTACAGTACACAACATGACCACCTCAGCCAGCACTACAGTACACAACACAGACCACCTCAGCCAGCACTACAGTACACAACATAGACCACCTCAGCCAGCACTACAGTACACAACACAGACCACCTCAGCCAGCACTACAGTACACAACACAGACCACCTCAGCCAGCACTACAGTACACAACACTGGACCACCTCAGCCAGCACTACAGTACACACACAGACCACCTCAGCCAGCACTACAGTACACAACACAGGACCACCTCAGCCAGCACTACAGTACACAGCACAGACCACCTCAGCCAGCACTACAGTACACAACACAGACCACCTCAGCCAGCACTACAGTACACAACATGGACCACCTCAGCCAGCACTACAGTACACAACACAGACCACCTCAGCCAACACTACAGTACACAACACAGACCACCTCAGCCAGCACTACAGTACACAACATGGACCACCTCAGCCAGCACTACAGTACACAACACAGACCACCTCAGCCAGCACTACAGTACACAACACAGACCACCTCAGCCAGCACTACAGTACCAACACAGACCACCTCAGCCAGCACTACAGTACACAACATGGACCACCTCAGCCAGCACTACAGTACACAACATGGACCACCTCAGCCAGCACTACAGTACACAACACAGACCACCTCAGCCAGCACTACAGTACCAGCACAGACCACCTCAGCCAGCACTACAGTACACAACACAGACCACCTCAGCCAGCACTACAGTACACAACATGGACCACCTCAGCCAGCACTACAGTACACAACACAGCCCACCTCAGCCAGCCACTACAGTACACAACACAGACCACCTCAGCCAGCACTACAGTACACAACATGGACCACCTCAGCCAGCACTACAGTACACAACACAGACCACCTCAGCCAACACTACAGTACACAACACAGACCACCTCAGCCAGCACTACAGTACACAACATGGACCACCTCAGCCAGCACTACAGTACACAACACAGACCACCTCAGCCAGCACTACAGTACACAACACAGACCACCTCAGCCAGCACTACAGTACACAACACAGACCACCTCAGCCAGCACTACAGTACACAACATGGACCACCTCAGCCAGCACTACAGTACACAACATGGACCACCTCAGCCAGCACTACAGTACACAACACAGACCACCTCAGCCAGCACTACAGTACACAGCACAGACCACCTCAGCCAGCACTACAGTACACAACACAGACCACCTCAGCCAGCACTACAGTACACAACATGGACCACCTCAGCCAGCACTACAGTACACAACACAGACCACCTCAGCCAACACTACAGTACACAACACAGACCACCTCAGCCAGCACTACAGTACACAACATGGACCACCTCAGCCAGCACTACAGTACACAACACAGACCACCTCAGCCAGCACTACAGTACACAACACAGACCACCTCAGCCAGCACTACAGTACACAACACAGACCACCTCAGCCAGCACTACAGTACACAACACAGACCACCTCAGCCAGCACTACAGTACACAGCACAGACCACCTCAGCCAGCACTACAGTACACAACACAGACCACCTCAGCCAGCACTACAGTACACAACACAGACCACCTCAGCCAGCACTACAGTACACAACACAGACCACCTCAGCCAGCACTACAGTACACAACACAGACCACCTCAGCCAACACTACAGTACACAACACAGACCACCTCAGCCAGCCCTACAGTACACAACACAGACCACCTCAGCCAGCACTACAGTACACAACACAGACCACCTCAGCCAGCACTACAGTACACAGCACAGACCACCTCAGCCAGCCCTACAGTACACAACACAGACCACCTCAGCCAGCACTACAGTACACAACACAGACCACCTCAGCCAGCCCTACAGTACACAACACAGACCACCTCAGCCAGCACTACAGTACACAACACAGACCACCTCAGCCAGCACTACAGTACACAGCACAGACCACCTCAGCCAGCACTACAGTACACAACACAGACCACCTCAGCCAGCACTACAGTACACAACATGGACCACCTCAGCCAGCACTACAGTACACAACACAGACCACCTCAGCCAGCACTACAGTACACAACACAGACCACCTCAGCCAGCACTACAGTACACAACACAGACCACCTCAGCCAGCACTACAGTACACAACATGGACCACCTCAGCCAGCACTACAGTACACAACACAGACCACCTCAGCCAGCACTACAGTACACAACATGGACCACCTCAGCCAGCACTACAGTACACAGCACAGACCACCTCAGCCAGCACTACAGTACACAACATGGACCACCTCAGCCAGCACTACAGTACACAACACAGACCACCTCAGCCAGCACTACAGTACACAACACAGACCACCTCAGCCAGCACTACAGTACACAACATGGACCACCTCAGCCAGCACTACAGTACACAGCACAGACCACCTCAGCCAGCACTACAGAACACAGCACAGACCACCTCAGCCAGCACTACAGTACACAACACAGACCACCTCAGCCAGCACTACAGTACACAACATGGACCACCTCAGCCAGCACTACAATACACAACACAGACCACCTCAGCCAGCACTACAGTACACAACACAGACCACCTCAGCCAGCACTACAGTAATAAAGCGCTCCGCTGAGGAATAAATCACATATAAATCTCAGGGAAAATGGCGCTTCACACACTTGAAGGAACTCGTCGGCCGTATTTTCCCGCGTAAACGACCCGCGCGTCACCATACACGCCGGAGATGTATGGCGTCACCAGAGCAATGTTTAGAGTTGTTCCTCACTCACTTGCTTGTGCCTTGTCATACTTCTGCTTGTTAATATGTTCGTGTGCATGCAAGTTTGTGTGTATGTTGGCCTTGTCCAGTACACATGTGGTCTATGTTGGCTTTGTCCAGTACACATGTGGTCTATGTTGGCGTTGTCCAGTCCACATGTGGTCTATGTTGGCCTTGTCCAGTACACATGTGGTCTATGTTGGCCTTGTCCAGTACACATGTGGTCTATGTTGGCCTTGTCCAGTACACATGTGGTCTATGTTGGCTTTGTCCAGTACACATGTGGTCTATGTTGGCGTTGTCCAGTCCACATGTGGTCTATGTTGGCCTTGTCCAGTACACATGTGGTCTATGTTGGCCTTGTCCAGTACACATGTGGTCTATGTTGGCCTTGTCCAGTACACATGTGGTCTATGTTGGCCTTGTCCAGTACACATGTGGTCTATGTTGGCCTTGTCCAGTACACATGTGGTCCATGTTGGCCTTGTCCAGTACACATGTGGTCCATGTTGGCCTTGTCCAGTACACATGTGGTCTATGTTGGCCTTGTCCTGCATACATAAGGTTTTGAGGGTAGGTAACGGAGACAGAGCTACGGAGTATGAGCTGGAAATAATTGAGATTGCGAAGGAATCTGCGAGATATGATTTGTAAAAATGTAAAGCTAGAAAATCAGTTCATAAATGTTCGTGATAAGACAAATAAGACACTGGGATTTATTTCTCGAAGCCTTAGTAATGAAATACCAGATGTTTTGAAATTTAAATTGAAATAAGTTTATTGAGGTAAAATACACACAAAGGGATGATGTAGCTCAAGCTATTCTCACCCCGTTCAGTACATCGTGTTAATACATACATATATACACATCACAAACAATAAACATATTACCGAACATTCTGAGAGATAAACATATACATTTCCTCCTTTACACAAGTAGTATGGTATCAGACGTACACACAAATACTTTTATGACCTAGGTATTCTGTATAGACAATTTGCAAGAGACCTGCAGATAATTCAACAAAATATTACAGTCTTGGTGCAAAATTCTTATCTCTCTCAAGAATATCATCAACCTTTCCGTTGTGACACATCCAGGCTATTTGTTCAGGAACAGTCCTTATCTCAGTGTTTCTATATACATTAATCAACGGACAATCAAGAACATAATGGGCCAGGGTGTGAGACCTTAACATACCACATAGTTTACACCTCGTGTCATTATCACTAACACCTATCCCATATTCCCAGTAATATTTGTACCCAAGCCTGAGCCGCTTGTACACAGAGTCACTCCAAGCATTTCTCCTTTTACCATAAGTGAAATGGGTGTTTTCAGTCACATACATGTAGTGTTGCATGGACCAGATGTTATTCTTCAGCTATATCTTGCTCTGGTTAGGCCCCATATAGATTATGCAGTTCAGTTTTGGTCGCCATACTATAGAATAGAGTTGACATAAACTCACTTGAACGCATCCAGCGTAGGATGACAAATTTATTCCCGCAAATTAGAAACCTATCATAGAAAGAAAGATTGAAAACGTTGAATTTTCATTCTTTAGGGACGTGAAGAGTTTCGTGTGACATGACTGAAGAATACAAGTAGATGAATACCGACAGGGATAATAATAAGATATTAAATATACCAGAACAGGATACCCATTACCAAGCAGTACAATTCAAAGGAATATCCGAATTAGTAACTGGGCGTCCACAATGCAAGCCGAGTTGGTAGCGATACTGGTAGCACTGGAAATTATTGACAACACTGAAGTAGAGAGCTTAATTATTTCCGACTCCCTTTCCTCACTACGAGCAATAAACAGTTTGCAATCAAGTAATAACGTGCTTGTCTTGGAAGCTAGACGTAGATATATAAGAATACTTAGCAAGAAGGTAAATATAAAAATGTTGTGGATACCTTCTCACATTGGCTGCAGGAACATGACAAAGTTGACGCCCTTCCTAAGGCTGCAGTAAATAAAGACAGCATTGAACGGAATCTTGAGTTATCAAATAGGTCCCTTAAAAGTGTCATTAGACAAGAACTCCTGGATGAATTTGAAGAAAGTAGAACAGTGCAAACTGGAACTAGCAGATCCATTGTTCATCACAATGAAATGTGTGAAGTAAAACATGTGTATGGGGCAAGTAACAAAGTCAGTAGACTAACAGATGTTGTCACAGCTCGTATAAGACTTGGCTACAAGTATCTCTGGCAGTTCGGCTTGTATAGGGATCTAGATGAAGTAAAGTGTAAAGAGTGTGGACAAAGACAGGGACACACACTCGAACACTATATCTTGGATTGTAGTAAAATTCAGCTATTTAGTAATAGATCTAAGCTCAAGCTGTATGATATGTCAACCTTTCTTATTACCATGGATAAATTACCTGAAATCCTTGCACTGTATCCACATTTCGCTTCCAGTAGATGAACGACATATGAGATTCAGAAACAAGTAGTGTATTGTAAAGACTAATAATAAACAGCAGCTTCCCTATGACTCTGTAATATCCCCATTGGCCAAACTATTATGTATTAGCGATAAGACCTACCATTAATGTATGATGACTTACTGTAAATATGTAGCTCTTGTAATAGCACTTTCTCTGTAACTAGCTGACATTGTAACTATAAGGTGTGAAGGATAGATGAAATTGTTTATGTAATAATCTAAGATGAGGTCTGATAAAGACCTTTTGTGCCCTCTGTAATGCTTTTGCGCTACCGCTCACAGGATGAGTATGGGGTGCACAATAAACTACCGCTCACAGGATGAGTATGGGGTGCACAATAAACTACCGCTCACAAGATGAGTATGGGGTGCACAATAAACGACCGCTCACAGGATGAGTATGGGGTGCACAATAAACTAGCGCTCACAGGATGAGTATGGGGTGCACAATAAACTACCGCTCACAGGATGAGTATGGGGTGCACAATAAACTACCGCTCACAGGATGAGTATGGGGTGCACAATAAACTACCGCTCACAGCATGAGTATGGGGTGCACAATAAACTACCGCTCACAGGATGAGTATGGGGTGCACAATAAACTACCGCTCACAGGATGAGTATGGGGTGCACAATAAACTAGCGCTCACAGGATGAGTATGGGGTGCACAATAAACTAGCGCTCACAGGATGAGTATGGGGTGCACAATAAACTAGCGCTCACAGGATGAGTATGGGGTGCACAATAAACTAGCGCTCACAGGATGAGTATGGGGTGCACAATAAACTAGCGCTCACAGGATGAGTATGGGATGCACAATAAACTAGCGCTCACAGGATGAGTATGGGGTGCACAATAAACTAGCGCTCACAGGAGGAGTATGGGGTGCACAATAAACTAGCGCTCACAGGAGGAGTATGGGGTGCACAATAAACTAGCGCTCACAGGAGGAGTATGGGGTGCACAATAAACTAGCGCTCACAGGAGGAGTATGGGGTGCACAATAAACTAGCGCTCACAGGAGGAGTATGGGGTGCACAATAAACTAGCGCTCACAGGATGAGTATGGTGTGCACAATAAACTAGCGCTCACAGGACGAGTATGGGGTGCACAATAAACTAGCGCTCACAGGATGAGTATGGGGTGCACAATAAACTAGCGCTCACAGGATGAGTATGGGGTGCACAATAAACTAGCGCTCACAGGATGAGTATGGGGTGCACAATAAACTAGCGCTCACAGGATGAGTATGGGGTGCACAATAAACTAGCGGCCTCCAGCGGCAACAATCAACATCAAGCTACCTCCCCCCCCCCCCTTCCGGTGCATCACAAATCCTTATCCTCACAAGTCTTATGTAGTCGTGACGGCTTGGAGAATTCTCCTGATATTTCCCTTCCCTTCCTCGCCATACCCGCCTGTCTTGTCATATGACAAGTTGCTCCTCACCATACCCAACTGTCTTGTCACATGACAAGTTGCTCCTCGCCATACCCACCTGTCTTGTCACATGACAAGTTGCTCCTCGCCATACCCACCTGTCTTGTCACATGACAAGTTGCTCCTCGCCATACCCACCTGTCTTGTCACATGACAAGTTGCTCCTCGCCATACCCACCTGTCTTGTCACATGACAAGTTGCTCCTCGCCATACCCACCTGTCTTGTCACATGACAAGTTGCTCCTCGCCATACCCACCTGTCTTGTCACATGACAAGTTGCTCCTCGCCATACCCACCTGTCTTGTCACATGACAAGTTGCTCCTCACCATACCCACCTGTCATGTCATATGACAAGTTGCTCCTCACCATACCCACCTGTCTTGTCACATGACAAGTTGCTCCTCGCCATACCCACCTGTCTTGTCACATGACAAGTTGCTCCTCGCCATACCCACCTGTCATGTCATATGACAAGTTGCTCCTCGCCATACCCACCTGTCTTGTCACATGACAAGTTGCTCCTCGCCATACCCACCTGTCATGTCATATGACAAGTTGCTCCTCGCCATACCCACCTGTCATGTCATATGACAAGTTGCTCCTCGCCATACCCACCTGTCATGTCACATGACAAGTTGCTCCTCGCCATACCCACCTGTCTTGTCATATGACAAGTTGCTCCTCGCCATACCCACCTGTCATGTCATATGACAAGTTGCTCCTCGCCATACCCACCTGTCTTGTCACATGACAAGTTGCTCCTCGCCATACCCACCTGTCATGTCATATGACAAGTTGCTCCTCGCCATACCCACCTGTCATGTTGTCATCGCGTGTCCACATTCTCACCTTCTGCGCAAAATGTTTCAGTCCTAAAACATGGAAATTCTTCTCATGGTTCCAGAGTTACTAAAGAGCTGGCGGCAGGTGGAGATAAAGTGTTGAAATAACACAAGAGAACACGGAACCCATTTTTCATTTTTGGAAATCCTGAACAGTAAGAGGAAATGTGCGAGGCCGCGCTCATCTGTTTTATGGCGGAAGACCCGGTGGCGTCTGTACCGGTCTGTCTGTGGAGTCTGTACCGGTCTGTCTGTGGCGTCTGTACCAGTCTGTCTGTGGCGTCTGTACCAGTCTGTCTGTGGCGTCTGTACCAGTCTGCCTGTGGCGTCTGTACCGGTCTGTGGCGTCTGTACCAGTCTGCCTGTGGCGTCTGTACCAGTCTGTGGCGTCTGTACCGGTGTGTCTGTGGCGTCTGTACCAGTCTGTCTGTGGCGTCTGTACCAGTCTGCCTGTGGCGTCTGTACCAGTCTGCCTGTGGCGTCTGTACCGGTGTGTCTGTGGCGTCTGTACCAGTCTGCCTGTGGCGTCTGTACCAGTCTGCCTGTGGCGTCTGTACCAGTCTGTCTGTGGCGTCTGTACCAGTCTGTCTGTGGCGTCTGTACCAGTCTGCCTGTGGCGTCTGTACCAGTCTGCCTGTGGCGTCTGTACCAGTCTGCCTGTGGCGTCTGTACCGGTGTGTCTGTGGCGTCTGTACCAGTCTGCATGTGGAGTCTGTACCAGTCTGTCTGTGGTGTCTGTACCGGCCAGCCTGTGGCGTCTGTACCAGTCTGTCTGTGGCGTCTGTACCAGTCTGCCTGTGGCGTCTGTACCAGTCTGTCTGTGGCGTCTGTACCAGTCTGTCTGTGGCGTATGTACCAGTCTGTCTGTGGCGTCTGTACCGGTCTGTCTGTGGCGTCTGTACCGGTGTGTCTGTGGAGTCTGTACCGGTCAGCCTGTGGCGTCTGTACCAGTCTGTCTGTGGCGTCTGTACCGGTCTGTCTGTGGCGTCTGTACCAGTCTGTCTGTGGCGTCTGTACCGGTCTGTCTGTGGCGTCTGTACCAGTCTGTCTGTGGCATCTGTACCAGTCTGTCTGTGGCGTCTGTACCAGTCTGTCTGTGGCGTCTGTACCGGTCTGTCTATGGAGTCTGTACCAGTCTGTCTGTGGAGTCTGTACCAGTCTGTCTGTGGCGTCTGTACCAGTCTGTCTGTGGCGTCTGTACCGGTGTGTCTGTGGCGTCTGTACCAGTCTGTCTGTGGCGTCTGTACCGGTGTGTCTGTGGCGTCTGTACCAGTCTGTCTGTGGCGTCTGTACCGGTGTATCTGTGGCGTCTGTACCGGTCTGCCTGTGGCGTCTGTACCGGTCTGCCTGTGGCGTCTGTACCAGTCTGTCTGTGGCGTCTGTACCGGTGTGTCTGTGGCGTCTGTACCAGTCTGTCTGTGGCGTCTGTACCGGTGTGTCTGTGGCGTCTGTACCAGTCTGCCTGTGGAGTCTGTACCGGTGTGTCTGTGGCGTCTGTACCAGTCTGTCTGTGACGTCTGTACCGGTCTGTCTGTGGCGTTTGTACCGGTGTGTCTGTGGCGTCTGTACCGGTCTGTCTGTGGCGTCTGTACCAGTCTGTCTGTGGCGTCTGTACCGGTGTGTCTGTGGCGTCTGTACCGGTGTGTCTGTGGCGTCTGTACCAGTCTGTCTGTGGCGTCTGTACCAGTCTGCCTGTGGCGTCTGTACCGGTCTGTCTGTGGAGTCTGTACCAGTCTGTCTGTGGCGTCTGTACCAGTCTGCCTGTGGAGTCTGTACCGGTGTGTCTGTGGAGTCTGTACCGGTGTGTCTGTGGAGTCTGTACCAGTCTGTCTATGGCATCTGTACCAGTCTGCCTGTGGAGTCTGTACCGGTGTGTCTGTGGAGTCTGTACCGGTGTGTCTGTGGAGTCTGTACCAGTCTGTCTGTGGAGTTTGTCCGGTGTGTCTGTGGAGTCTGTACCAGTCTGTCTGTGGCGTCTGTACCAGTCTGTCTGTGGAGTCTGTACGGGTGTGTCTGTGGAGTCTGTACCAGTCTGTCTGTGGCGTCTGTACCAGTCTGTCTGTGGAGTCTGTCCGGTGTGTCTGTGGAGTCTGTACCAGTCTGTCTGTGGCGTCTGTACCAGTCTGTCTGTGGAGTCTGTACGGGTGTGTCTGTGGCGTCTGTACCAGTCTGTCTGTGGAGTCTGTACGGGTGTGTCTGTGGCGTCTGTACCTGGTGACGCAGAAGTCTTCCTGGAAGATTTGATTTGATTGATTGTTGCCGCCGGAGGCGGCTAGTTTATTGTGCACCCCATACTCATCCTGTGAGCGCTAGCGCAAAAAGCATTACAGACTGCACAAAAGGTCCTTATCAGACCTCATCTTAGATTATTACATAAACAAATTCATCTATCCTTCACAGCTTATAGTTACAATGTCAGCTAGTTACAGGTTAAGTACTATTTCAAAAGCTATATATTTACAGTAAGTCATTATACGCAGAAGTCTTCCTGGGCGACGCAGAGACACCAAGCAAAGCGCCTTAAAAGAGACCAACGTCGTCTATGTCTTCACGTGCCCACTTGGGGACTGTCAGCCCCAACGATCACAATATATAGGCAAGACAAGAGTGACTTTCCCCAAGTCGGTGTGTTAAGTCACACACAGACCACAATGAACTATTGTTGCCCAGTTAACATCTCTCTAGCGCACTCAGGATTTACTCAGAGGAACTAGAACTGAGATGCTACTTAGTTAAATAGTTTAGTGACAGAAGCACCAAAGTCATTTTAGTGCCCAGTATACAGTGAATTTAATTCAAGTGAAAGCTATTTAGCGATTACTACTTTACACAATCAGAATCTAGACGAAGATCACTGCACGTGGGCCACCATGTTCTCCGGGGAACCGACTCTCCTGACCTTCCTTTTGAAATTATTGAGGTCAGAAGTACACAGTAATATGGTGGCAGGAGTAAGGCAAATTGCTGAGGACGACATGAACAGTGAACTAGATGCTTCTCCCACTCACAATGAGCCGCCGTGACAAATTGTAGGAATCAGACAGTCAAATAAACGAAGAGGAACCGAAAAATCGCACGAAGAAACCAATTTAGAAGTGAGTCAGGACCCAAGAACAGCACCTAAACCAATGCCAAGGACCATCTTCAATATCACAAACACAGTAGATGGTCCCACTTATGTTTATATTGCCGCACTGGAGAAGGATCCTACAGGATCAGATCTTAGAGCCAAACCAGACATTAGAGGCAGATATAACATATCCACAGCTAATCCGGATATAATCACAAACCTCAGGGATACAGAAGACCTAGTTGAACTGAAACCTGAGGAATATGTCAACAAGATGACAGTACAACATTTCCCGGTCGAAGTTCATACAAAGAGACTCTTAGAATGCCCAAATGTCACAACTGCGGAAAGATGTAAGCACAACAATGTAGAAACAAGACAGGTCCTCATAACAATAAAAGGACCTCGCATCAACACTCTCAGTGTTGGGATCTATGGTCAATTCAGCCTAAGGTTGTACAATCCAGAACCCCATGTGCTGTTACAGATGTCAGCGTTTCGGCCACCATGAAGATGGCTGCAGAGGCCCGGAACGATGTGGAGTGTGCAGCGAGCTCCACAACACCGACATGTGCAAAAAACTGCATAAAGAAGGCAAAGTAACAAACGCAAAATGTCCAAACTGCGGGGATACACTTCACGCCTGGAACAAACGATGTCCAGAAAGGGTCAAAAGAATACAAGCCATTGGATCTCCCCAGCACCCCAGAGCCACACCTCCCCGACCACACACTACCAGACCCTCAGGTAAGAGCCAGTGGTACACTCCTCGACAAGTCCGAATAAATGAAAATAAAAATCAGCCACAGACTAAAGCACCAATTCCTTCCAGTTTAAACAAGAACAGGACCTCGAATAACTGGAGAAAACAAAGCACTACTCCACAAGGCAGCAACAATCGAACAGATCAAGGCAGCAAAACTAACACACCTTCTATTGCCTCCAAGACCTCCCAAGCACGAATGACAATCCCTGCATCACCAAATGCTCCAGTAGCTGGAGGTAGCAAACACGCCACGACCCAACCCACAGTCTCCTCACCTCCTAGATAACAGAAAGGCAGCCAAAGGCATATCAAGTGACCACTGTTGCCATGATTATTGCCTCCCTGACAGAGACCTTCAGCAGGATGCTCGACAAAACATTCCAAACACTGGGACAGACCAACCCTCAGTCAGGGAAGGAAATGTTAACAGAGTTCAAAAAATAATCTACTAAACTTATTCCTTCCACACGTCTACAAGCCCTACCTATGAAGGTAGACGAAGTAGAAATCAAAGATGGTGACGAAACTGAACTGTTTCAGCACCCAATGGCAGTCTCCACTCCAGCCAAGAAGACACAAGCCGTCGGGGAAATCAGCACATTAGAAACTACCAAGGACTCAATGGAGTCAACTCTAACAGCATAATAGGCAATAATCTCTCTCTCTCTCTCTCTCTCTCTCTCTCTCTCTCTCTCTATTTTCAACATATTATATTTCAACATATCCCTAATATCATAAAGTTGGATATGCTAAATCTTTTCATTCTTAAACATCAACATATTTGGCATTTTAAAATGCAACATACTGGTGTTAAAGTATATACATGTGTGTATATAAACATCTATATAAATGTATAATGAAACAAAAACCCATCTCAATTATAAACAGAGCTAATATAAACAAAACAGTTGTGTGCTATACGTTCCCAGGTCAGCTAAACATAATATTATATATTACTCAATATGACGTACTGTGGAACATAATCTTTACTACGTAAATATAATTCCAATATTTTAAATCCAGTATTATTCTCAGCATATTCCGTGCGTATTAAATGGAATATAGATAGGTAATATACACTGACTGGGACTCTAAGAATAATGATTCATGGAGACCCAGTCAGCAGAGTCACTAATACATTTATATATCCAGAACAGAAAGGCATATATGGCTGGGATTGTACTATACACACAAATCATCGTCAACAAGACCTCAACACCAAACCTAAACTACGCCTAACTATACACAGAATGTTAATGAATCATAATATTCATTTATATATTTGCAAATAAACCGTTTTCAATACACAGTGCGTTAATATTGATGAATACGTCTTTGACGCCGCTGCATTAACGAGCCTAACCTGAGGACAGGTTGCCTTAGTATATGAGGTTCTGATGCTTCACACTGGTGAAACACCTCACTGAGTGAGGCTCTGGTGCTTCACACTGGTGAAACACCTCACTGAGTGAGGCTCTGGTGCTTCACACTGGTGAAACACCTCACTGAGTGAGGCTCTGGTGCTTCACACCGGTGAAACACCTCACTGAGTGAGGCTCTGGTGCTTCACACTGGTGAAACACCTCACTGAGTGAGGCTCTGGTGCTTTACATTGGTGAAACACCTCACTGAGTGAGGCTCTTGTGCTTCACACCGGTGAAACACCTCACTGAGTGAGGCTCTGGTGCTTCACACTGGTGAAACACCTCACTGAGTGAGGCTCTGGTGCTTCACACCGGTGAAACACCTCACTGAGTGAGGCTCTGGTGCTTCACACCGGTGAAACACCTCACTGAGCGAGGCTCTGGTGCTTCACACTGGTGAAACACCTCACTGAGTGAGGCTCTGGTGCTTTACACTGGTGAAACACCTCACTGAGTGAGGCTCTGGTGCTTCACACCGGTGAAACACCTCACTGAGTGAGGCTCTGGTGCTTCACACTGGTGAAACACCTCACTGAGTGAGGCTCTGGTGCTTTACACTGGTGAAACACCTCAGTATGCCCGGGTCGCGAGGCTCCAGAGTGGCCCAACAGGCTCAACAAGGGGGTCGCGAGGCTCCAGAGTGGCCCAACAGGCTCAACAAGGGGGTCGCGAGGCTCCAGAGTGGCCCAACAGGCTCAACAAGGGGGGCGCGAGGCTCCAGAGTGGCCCAACAGGCTCAACAAGGGGGGCGATAAGGCTCCGGGTAAGAACAGTCCTGGATATAAGGATTCACGGAGAGGAATTCAAGACTTTACAGGGATCCCAGCGTCACTTAATGAATACAAATGGGACCTGGCGCTGTCTCACTCAGGCAGCGTCTGCTGTTAGAGTCCCGGGCGCTGCAGGACGGCTGACAGCCCCTCCCACTCCCAGGACGGTTGACAGCCCCCTCCCACTCCCAGGACGGTTGACAGCCCCCTCCCACTCCCAGCACGGCTGACAGCCCCTCCCACTCCCAGCACGGCTGACAGCCCCTCCCACTCCCAGGACGGTTGACAGCCCCCTCCCACTCCCAGCACGGCTGACAGCCCCTCCCACTCCCAGCACGGCTGACAGCCCCTCCCACTCCCAGGACGGTTGACAGCCCCCTCCCACTCATAGGACGGTTGACAGCCCCCTCCCACTCACAGGACGGTTGACAGCCCCCTCCCACTCCCAGCACGGTTGACAGCCCCCTCCCACTCTCAGGACGGCTGACAGCCCCCTCCCACTCCCAGCACGGTTGACAGCCCCCTCCCACTCCCAGCACGGTTGACAGCCCCCTCCCACTCTCAGGACGGCTGACAGTTCTCCCACTCCCAGCACGGCTGACAGCCCCCTCCCACTCCCAGGACGGCTGACAGCCCCCTCCCACTCCCAGGACGGCTGACAGCCCCCTCCCACTCCCAGCACGGCTGACAGCCCCCTCCCATTCCCAGCACGGTTGACAGCCCCCTCCCACTCCCAGCACGGCTGACAGCTCTCCCACTCCCAGCACGGCTGACAGCTCTCCCACTCCCAGGACGGCTGACAGCCCCTCCCACTCCCAGCACGGCTGACAGCCCCTCCCACTCCCAGCACGGCTGACAGCCCCCTCCCACTCCCAGCACGGCTGACAGCCCCCTCCCACTCCCAGCACGGCTGACAGCTCTCCCAGTCCCAGCACGGCTGACAGCTCTCCCACTCCCAGGACGGCTGACCGCCCCCTCCCACTCCCAGCACGGCTGACAGCCCCCTCCCACTCCCAGCACGGCTGACAGCCCCCTCCCACTCCCAGCACGGCTGACAGCCCCCTCCCACTCCCAGCACGGCTGACAGCCCCCTCCCACTCCCAGCACGGCTGACAGACCCCTCCCACTCCCAGCACGGCTGACAGCCCCCTCCCAGCACGGCTGACAGCTCTCCCACTCCCAGGACGGCTGACAGCCCCCTCCCACTCCCAGCACGGCTGACAGCCCCCTCCCAGCACGGCTGACAGCTCTCCCACTCCCAGGACGGCTGACAGCCCCCTCCCACTCCCAGCACGGCTGACAGCCCCCTCCCACTCCCAGCACGGCTGACAGCCCCCTCCCACTCCCAGCACGGCTGACAGCCCCCTCCCACTCCCAGCACGGCTGACAGACCCCTCCCAGCACGGCTGACAGCTCGCCCACTCCCAGGACGGCTGACAGCCCACCCCACTCCCAGCACGGCTGACAGCCCTCTCCCAGCACGGCTGACAGCCCTCCCACTCTCCGCTTCACAACACCCAACAAACACGAGGAATACTAATGACAGACGGACAGTCCAACAGCGTCTTAATCACTTGTTAAGAATAAAATTGGAGGAAAGTATATCAAAACTTTCACTCAGGCGAAGTCTTTTGTAATATAATTTGTGTTTTTTTTGCTCTTTTTAGTTCCAAAAAATATATTGTATTGATATACTTTAAGGTTATTTTTGTTTTAATGTAATTTTATGTAGTGAGCCAAAGAACAAGTTTATTTAGCAGCGTCACTCATCCTGTGAGTGGACACTCCGCCATAGTGACAGTATTGGGCAGCGCCACTCATCCTGTGAGTGGACACTCCGCCATAGTGACAGTATTGGGCAGCGCCACTCATCCTGTGAGTGGACACTCCGCCATAGTGACAGTATTGGGCAGCGCCACTCATCCTGTGAGTGAACACACCGCCATAGTGACAGTATTGGGCAGCGTCACTCATCCTGTGAGTGAACACACCGCCATAGTGACAGTATTGGGCAGCGCCACTCATCCTGTGAGTGGACACACCGCCATAGTGACAGTATTGGGCAGCGCCACTCATCCTGTGAGTGGACACACCGCCATAGTGACAGTATTGGGCAGCGCCACTCATCCTGTGAGTGGACACACCGCCATAGTGACAGTATTAGGCAGCGTCACCCATCCTGTGAGTAAACACACCGCCATAGTGACAGTATTGGGCAGCGCCACTCATCCTGTGAGTGGACACACCGCCATAGTGACAGTATTAGGCAGCGTCACTCATCCTGTGAGTGAACACACCGCCATAGTGACAGTATTGGGCAGCGACACTCATCCTGTGAGTGAACACACCGCCATAGTGACAGTATTGGGCAGCGCCACTCATCCTGTGAGTGAACACACCGCCATAGTGACAGTATTGGGCAGCGCCACTCATCCTGTGAGTGAACACACCGCCATAGTGACAGTATTGGGCAGCGCCACTCATCCTGTGAGTGAACACACCGCTATAGTGACAGTATTGGGCAGCGCCACTCATCCTGTGAGTGAACACACCGCCATAGTGACAGTATTGGGCAGCGCCACTCATCCTGTGAGTGGACACACCGCCATAGTGACAGTATTGGGCAGCGCCACTCATCCTGTGAGTGAACACACCGCCATAGTGACAGTATTGGGCAGCGCCACTCATCCTGTGAGTGGACACACCGCCATAGTGACAGTATTGGGCAGCGCCACTCATCCTGTGAGTGAACACACCGCCATAGTGACAGTATTGGGCAGCGCCACTCATCCTGTGAGTGGACACACCGCCATAGTGACAGTAATGGGCAGTGTCACTCATCCTGTGAGTGAACACACCGCCATAGTGACAGTATTAGGCAGCGTCACCCATCCTGTGAGTGAACACACCGCCATAGTGACAGTATTAGGCAGCGTCACCCATCCTGTGAGTGAACACACCGCCATAGTGACAGTATTAGGCAGCGTCACCCATCCTGTGAGTGAACACACCGCCATAGTGACAGTATTAGGCAGCGTCACCCATCCTGTGAGTGAACACACCGCCATAGTGACGGTATTGGGCAGCGTCACTCATCCTGTGAGTGGACACACCGCCATAGTGACAGTATTAGGCAGCGTCACCCATCCTGTGAGTTGACACACCACCATAGTGACAGTACTGGGCAGCGTCGCTCATCCTGTGAGTGGACACACCGCCATAGTGACAGTATTGGGCAGCGCCACTCATCCTGTGAGTGAACACACCGCCATAGTGACAGTATTGGGCAGCGCCGCTCATCCTGTGAGTGGACACACCGCCATAGTGACAGTATTGGGCAGCGCCACTCATCCTGTGAGTGAACACACCGCCATAGTGACAGTATTGGGCAGCGTCACTCATCCTGTGAGTGAACACACCGCCATAGTGACAGTATTGGGCAGCGCCGCTCATCCTGTGAGTGGACACACCGCCATAATGAGAGTATTGGGCAGCGCCACTCATCCAGTGAGTGGACACACTGCCATAGTGACAGTATTGAGCAGCGCCACTCATCCTGTGAGTGGACACACCTCCATAGTGACAGTATTGAGCAGCGTAACTCATCCTGTGAGTGGACACACTGCCATAGAGACAGTATTGGGCAGCGCCACTCATCCTGTGAGTTGACACACCACCATAGTGACAGTATTGGGCAGTGCCACTCATCCTGTGAGCGGACACACCGCCATAGTGACAGTATTGGGAAGCGCCACTCATCCTGTGAGTGGACACACCTCCATAGTGACAGTATTGAGCAGCGTAACTCATCCTGTGAGTGGACACACTGCCATAGAGACAGTATTGGGCAGCGCCGCTCATCCTGTGAGTGGACACACTGCCATAGTGACAGTATTGGGCAGCGCCACTCATCCTGTGAGTTGACACACCACCATAGTGACAGTATTGGGCAGTGCCACTCATCCTGTGAGCGGACACACCGCCATAGTGACAGTATTGGGCAGCGCCACTCATCCTGTGAGTGGACACACCGCCATAGTGACAGTATTGGTCAGCGCCACTCATCCTGTGAGTGGACACACCACCATAGTGACAGTATTGGGCAGCGCCACTCATCCAGTGAGTGGACACTCCGCCATAGTGACAGTATTGGGCAGCGCCACTCATCCTGTGAGTGGACACACCACCATAGTGACAGTATTGGGCAGCGTCACTCATCCTGTGAGTGGACACACCGCTATAGTGACAGTATTGGGCAGCGTCACTCATCCTGTGAGTGGACACACCGCCATAGTGAAAGTATTGGGCAGCGTCACTCATCCTGTGAGTGGACACACCGCCATAGTGACAGTATTGGGCAGCGTCACTCATCCAATGAGTGGACACACCGCCATAGTGACAGTATTGGGCAGCGTCACTCATCCTGAGAGTGGACACACCACCATAGTGACAGTATTGGGCAGCGCCACTCATCCTGTGAGTGAACACACCGCCATAATGACAGTATTGGGCAGCACCACTCATCCTGTGAGTGGACACACCGCCATAGTGACAGTATTAGGCAGCGCCACTCATCCTGTGAGTGGACACACCGCCATAGTGACAGTATTGGGCAGCGCCACTCATCCTGTGAGTGGACACACCACCATAGTGACAGTATTGGGCAGCGCCACTCATCCTGTGAGTGGACACACCGCCATAGTGACAGTATTGGGCAGCGCCACTCATCCTGTAAGTGGACACACCGCCATAGTGACAGTATTGGTCTGCGCCACTCATCCTGTGAGTGGACACACCACCATAGTGACAGTATTGGGCAGCGCCACTCATCCAGTGAGTGGACACTCCGCCATAGTGAGAGTATTGGGCAGCGCCACTCATCCTGTGAGTGGACACACCGCCATAGTGACAGTATTGGGCAGCGTCACTCATCCTGTGAGTGGACACACCGCTATAGTGACAGTATTGGGCAGCGTCACTCATCCTGTGAGTGGACACACCGCCATAGTGACAGTATTGGGCAGCGTCACTCATCCTGTGAGTGGACACACCGCCATAGTGACAGTATTGAGCAGCGTCACTCATCCTGTGAGTGGACACACCGCCATAGTGACAGTATTGGGCAGCGTCACTCATCCTGAGAGTGGACACACCACCATAGTGACAGTATTGGGCAGCGCCACTCATCCTGTGAGTGAACACACCGCCATAATGACAGTATTGGGCAGCACCACTCATCCTGTGAGTGGACACACCGCCATAGTGACAGTTTTGGGCAGCGCCACTCATCCTGTGAGTGGACACACCGCCATAGTGACAGTATTGGGCAGCGCCACTCATCCTGTGAGTGGACACACCACCATAGTGACAGTATTGGGCAGCGCCACTCATCCTTTGAGTGGACACACCGCCATAGTGACAGTATTGGGCAGCGCCACTCATCCTGTGAGTGGACACACCACCATAGTGACAGTATTGGGCAGCGCCACTCAGCCTGTGAGTGGACTCACCGCCATAGTGACAGTATTGGGCAGCGCCACTCATCCTGTGAGTGGACACACCGCCATAGTGACAGTATTGAGCAGCGTCACTCATCCTGTGAGTGGACACACCACCATATTGACAGTATTGGGCAGCGCCACTCATCCTGTGAGTGGACACACCGCCATAGTGACAGTATTGGGCAGCGCCACTCATCCTGTGAGTGGACACACCGCCATAGTGACAGTATTGGGCAGCGCCACTCATGCTGTGAGTGGACACACCGCCATAGTGACAGTATTGGGCAGCGTCACTCATCCTGTGAGTGGACACACCGCCATAGTGACAGTATTGGGCAGCGTCACTCATCCTGTGAGTGGACACACCGCCATAGTGACAGTATTGGGCAGCGCCACTCATCCTGTGAGTGGACACACCGCCATAGTGACAGTATTGGGCAGCGTCACTCATCCTGTGAGTGTACACACCGCCATAGTGACAGTATTGGGCAGCGCCACTCATCCTGTGAGTGGACACACCGCCATAGTGACAGTATGGGGCAGCGTCACTCATCCTGTGAGTGGACACACCGCCATAGTGACTGTATTGGGCAGCGCCACTCATCCTGTGAGTGGACACACCGCCATAGTGACAGTATTGGGCAGCGTCACTTATCCTGTGAGTGGACACA
This sequence comes from Procambarus clarkii, assembly GCF_040958095.1. Lineage (NCBI taxonomy): Eukaryota > Metazoa > Arthropoda > Malacostraca > Decapoda > Cambaridae > Procambarus > Procambarus clarkii. The sequence goes on from NC_091175.1 coordinate 28,201,721, forward strand.
CCGCCATAGTGACAGTATTGGGCAGCGTCACTCATCCTGTGAGTGGACACACCGCCATAGTGACAGTATTGGGCAGCGTCACTCATCCTGTGAGTGGACACACCGCCATAGTGACAGTATTGGGCAGTGTCACTCATCCTGTGAGTGGACACACCGCCATAGTGACAGTATTGGGCAGTGTCACTCATCCTGTGAGTGGACACACCGCCATAGTGACAGTATTGGGCAGCGTCACTCATCCTGTGAGTGGACACACCGCCATAGTGACAGTATTGGGCAGTGTCACTCATCCTGTGAGTGGACACACCGCCATAGTGACAGTATTGGGCAGCGTCACTCATCCTGTGAGTGGACACACCGCCATAGTGACAGTATTGGGCAGTGTCACTCATCCTGTGAGTGGACACACCGCCATAGTGACAGTATTGGGCAGCGTCACTCATCCTGTGAGTGGACACACCGCCATAGTGACAGTATTGGGCAGCGTCACTCATCCTGTGAGTGGACACACCGCCATAGTGACAGTATTGGGCAGCGTCACTCATCCTGTGAGTGGACACACCGCCATAGTGACAGTATTGGGCAGCGTCACTCATCCTGTGAGTGGACACACCGCCATAGTGACAGTATTGGGCAGCGTCACTCATCCTGTGAGTGGACACACCGCCATAGTGACAGTATTGGGCAGCGTCACTCATCCTGAGAGTGGACACACCACCATAGTGACAGTATTGGGCAGCGCCACTCATCCTGTGAGTGGAACACACCGCCATAAGTGACAGTATTGGGCAGCACCACTCATCCTGTGAGTGGACACACCGCCATAGTGACAGTTTTGGGCAGCGCCACTCATCCTGTGAGTGGACACACCGCCATAGTGACAGTATTGGGCAGCGCCAGTCATCCTGTGAGTGGACACACCACCATAGTGACAGTATTGGGCAGCGCCACTCATCCTGTGAGTGGACACACCGCCATAGTGACAGTATTGGGCAGCGCCACTCATCCTGTGAGTGGACACACCACCATAGTGACAGTATTGGGCAGCGCCACTCATCCTGTGAGTGGACACACCGCCATAGTGACAGTATTGGGCAGCGCCACTCATCCTGTGAGTGGACACACCGCCATAGTGACAGTATTGGGCAGCGTCACTCATCCTGTGAGTGGACACACCGCCATAGTGACAGTATTGGGCAGCGCCACTCATCCTGTGAGTGGACACACCGCCATAGTGACAGTATTGGGCAGCGCCACTCATCCTGTGAGTGGACACACCGCCATAGTGACAGTATTGGGCAGCGCCACTCATCCTGTGAGTGGACACACCGCCATAGTGACAGTATTGGGCAGCGCCACTCATCCTGTGAGTGGACACACCGCCATAGTGACAGTATTGGGCAGCGCCACTCATCCTGTGAGTGGACACACCGCCATAGTGACAGTATTGGGCAGCGTCACTCATCCTGTGAGTGGACACACCGCCATAGTGACAGTATTGGGCAGCGCCACTCATCCTGTGAGTGGACACACCGCCATAGTGACAGTATTGGGCAGCGCCACTCATCCTGTGAGTGGACACACCGCCATAGTGACAGTATTGGGCAGCGCCACTCATCCTGTGAGTGGACACACCGCCATAGTGACAGTATTGGGCAGCGCCACTCATCCTGTGAGTGGACACACCGCCATAGTGACAGTATTGGGCAGCGCCACTCATCCTGTGAGTGGACACACCGCCATAGTGACAGTATTGGGCAGCGCCACTCATCCTGTGAGTGGACACACCGCCATAGTGACAGTATTGGGCAGCGCCACTCATCCTGTGAGTGGACACACCGCCATAGTGACAGTATTGGGCAGCGTCACTCATCCTGTGAGTGGACACACCACCATAGTGACAGTATTGGGCAGCGCCACTCATCCTGTGAGTGGACACACCGCCATAGTGACAGTATTGGGCAGCGCCACTCATCCTGTGAGTGGACACACCGCCATAGTGACAGTATTGGGCAGCGCCACTCATCCTGTGAGTGGACACACCGCCATAGTGACAGTATTGGGCAGCGTCACTCATCCTGTGAGTGGACACACCGCCATAGTGACAGTATTGGGCAGCGCCACTCATCCTGTGAGTGGACACACCGCCATAGTGACAGTATTGGGCAGCGTCACTCATCCTGTGAGTGGACACACCGCCATAGTGACAGTATTGGGCAGCGCCACTCATCCTGTGAGTGGACACACCGCCATAGTGACAGTATTGGGCAGCGCCACTCATCCTGTGAGTGGACACACCGCCATAGTGACAGTATTGGGCAGCGCCACTCATCCTGTGAGTGGACACACCGCCATAGTGACAGTATTGGGCAGCGCCACTCATCCTGTGAGTGGACACACCGCCATAGTGACAGTATTGGGCAGCGCCACTCATCCTGTGAGTGGACACACCGCCATAGTGACAGTATTGGGCAGCGTCACTCATCCTGTGAGTGGACACACCGCCATAGTGACAGTATTGGGCAGCGTCACTCATCCTGTGAGTGGACACACCGCCATAGTGACAGTATTGGGCAGCGTCACTCATCCTGTGAGTGGACACACCGCCATAGTGACAGTATTGGGCAGCGTCACTCATCCTGTGAGTGGACACACCGCCATAGTGACAGTATTGGGCAGCGTCACTCATCCTGTGAGTGGACACACCGCCATAGTGACAGTATTGGGCAGCGCCACTCATCCTGTGAGTGGACACACCGCCATAGTGACAGTATTGGGCAGCGCCACTCATCCTGTGAGTGGACACACCGCCATAGTGACAGTATTGGGCAGCGCCACTCATCCTGTGAGTGGACACACCGCCATAGTGACAGTATTGGGCAGCGCCACTCATCCTGTGAGTGGACACACCGCCATAGTGACAGTATTGGGCAGCGCCACTCATCCTGTGAGTGGACACACCGCCATAGTGACAGTATTGGGCAGCGTCCACTCATCCTGTGAGTGGACACACCGCCATAGTGACAGTATTGGGCAGCGCCACTCATCCTGTGAGTGGACACACCGCCATAGTGACAGTATTGGGCAGCGCCACTCATCCTGTGAGTGGACACACCGCCATAGTGACAGTATTGGGCAGCGTCACTCATCCTGTGAGTGGACACACCACCATAGTGACAGTATTGGGCAGCGCCACTCATCCTGTGAGTGGACACACCGCCATAGTGACAGTATTGGGCAGCGCCACTCATCCTGTGAGTGGACACACCGCCATAGTGACAGTATTGGGCAGCGCCACTCATCCTGTGAGTGGACACACCGCCATAGTGACAGTATTGGGCAGCGTCCACTCATCCTGTGAGTGGACACACCGCCATAGTGACAGTATTTGGCAGCGCCACTCATCCTGTGAGTGGACACACCGCCATAGTGACAGTATTGGGCAGCGTCACTCATCCTGTGAGTGGACACACCGCCATAGTGACAGTATTGGGCAGCGCCACTCATCCTGTGAGTGGACACACCGCCATAGTGACAGTATTGGGCAGCGCCACTCATCCTGTGAGTGGACACACCGCCATAGTGACAGTATTGGGCAGCGCCACTCATCCTGTGAGTGGACACACCGCCATAGTGACAGTATTGGGCAGCGCCACTCATCCTGTGAGTGGACACACCGCCATAGTGACAGTATTGGGCAGCGTCACTCATCCTGTGAGTGGACACACCGCCATAGTGACAGTATTTGGCAGCGCCACTCATCCTGTGAGTGGACACACCGCCATAGTGAGAGTATTGGGCAGCGTCACTCATCCTGTGAGTGGACACACAGCCATAGTGACAGTATTGGGCAGCGCCACTCATCCTGTGAGTGGACACACTGCCATAGTGACAGTATTGGGCAGCGCCACTCATCCTGTGAGTGGACACACCGCCATAGTGACAGTATTGGGCAGCGCCACTCATCCTGTGAGTGGACACACCGCCATAGTGACAGTATTGGGCAGCGCCACTCATCCTGTGAGTGGACACACCGCCATAGTGACAGTATTGGGCAGCGCCACTCATCCTGTGAGTGGACACACCGCCATAGTGACAGTATTGGGCAGCGCCACTCATCCTGTGAGTGGACACACCACCATAGTGACAGTATTGGGCAGCGCCACTCATCCTGTGAGTGGACACACCGCCATAGTGACAGTATTGGGCAGCGCCACTCATCCTGTGAGTGGACACACCGCCATAGTGACAGTATTGGGCAGCGCCACTCATCCTGTGAGTGGACACACCGCCATAGTGACAGTATTGGGCAGCGTCACTCATCCTGTGAGTGGACACACCGCCATAGTGACAGTATTGGGCAGCGCCACTCATCCTGTGAGTGGACACACCGCCATAGTGACTGTATTGGGCAGCGCCACTCATCCTGTGAGTTTACACACCGCCATAGTGACAGTATTGGGCAGCGCCACTCATCCTGTGAGTGGACACACCGCCATAGTGACAGTATTGGGCAGCGCCACTCATCCTGTGAGTGGACACACCGCCATAGTGACAGTATGGGGCAGCGTCACTCATCCTGTGAGTGGACACACCGCCATAGTGACAGTATTGGGCAGCGTCACTCATCCTGTGAGTGGACACACCGCCATAGTGACAGTATTGGGCAGCGCCACTCATCCTGTGAGTGGACACACCGCCATAGTGACAGTATTGGGCAGCGTCACTCATCCTGTGAGTGTACACACCGCCATAGTGACAGTATGGGGCAGCGCCACTCATTCTGTGAGTGGACACACCGCCATAGTGACAGTATGGGGCAGCGTCACTCATCCTGTGAGTGGACACACCGCCATAGTGACTGTATTGGGCAGCGCCACTCATCCTGTGAGTGGACACACCGCCATAGTGACAGTATTGGGCAGCGTCACTTATCCTGTGAGTGGACACACCGCCATAGTGACAGTATTGGGCAGCGTCACTCATCCTGTGAGTGGACACACCGCCATAGTGACAGTATTGGGCAGCGTCACTCATCCTGTGAGTGGACACACCGCCATAGTGACAGTATTGGGCAGTGTCACTCATCCTGTGAGTGGACACACCGCCATAGTGACAGTATTGGGCAGTGTCACTCATCCTGTGAGTGGACACACCGCCATAGTGACAGTATTGGGCAGCGTCACTCATCCTGTGAGTGGACACACCGCCATAGTGACAGTATTGGGCAGTGTCACTCATCCTGTGAGTGGACACACCGCCATAGTGACAGTATTGGGCAGCGTCACTCATCCTGTGAGTGGACACACCGCCATAGTGACAGTATTGGGCAGTGTCACTCATCCTGTGAGTGGACACACCGCCATAGTGACAGTATTGGGCAGCGTCACTCATCCTGTGAGTGGACACACCGCCATAGTGACAGTATTGGGCAGCGTCACTCATCCTTTGAGTGGACACACCGCCATAGTGACAGTATTGGGCAGCGCCACTCATCCTGTGAGTGGACACACCGCCATAGTGACAGTATTGGGCAGCGCCACTCATCCTGTGAGTGGACACACCGCCATAGTGACAGTATTGGGCAGCGCCACTCACCCTGTGAGTGGACACACCGCCATAGTGACAGTATTGGGCAGTGTCACTCATCCTGTGAGTGGACACACCGCCATAGTGACAGTATTGGGCAGCGTCACTCATCCTGTGAGTGGACACACCGCCATAGTGACAGTATTGGGCAGTGTCACTCATCCTGTGAGTGGACACACCGCCATAGTGACAGTATTGGGCAGCGTCACTCATCCTGTGAGTGGACACACCGCCATAGTGACAGTATTGGGCAGTGTCACTCATCCTGTGAGTGGACACACCGCCATAGTGACAGTATTGGGCAGCGTCACTCATCCTGTGAGTAGACACACCGCCATAGTGACAGTATTGGGCAGCGTCACTCATCCTTTGAGTGGACACACCGCCATAGTGACAGTATTGGGCAGCGCCACTCATCCTGTGAGTGGACACACCGCCATAGTGACAGTATTGGGCAGCGCCACTCATCCTGTGAGTGGACACACCGCCATAGTGACAGTATTGGGCAGCGCCACTCACCCTGTGAGTGGACACACCGCCATAGTGACAGTATTGGGCAGCGCCACTCATCCTGTGAGTGGACACACCGCCATAGTGACAGTATTGGGCAGCGCCACTCATCTTGTGAGTGGACACACCGCCATAGTGACAGTATTGGGCAGCGCCACTCATCTTGTGAGTGGACACACCGCCATAGTGACAGTATTGGGCAGCGTCACTCATCCTGTGAGTGGACACACCGCCATAGTGACAGTATTGGGCAGCGTCACTCATCCTGTGAGTGGACACACCGCTATAGTGACAGTATTGGGCAGCGTCACTCATCCTGTGAGTGGACACACCGCCATAGTGACAGTATTGGGCAGCGCCACTCATCCTGTGAGTGGACACACCGCCATAGTGACAGTATT
>NC_091175.1:28215720-28313220 GCF_040958095.1 Procambarus clarkii
TTCTGTATTCGACCCCAAGACGGTAGTAAGCTCTCAAGAAACTGGCTGTTTCAAGCAGCAGTGCAATGCATAAATAAGGGGGGGGGGTACAAGCAAGACAATTCCCTTGACCAATATATTCACACCTTTACCATTAAATATATATATAGATAGATTATTACTACACTTATGTACAACTGCCTCTTTCACTCAGGGCACAACACACTGACAGTGTTCGTCAAGCCCAGTAAACCCACATTCCAAGTGTACGTTGTCCACTGGCAAACACTGGCGAGTTCACCTTCTACACGGGCCAGTCCACCCACACAGTATCACAATGTGTCTACATCCCGCCATCACTCTCCAGATACGTACTGGCAGAGGGCTTCACCATCACGCTGACAGGGGTCTCAAACAATCATGCACAGGGGGTAGTGAACACCCTGGTAGACGCCTCTAGAAGCTTGCTAGCAGCACTTCACAAATAGACATATCACTGTCTTCCTTAACCCTTATTAGCCAATCCCGGGTATGCCAATATGCACCAACACTGCCAATATCAGCAGCTAACACACACTGCTCGGATTGACAGCAGCTACTTAGTCTTCTTGCAGGACCAAGCTAAGGGTTAGTGGACTGCCCAAGGTAAACTGCCTTCCTCTATGCAATTGCCTCCATATGTCACCTCTGTGGACATTAAAACATCATTACCCAGATGGACAGTACACTGGGTAACCCCTGAGATAACACTCGTTCACCGGGGACTTGACATTATGCTTTGTAGCCACAACCTAGATGGCGCTGATCTTGATACGCCACCCACCAGAGGTCATCCACATCGACCTCCTCTTCTGACAGGGGCAGGAAACTGGAGCCATTCACGGACACCACGCCACCACCAACAGATGGCGTTGCCTACATAGTGCCCAGTACTAGGGGAGTTTGAGTGCAGACCCATAGATGGCGCTGACATTGCCACTCCACACTCCGACGATGGTGTCGGTACCGTAACACCTTTACTATGGCGTAAATAGACATCAATAACCTATCCATCCCTTCAGAACGTTGAGTAAAATATTATGGTTTATACCCAGAGTTCCAGCATTGGGCGCGAGTGTGCAAACACCACCGGGAGAGAGAGGAGACTTGGGGAGACAGCCGCCATCATTAATTTGGGACTGAGGTGTTCTGGAGTTTTCCACTGATCGTATTTAGGAGCATCCATCCATCTATGAGCTTCTGATCGATCACACAACTTCCACAGATTACGAACACCGCGTATGGCACGACAGTATTTAATAGATTCCATAATTTTGGCAATAATTCTGAGATCTAATTAATGGCATGCAGGCGATAAGTCACAATAACGTGGCTGAAGTAGTTTGACCAGACTACACACTAGAAGTCGATTATGGCATGACAATCGACTTGAGAATGGTCCAGGACGGACCGAAACGTCGTCGTTCCTTCACCTTCTAGTGTGTGGTCTGGTCAAACTAATTAATGGCATGTCGTTATGCCGCCGGATGTCCCCTTAACCCACGTGAGTTCTCTTCTTGCCCCCTAAACCCATTAAGATTCTCCGATTAAATGTATGAGTAGATGGTTTGGAGTGGTAATTATATAAGATTTGCCTTTCAGCGAGGAGTTAACTACAAGAGAGACTTGTTCCTACCTGCTCACTCACGTGTTACTAGGGACTGCTCACTCACGTGTTACTAGGGACTGCTCACTCACGTGTTACTAGGGACTGCTCACTCACGTGTTACTAGGGACTGCTCACTCACGTGTTACTAGGGACTGCTCACTCACGTGTTACTAGGGACTGCTCACTCACGTGTTACTAGGGACTGCTCACTCACGTGTTACTAGGGACTGTTCACTCACGTGTTACTAGGGACTGCTCACTCACGTGTTACTAGGGACTGCTCACTCACGTGTTACTAGGGACTGCTCACTCACGTGTTACTAGGGACCTGCTCACTCACGTGTTACTAGGGACTGCTCACTCACGTGTTACTAGGGACTGCTCACATCACGTGTTACTAGGGACTGCTCACTCACGTGTTACTAGGGACTGCTCACTCACGTGTTACTAGGGACTGCTCACTCACGTGTTACTAGGGACTGCTCACTCACGTGTTACTAGGGACTGCTCACTCACGTGTTACTAGGGACTGCTCACTCACGTGTTACTAGGGACTGCTCACTCACGTGTTACTAGGGACTGCTCACTCACGTGTTACTAGGGACTGCTCACTCACGTGTTACTAGGGACTGCTCACTCACGTGTTACTAGGGACTGCTCACTCACGTGTTACTAGGGACTGCTCACTCACGTGTTACTAGGGACTGCTCACTCACGTGTTACTAGGGACTGCTCACTCACGTGTTACTAGGGACTGCTCACTCACGTGTTACTAGGGACTGCTCACTCACGTGTTACTAGGGACTGCTCACTCACGTGTTACTAGGGACTGCTCACTCACGTGTTACTAGGGACTGCTCACCTCACGTGTTACTAGGGACTGCTCACTCACGTGTTTACTAGGGACTGCTCACTCACGTGTTACTAGGGACTGCTCACTCACGTGTTACTAGGGACTGCTCACTCACGTGTTACTAGGGACTGCTCACTCACGTGTTACTAGGGACTGCTCACTCACGTGTTACTAGGGACTGCTCACTCACGTGTTACTAGGGACTGCTCACTCACGTGTTACTAGGGACTGCTCACTCACGTGTTACTAGGGACTGCTCACTCACGTGTTACTAGGGACTGCTCACTCACGTGTTACTAGGGACTGCTCACTCACGTGTTACTAGGGACTGCTCACTCACGTGTTACTAGGGACTGCTCACTCACGTGTTACTAGGGACTGCTCACTCACGTGTTACTAGGGACTGCTCACTCACGTGTTACTAGGGACTGCTCACTCACGTGTTACTAGGGACTGCTCACTCACGTGTTACTAGGGACTGCTGCACTCACGTGTTACTAGGGACTGCTCACTCACGTGTTACTAGGGACTGCTCACTCACGTGTTACTAGGGACTGCTCACTCACGTGTTACTAGGGACTGCTCACTCACGTGTTACTAGGGACTGCTCACTCACGTGTTACTAGGGACTGCTCACTCACGTGTTACTAGGGACTGCTGACTCACGTGTTACTAGGGACTGCTCACTCACGTGTTACTAGGGACTGCTCACTCACGTGTTACTAGGGACTGCTCACTCACGTGTTACTAGGGACTGCTCACTCACGTGTTACTAGGGACTGCTCACTCACGTGTTACTAGGGACTGCTCACTCACGTGTTACTAGGGACTGCTCACTCACGTGTTACTAGGGACTGCTCACTCACGTGTTACTAGGGACTGCTCACTCACGTGTTACTAGGGACTGCTCACTCACGTGTTACTAGGGACTGCTCACTCACGTGTTACTAGGGACTGCTCACTCACGTGTTACTAGGGACTGCTCACTCACGTGTTACTAGGGACTGCTCACTCACGTGTTACTAGGGACTGCTCACTCACGTGTTACTAGGGACTGCTCACTCACGTGTTACTAGGGACTGCTCACTCACGTGTTACTAGGGACTGCTCACTCACGTGTTACTAGGGACTGCTCACTCACGTGTTACTAGGGACTGCTCACTCACGTGTTACTAGGGACTGCTCACTCACGTGTTACTAGGGACTGCTCACTCACGTGTTACTAGGGACTGCTCACTCACGTGTTACTAGGGACTGCTCACTCACGTGTTACTAGGGACTGCTCACTCACGTGTTACTAGGGACTGCTCACTCACGTGTTACTAGGGACTGCTCACTCACGTGTTACTAGGGACTGCTCACTCACGTGTTACTAGGGACTGCTCACTCACGTGTTACTAGGGACTGCTCACTCACGTGTTACTAGGGACTGCTCACTCACGTGTTACTAGGGACTGCTCACTCACGTGTTACTAGGGACTGCTCACTCACGTGTTACTAGGGACTGCTGACTCACGTGTTACTAGGGACTGCTGACTCACGTGTTACTAGGGACTGCTCACTCACGTGTTACTAGGGACTGCTCACTCACGTGTTACTAGGGACTGCTCACTCACGTGTTACTAGGGACTGCTCACTCACGTGTTACTAGGGACTGCTCACTCACGTGTTACTAGGGACTGCTCACTCACGTGTTACTAGGGACTGCTCACTCACGTGTTACTAGGGACTGCTCACTCACGTGTTACTAGGGACTGCTCACTCACGTGTTACTAGGGACCTGCTCACTCACGTGTTACTAGGGACTGCTCACTCACGTGTTACTAGGGACTGCTCACTCACGTGTTACTAGGGACTGCTCACTCACGTGTTACTAGGGACTGCTCACTCACGTGTTACTAGGGACTGCTCACTCACGTGTTACTAGGGACTGCTCACTCACGTGTTACTAGGGACTGCTCACTCACGTGTTACTAGGGACTGCTCACTCACGTGTTACTAGGGACTGCTCACTCACGTGTTACTAGGGACTGCTCACTCACGTGTTACTAGGGACTGCTCACTCACGTGTTACTAGGGACTGCTCACTCACGTGTTACTAGGGACTGCTCACTCACGTGTTACTAGGGACTGCTCACTCACGTGTTACTAGGGACTGCTCACTCACGTGTTACTAGGGACTGCTCACTCACGTGTTACTAGGGACTGCTCACTCACGTGTTACTAGGGACTGCTCACTCACGTGTTACTAGGGACTGCTCACTCACGTGTTACTAGGGACTGCTCACTCACGTGTTACTAGGGACTGCTCGACTCACGTGTTACTAGGGACTGCTGACTCACGTGTTACTAGGGACTGCTGCACTCACGTGTTACTAGGGACTGCTGCACTCACGTGTTACTAGGGACTGCTGCACTCACGTGTTACTAGGGACTGCTCACTCACGTGTTACTAGGGACTGCTCACTCACGTGTTACTAGGGACTGCTCACTCACGTGTTACTAGGGACTGCTCACTCACGTGTTCCTAGGGACTGCTCACTCACGTGTTACTAGGGACTGCTCACTCACGTGTTACTAGGGACTGCTACTCACGTGTTACTAGGGACTTGCTCACTCACGTGTTACTAGGGACTGCTCACTCACGTGTTCCTAGGGACTGCTCACTCACGTGTTACTAGGGACTGCTCACTCACGTGTTACTAGGGACTGCTCACTCACGTGTTACTAGGGACTGCTCACTCACGTGTTACTAGGGACTGCTCACTCACGTGTTACTAGGGACTGCTCACTCACGTGTTACTAGGGACTGCTCACTCACGTGTTACTAGGGACTGCTCACTCACGTGTTACTAGGGACTGCTCACTCACGTGTTACTAGGGACTGCTCACTCACGTGTTACTAGGGACTGCTCACTCACGTGTTACTAGGGACTGCTCACTCACGTGTTACTAGGGACTGCTCACTCACGTGTTACTAGGGACTGCTCACTCACGTGTTACTAGGGACTGCTCACTCACGTGTTACTAGGGACTGCTCACTCACGTGTTACTAGGGACTGCTCACTCACGTGTTACTAGGGACTGCTCACTCACGTGTTACTAGGGACTGCTCACTCACGTGTTACTAGGGACTGCTCACTCACGTGTTACTAGGGACTGCTCACTCACGTGTTACTAGGGACTGCTCACTCACGTGTTACTAGGGACTGTCTCACTCACGTGTTACTAGGGACTGCTCACTCACGTGTTACTAGGGACTGCTCACTCACGTGTTACTAGGGACTGCTCACTCACGTGTTACTAGGGACTGCTCACTCACGTGTTACTAGGGACTGCTCACTCACGTGTTACTAGGGACTGCTCACTCACGTGTTACTAGGGACTGCTCACTCACGTGTTACTAGGGACTGCTCACTCACGTGTTACTAGGGACTGCTCACTCACGTGTTACTAGGGACTGCTCACTCACGTGTTACTAGGGACTGCTCACTCACGTGTTACTAGGGACTGCTCACTCACGTGTTACTAGGGACTGCTCACTCACGTGTTACTAGGGACTGCTCACTCACGTGTTACTAGGGACTGCTCACTCACGTGTTACTAGGGACTGCTCACTCACGTGTTACTAGGGACTGCTCACTCACGTGTTACTAGGGACTGCTCACTCACGTGTTACTAGGGACTGCTCACTCACGTGTTACTAGGGACTGCTCACTCACGTGTTACTAGGGACTGCTCACTCACGTGTTACTAGGGACTGCTCACTCACGTGTTACTAGGGACTGCTCACTCACGTGTTACTAGGGACTGCTCACTCACGTGTTACTAGGGACTGCTCACTCACGTGTTACTAGGGACTGCTCACTCACGTGTTACTAGGGACTGCTCACTCACGTGTTACTAGGGACTGCTCACTCACGTGCTACTAGGGACTGCTCACTCACGTGTTACTAGGGACTGCTCACTCACGTGCTCCTAGGGACTGCTCACTCACGTGTTACTAGGGACTGCTCACTCACGTGTTACTAGGGACTGCTCACTCACGTGTTACTAGGGACTGCTCACTCACGTGTTACTAGGGACTGCTCACTCACGTGTTACTAGGGACTGCTCACTCACGTGTTACTAGGGACTGCTCACTCACGTGTTACTAGGGACTGCTCACTCACGTGTTACTAGGGACTGCTCACTCACGTGTTACTAGGGACTGCTCACTCGGACAGGAATTAACGGGTTAAAGCTGCCAGATGTTATCTACGTTCATCTCTGGCAGCTAAACCGTTCCACATTGTAGTTAGCTAATTGACCCATTTTTCTCATTCAATTTAATATTTATGAATGAATTATATAATTATTTCAATTTGTTGTGAGTACGGAGTTAGTTCTGGATTAATAGAAATATTACAGTTCATTTCTCTAAATCTATTTAATTTCACTTATGCACTTATTATAGGAGATCCATAATACACTGATTCTCTGATTCTTTAATATCAATTTTGGTTCTTCGAAACATTTGAGATTATCATATGGTAGAACTAATTCTCCCACAACACGTCCCCTCGTCCTCCCCACCATTCCCCACTCCCTCGTTAGATGCATTCCCAAATGACCTGATGTTCCCATCAGAAAATTGGGAACATCTAAATGATCTGATGTTCCCATCACTAAAGTATAAGAAAAACAGTTAAAAAAGAAAAGAAATGAAAAACAATGAAAAAATAAAAAGAATAAACTATACTCACGAAATGAACGGTATGGTAAACAACACAGCTCAATTCCAATGCAGTGTCACACAAAATAATTAAATCAAAATGAAAATAAATCAAAATCGATGAAAAGTTAATTTGTCAATGAAATCGGAAACATTTAAATGAAATCGTAACATAATTAGTATAATGTGTATTGCTCTTACGTGCCTCAGATGGCGCTGTTTTTCAAGAAACTCATGTTTTTACCTGTCACAGGTGTGGCATCTATACTTATACTCACAAAATGAATGGTATGGTAAGAAACACAGCTCAATTCCAATGCAATGTCACAAAAATTAATTAAAATAAAATGAAAATAAATCAAAATCTATGAAAATTCAATTTGTCAATGAACTCGGAAACATTGAAATGGAATCGTAACATATTTAGTATAGCATGTGTTGCTATTATGTGCAACAGATGGCGCTGTTTTTCAAAACAAGCATGTTTTTATCTGCCACAGGTGTGACATCTATATAGTAGGTATATAAAAACAAGCACGAATTTGAATGGAACGTTGTGTCAAAATTTCAAAGCAATCGGTGAAGAACTTTCGGAGATTACAGTATGTGTGTTGCTATTACGTCCAACACATTATGCTGTTTTTCATGTTTTTCAAAAGGCATGTTTTTTCCCTGTCACATGGAAGGCATGTATATTGTAAGTATGTAAAAACAAGCGCCTATTTGAATGCAACGTTGTATCAAAATTTCAAAGCAATTGGTAAAGAGGTTTCGAAGACTTCCCTCAAATGAAAATCACATGAAAAACACAGTTTTTAAAAAAACATGTTTTTTTCCCGTCACAGACGTGATATCTATATAGTCTGTAAATAAAAATCTGCTCGGATGCGAATGGAACGTTGAGTGAAAATTTCAAAGCAATCAGTGAAGAACTTTCGGAGATTAGCAATTTTGAACAAACGAACATTTACATTTTTTTTTTAATTTTGCCCCCAGGGGCGATTTTATTGAGCAGCGCCACTCATCCAGTGAGTGGACACACCGCCATAGCAGCATGTACAACACTCCCCAATAGGAAGAAAACCCGCTGGGTTGTTCATCCTGTCACTTGTACCCAGACACAGCTGGGACTTGCTTAACTGTCTCAAGTGAACAGCTCCTCAAACTAGAAGATTAACATCTGTCAACTCATAAAAACTTACGTTATCTTGCGGGTGCAAAACGGGGGAATCTTTTAAGAACAATATCAATATTTGACAAATAGTGTTTTGCTAACTCAAACAATGTGGGGTTTATTATTCTAAACATATTTCTAATGTTCCTCAGGTGTTTACATTCACGTAGATAGTGGTCAAGGCAGTGTTCCTCACTCGTCAGAGATTCTGCAACTTCGCTGATCAACTGTTGTTTCCACTCCGTATCTCCATGGATATTTGTATCGAAGACGGATTCTCGCTATTGCTGATTCTCTCCCTCGTCCTCCTCCTCTTCGTCCATAATGTATGGGACTGCCAGCTCCAACCATGTTGTACCATCGTACAGACTCACTGGTTTGTGCTTCTATCCTCCTTTCCTTAATTACATTGTTACAGTGATGTTGCCTTACAATACCTCTAATCTGTAGAGGAGTCTTGGGTATGAATCTCCGTCCCCTCGTCCCCACCATCCCCAACTCCCCTGTCCCCTCGTCCTCCCCACCATTCCCCCACTCTCGCCCGATGCATTCCCAAGTCATCTGATGTTCCCATCAGAAAATTTGGAACATCAAATGATGTGATGTTCCCATCACTACATAAGAAAAACAGTTAAACAACGAAATGAAAAATTTCAAAGCAATCAGTGAAGAGGTTTCGAAGATTTTCCCTCACATGAAAAATAAAGTTTTCAAAAAAGCATGGTTTTTCTGTCACAGACGTGACATCTATTTAGAATGTATATAAAAACCCGTTTGGATGCGAATGGAACGTTGTGTGAAAATTTCAATGCAATCGGTGAAAACTTTTGGAGATAGCGATTTTGAACAAACGAACATTTAAATTTTTATTTACATAGATTATGGAAGTACCGTGCGGGAGTTACTTCCTCCGTCTCCCCGCACTCTATTGTTTAAACTAAGACTAAGGCTCAATAGGGCTGTCAAGACATAGGGAGCCGAGCCGGTCGGCCGAGCGGACAGCACGCTGGACTTGTGATCCTGGGTTCGATCCCAGGCGCCGGCGAGAAACAATGGGCAGAGTTTCTTTCACCCTATGCCCCTGTTACCTAGCAGTAAAATAGGTACCTGAGTGTTAGTCAGCTGTCACAGGCTGCTTCCTGGGGGTGGAGGCCTGGTCGAGGACCGGGCAGCGGGGACACTAAAAAAAAAAAAAAAAAAAAAAAAAAAAAAAAAAAAAAAAAAAAAAACGAAATTATCTAAAGATAACCTCAAGACTAGGGTTCATAAGGGCTGTCAAGACTAAGGTTCATAAGGGCTGTCAAGACTAGGGTTCATAAGGGCTGTCAAATGACGTACCAGGTGAAATTGCAAGCAAGAGCTGTTATCTTACCTCAGCTCAAATGAAACCTTTTTTTATGTACATATACAAGAGTTCTTACATGGTTGTAAAGCCACTAACAAGTACAACGTCTCGGGCAGGTCTTTAATCCTAATTTTCCCCGGAATACAACCCGCCAAATAGTCTAACAACCAGGTACCTATTCACTGCTGAGTGAACAGAGGCTACAATTAAGGATTGGCGCCCAGTCAATCTTCCCTGGCCGGGATACGAACCCAGGCTAAAGCGCTCGTGAAGCGCCTGCTCCTAGAGACTCATTTATTTCATGAGTTTGTTATATGGATCAAGAGGAATAAACTGTATTCATTAACAAGAAAAGGTAAGAATGATATAGGGAAGTGGAGGAGCCATTCTGTCCTCTCCCTGTCACCCGTTACTCCCATTCTCTTCCCTTCTCTCTGAAGGTATATTATATAGGCATTGTACAAGTGAGTGTGCTCCTTCCCATGTGTCCCAGTATGGGACAGTGGGAGTGTACTCCCCCCACCCAAGTGTCACAATATGGGACAGTGGGAGTGTAATGCCCCCACCCAAGTGTCACAATATGGGACAGTGGGAGTGTACTCCCCCCACCCATGTGTCCCAATATGGGACAGTGGGAGTGTACTCCCCCGGGGCTGAACAATCCCCCAGAGAGCTGGCCAGACTGTGGGGTGGAGGGAGGAAGGTCGAGGTTCGACCACCAGCCCTGAGGGCTGGTGGTCGGCCCTCAGGGAGCTCTGGCCCGCGGTGTAAACACTGCCTTTATGTTATTCTTGACTGGCACTGTGGAGGCTGGTTAGTGTGTGGGAGAGTGGCTGGGATGGGAGGGAGGCTGGTTAGTGTATGGGAGAGTGGCTGGGATGGGAGGGAGGCTGGTTAGTGTGTGGGAGAGTGGCTGGGATGGGAGGGAGACTGGTTAGTGTGTGGGAGAGTGGCTGGGATGGGAGGGAGGCTGGTTAGTGTGTGGGAGAGTGGCTGGGATGGGAGGGAGGCTGGTTAGTGTGTGGGAGAGTGGCTGGGATGGGAGGGAGGCTGGTTAGTGTGTGGGAGAGTGGCTGGGATGGGAGGGAGGCTGGTTAGTGTGTGGGAGAGTGGCTGGGATGGGAGGGAGGCTGGTTAGTGTGTGGGAGAGTGGCTGGGATGGGAGGGAGGCTGGTTAGTGTGTGGGAGAGTGGCTGGGAAGGGAGGGAGGCTGGTTAGTGTGTGGGAGAGTGGCTGGGATGGGAGGGAGGCTGGTTAGTGTGTGGGAGAGTGGCTGGGATGGGAGGGAGGCTGGTTAGTGTGTGGGAGAGTGGCTGGGATGGGAGGGAGACTGGTTAGTGTGTGGGAGAGTGGCTGGGATGGGAGGGAGGCTGGTTAGTGTGTGGGAGAGTGGCTGGGATGGGAGGGAGGCTGGTTAGTGTGTGGGAGAGTGGCTGGGATGGGAGGGAGGCTGGTTAGTGTGTGGGAGAGTGGCTGGGATGGGAGGGAGACTGGTTAGTGTGTGAGAGAGTGGCTGGGATGGGATGGAGGCTGGTTAGTGTGTGGGAGAGTGGCTGGGATGGGAGGGAGGCGTGTTAGTGTGTGGGAGAGTGGCTGGGATGGGAGGGAGGCTGGTTAGTGTGTGAGAGAGTGGCTGGGATGGGATGGAGGCTGGTTAGTGTGTGGGAGAGTGGCTGGGATGGGAGGGAGGCTTATTAGTGTGTGGGAGAGTGGCTGGGATGGGAGGGAGGCTGGTTAGTGTGTGGGAGAGTGGCTGGGATGGGAGGGAGACTGGTTAGTGTGTGGGAGAGTGGCTGGGATGGGAGGGAGGCTGGTTAGTGTGTGGGAGAGTGGCTGGGATGGGAGGGAGGCTGGTTAGTGTGTGGGAGAGTGGCTGGGATGGGAGGGAGGCAGGTTAGTGTGTGGGAGAGTAGCTGGGATGGGAGGGAGGCTGGTTAGTGTGTGGGATAGAGGCTGGGATGGGAGGGAGGCAGGTTAGTGTGTGGGAGAGTGGCTGGGGTGGGAGGGAGGCTGGTTAGTGTGTGGGAGAGTGGCTGGGGTGGGAGGGAGGCTGGTTAGTGTGTGGGAGAGTGGCTGGGATGGGAGGGAGGCTGGTTCGTGTGTGGGAGAGTGGGTGGGATGGGAGGGAGGCTGGTTATGTGTGGGAGAGTGGCTGGGATGGGAGGGAGGCAGGTTAGTGTGTGGGAGAGTAGCTGGGATGGGAGGGAGGCTGGGATGGGAGGGGGGCTGGTTAGTGTGTGGGATAGAGGCTGGGATGGGAAGGGAGGCAGGTTAGTG
The DNA here is from genome assembly GCF_040958095.1 of Procambarus clarkii. Lineage (NCBI taxonomy): Eukaryota > Metazoa > Arthropoda > Malacostraca > Decapoda > Cambaridae > Procambarus > Procambarus clarkii. The sequence continues at coordinate 28,227,711 of NC_091175.1, forward strand.
TGTGGGAGAGTGGCTGGGATGGGAGGGAGGCTGGTTAGTGTGTGGGAGAGTGGCTGGGATGGGAGGGAGGCTGGTTAGTGTGTGGGAGAGTGGCTGGGATGGGAGGGAGGCTGGTTAGTGTGTGGGAGAGTGGCTGGGATGGGATGGAGGCTGGTTAGTGTGTGGGAGAGTGGCTGGGATGGGAGGGAGACTGGTTAGTGTGTGGGAGAGTGGCTGGGATGGGAGGGAGGCTGGTTAGTGTGTGGGAGAGTGGCTGGGATGGGAGGGAGACTGGTTAGTGTGTGGGAGAGTGGCTGGGATGGGAAAGAGGCTGGTTAGTGTTTGGGAAAGTGGCTGGGATGGGAGGGAGGCTGGTTAGTGTGTGGGAGAGTGGCTGGGATGGGAGGGAGGCTGGTTAGTGTGTGGGAGAGTGGCTGGGATGGGAGGGAGGCTGGTTAGTGTGTGGGAGAGTGGCTGGGATGGGAGGGAGGCTGGTTAGTGTGTGGGAGAGTGGCTGGGATCGGAGGGAGGCTGGTTAGTGTGTGGGAGAGTGGCTGGGATGGGAGGGAGGCTGGTTAGTGTGTGGGAGAGTGGCTAGGATGGGAGGGAGGCTGGTTAGTGTGTGGGAGAGTGGCTGGGATGGGAGGGAGGCTGGTTAGTGTGTGGGAGAGTGCCTGGAATGGGAGGGAAGCTGGTTAGTGTGTGGGAGAGTGGCTGGGATGGGAGGGAGGCTGGTTACTGTGTGGGAAAGTGGCTGGGATGGGAGGGAGGCTGGTTAGTGTGTGGGAGAGTGGCTGGGATGGGAGGGAGGCTGGTTAGTGTGTGGGAGAGTGGCTAGGATGGGAGGGAGGGTGGTTAGTGTGTGGGAGAGTGGCTGGGATGGAAGGGAGGCTGGTTAGTGTGTGGGAAAGTGGCTGGAATGGGAGGGAGGCAGGTTAGTGTGTGGGAGAGTGGCTGGGATGGGAGGGAGGGTGGTTAGTGTGTGGGAAAGTGGCTGGGATGGGAGGGAGGCTGGTTAGTGTGTGGGAGAGTGGCTGGGATGGGAGGGAGGCTGGTTAGTGTGTGGGAGAGTGGCTGGGATGGGAGGGAGGCTGGTTAGTGTGTGGGAGAGTGGCTAGGATGGGAGGGAGGGTGGTTAGTGTGTGGGAGAGTGCCTGGGATGGGAGGGAGGCTGGTTAGTGTGTGGGAGAGTGGCTGGGATGGGAGGGAGGCTGGTTAGTGTGTGGGAGAGTGGCTGGGATGGGAGGGAGGCTGGTTAGTGTGTGGGAGAGTGGCTGGGATGGGAGGGAGGCTGGTTAGTGTATGGGAGAGTGGCTGGGATGGGAGGGAGGGCATGGTTAGTGTGTGGGAGAGTGGCTGGGATGGGAGGGAGGCTGGTTAGTGTAGTGGGAGAGTGGCTGGGATGGGAGGGAGGCTGGTTAGTGTGTGGGAGAGTGGCTGGGATGGAGGGAGGCTGGTTAGTGTGTGGGAGAGTGCTGGGATGGAGGGAGGCTGGTTAGTGTGTGGGAGAAGTGGCTGGGATGGGAGGGAGGCTGGTTAGTGTGTGGGAGAGTGGCTGGGATGGGAGGGAGGCTGGTTAGTGTGTGGGAGAGTGGCTGGGATGGGAGGGAGGCTGGTTAGTGTGTGGGAGAGTGGCTGGGATGGGAGGGAGGCTGGTTAGTGTGTGGGAGAGTGGCTGGGATGGGAGGGAGGCTGGTTAGTGTGTGGGAGAGTGGCTGGGATGGGAGGGAGGCAGGTTAGTGTGTGGGAGAGTGGCTGGGATGGGAGGGAGGGTGGTTAGTGTGTGGGAAAGTGGCTGGGATGGGAGGGAGGCTGGTTAGTGTGTGGGAGAGTGGCTGGGATGGGAGGGAGGCTGGTTAGTGTGTGGGAGAGTGGCTGGGATGGGAGGGAGGCTGGTTAGTGTGTGGGAGAGTGGCTGGGATGGGAGGGAGGCTGGTTAGTGTGTGGGAGAGTGGCTGGGATGGGAGGAAGGCTGGTTAGTGTGTGGGAGAGTGGCTGGGATGGGAGGGAGGCTGGTTAGTGTGTGGGAGAATGGTTGGGATGGGTGGGAGGCTGGTTAGTGTGTGGGAGAGTGGCTGGGATGGGAGGGAGGCTGGTTAGTGTGTGGGAGAGTGGCTGGGGTGGGAGGGAGGCTGGTTAGTGTGTGGGAGAGTGGCTGGGATGGGAGGGAGGCTGGTTAGTGTGTGGGAGAGTGGCTGGGATGGGAGGGAGGCTGGTTAGTGTGTGGGAGAGTGGCTGGGATGGGAGGGAGGGTGGTTAGTGTGTGGGAGAGTGGCTGGGATGGGAGGGAGGCTGCTTAGTGTGTGTGAGAGTGGCTGGGATGGGAGGGAGGCTGCTTAGTGTGTGGGAGAGTGGCTGGGATGGGAGGGTGGCTGGTTAATGTGTGGGAGAGTGGCTGGGATGGGAGGGAGGCTGGTTAGTGTGTGGGAGAGTGGCTGGGATGGGAGGGAGGCTGGTTAGTGTGTGGGAGAGTGGCTGGGATGGGAGGGAGACTGGTTAGTGTGTGGGAGAGTGGCTGGGATGGGAGGGAGGCTGGTTAGTTTGTGGGAGAGTGGCTGGGATGGGAGGGAGGCTGGTTAGTGTGTGGGAGAGTGGCTGGGATGGGAGGGTGGCTGGTTAATGTGTGGGAGAGTGGCTGGGATGGGAGGGAGGCTGGTTAGTGTGTGGGAGAGTGGCTGGGATGGGAGGAAGGCTGGTTAGATTGTGGGAGAGTGGCTGGGGCGGGAGGGAGGCTGGTTAGTGTGTGGGAGAGTGGCTGGGATGGGAGGGAGGCTGGTTAGTGTGTGGGAGAGTGGCTGGGATGGGAGGGAGGCTGGGTAGTGTGTGGGAGAGTGGCTGAGATGGGAGGGAGGCTGGTTAGTGTGTGGGAAAGTGGCTGGGATGGGAGGGAGGCTGGTTAGTGTGTGGGAGAGTGGCTGGGATGGGAGGGAGGCTGGTTAGTGTGTGGGAGAGTGGCTAGGATGGGAGGGAGGGTGGTTAGTGTGTGGGAAAGTGGCTGGGATGGGAGGGAGGCTGGTTAGTGTGTGGGAGAGTGGCTGGGATGGGAGGGAGGCTGGTTTGTGTGTGGGAGAGTGGCTGGGATGGGAGGGAGGCTGGTTAGTGTGTGGGAGAGTGGCTGGGATGGGAGGGAGGCTGGTTAGTGTGTGGGAGAGTGGCTGGGATGGGAGGGAGGCTGGTTAGTGTGTGGGAGAGTGGCTGGGATGGGAGGGAGGCTGGTTAGTGTGTGGGAGAGTGGCTGGGATGGGAGGGAGACTGGTTAGTGTGTGGGAGAGTGGCTGGGATGGGAGGGAGGCTGGTTAGTGTGTGGGAGAGTGGCTGGGATGGGAGGGAGGCTGGTTAGTGTGTGGGAGAGTGGCTGGGATGGGAGGGAGGCTGGTTAGTGTGTGGGAGAGTGGCTCGGATGGGAGGGAGGCTGGTTAGTGTGTGGGAGAGTGGCTGGGATGGGAGGGAGGCTGGTTAGTGTGTGGGAGAGTGGCTGGGATGGGAGGGAGGCTGGTTAGTGTGTGGAAGAGTGGCTGGGATGGGAGGGAGGCTGGTTAGTGTGTGGGAGAGTGGCTGGGATGGGAGGGAGGTTGGTTAGTGTGTGGGAGAGTGGCTGGGATGGGAGGGAGGCTGGTTAGTGTGTGGGAGAGTGGCTGGGATGGGAGGGAGGCTGGTTAGTGTGTGGGAGAGTGGCTGGGATGGGAGGGAGGCTGGTTAGTGTGTGGGAGAGTGTGATCTTCTTGTTTAAAGGTGCTGCAGTAATTGCAGACCTTGAGAATACGTGACATATATTTTGCAACATCCCGGGCTATTGACCGAAGATTGTATTGACAAATCTTAGAATACTCGGGATATAATTAAGGAGAGATAGTTCTACCCAAGTCCCACAATAAACCAATAAACAGTCCACAGTACACAATGTCTCAACTGTGAACTGTGTCACTCATACTGTGAATAGAGGATGAGTGGTCCCCTTCTACACTTTATTGTCCAGTTGTCTGCATATATCTCTCCTCCACCTGGACAATACTGTTGTCTGCATATATCTCTCCTGCACCTGGACAATACTGTTGTCTACATATATACCTCCTCCACCTGGACAATACTGTTGTCTACATATATACCTCCTCCACCTGGACAATACTGTTGTCTACATATATACCTCCTCCACCTGGACAATACTGTTGTCTACATATATCTCTCCTCCACCTGGACAATACTGTTGTCTACATATATACCTCCTCCACCTGGACAATACTGTTGTCTACATATATACCTCCTCCACCTGGACAATGGGAGAAGAGACAGAACAATCAGAGGCAGCAAGGGGGGGGGGGAGAATATCCACACTCGCAGCCTTCAACAATTCAGTTTTCTTTCTGGTTTAATTTGACTTTTAAAGGTGTCAGGCCACGGAGGATCCAAAAGTATTAAAAGAGAAAAAGGAAGAGAAAAGTGACAATGTAAGTGCGAAATTTATATCTAAAAATTAGAATATCAATTCTTCTGTCTAAGTTTGGACGCCTAGAGGTTTGGGGATAGTCACACTCAGACTTATGAAGATGAGACGTGGGTGGTACGGGAGTGTCATAGGACAGTTGGGGCGGTCCCAGTGACACACTAAAGAAATATCGACGTCGTATATCTGTTGTGAAGTCTGAAGCCTGGGACTTATTTTCCATAGAGTTTTGGCAGTTATTCACCCACTGGTAATGTTATATTTTCAGAGACAGAGAAAAAGAGAGTGGGAAGGAGATCAGGGAAGATGCAGGGAGAGGAGGGATGTTGGGCAATAGGGGAAGGAGACGAAGTGGAGAAAAAGAGAGAGAGGGAGAGAGAGGAAGAGAGAGGGAGAGAAGGAAGGTGGAGGAAGACCACAGCCTTGGCTCCCATCTGCTAGATATATATATTTTTTTCTCAAGAGTTTAAGGATTTCTTTCGCAGGCGCTTTGTTAACAAAGGAGACCTCGACCCATATAGGATAGTTGAGAAAATTGTCAATGCCACCATGCAGCCTGGTGAATCATTTAATGCATTTACTAGCCATCTAGATCAGTATTTGTATGCTTTAGTGACTGCTGTGTTCAGTTCATCATCTGTTGCTAAAAACAAATTGCTGACCCCAGTAGCAATGGCCAAAATGATAGCATTTGGGACTTTAAAGTATTTTGCCCCCAGCATACTAAACCTACCCTAGAACAACAAAATTTTGGATCTCAATACAAACTTGGTGAAGCGTTTGAGGCCATAAATAATGAAGCAGATAAATTGGCTCCCTGATATGCTAAATTGGTGTCACCCTCAGATACTGTAAATGTAGGAACAAGCTCTCAGCACCCTCTTTCCACAAACACACAAAATGCTTGGTCACAGAACTGTACCAATAGTTGTAGCCCGCAGTCAAATTCTCTTCCTCATAAGTGGCCAGGACGCTATAGTTCACAATCGACCACTGCCTTGTGTTGGCATTATGGTAAGACCACCTAGCAAATAACAGTTGGTCCGCCCCTAGATTATCACCCCCCCCCCCTCCCAGATAATTTTCTCAGTCTTCTAGTCATTCTAATAACTCTAGGTTCCCATATTGCAAGTATCATAAACAAGCTGGTCACCACACTGGAGACTGTAGAGCTTGGCAAAGGTCATCTCCCACCTCGGAGCTCCCGTGGTCAGTCGTCAGTCTTGGCGAGGCACACACCGTCCAAGACAGTATAAATAATTTTGTAACTACATTAATCAGTCAAAATACAATACCGGATCAAAGAACCGATTTGGACACTTGACAGAGGAGGCCACTGACAATAGACCAGTTGTAGATGTTGACGGAACCCAAGTGAATTTACCCAGACAAGACGCAGACAACCTAGACAACATAAATCACAAGCATTGAATTGTGCAGTTTTAAGTGATGGTCCCCTAGTATCAGCTTCAGTATATGGTAGAATACTAAAAGTCTTTGTTGATACAGGTGCTAAAATATTGTCAAGCCTTCAGCACTTACAGATATTACAAGTAAGCACTCTGTCACAGTAAGATGATCACCCTTAACTTTTCTGAAGGGTGTTTCAGGAAATAAAGTAAGAGTTAAGGGGAAAATCGACCTCCCACTCAAGTTAAATGATATTATGCTGTCTATAACATGCCTAGTTGTTGACAATATCCATTATGTTGGTGATATTCTCATAGGTTTGTACCTACCTTGAGGTTACCTGGAGGTGCTCTTGGGGCTTAGTGTCCCCGCGGCCCGGTCGTCGACCAGGCCTCCTCGTTGCTGGACTGGTCAACCAGGTTGTTGGACGCGGCTGCTCTCAGCCTGACGTACGAATCACAGCCTGGTTGATCAGGTATCCTTTGGAGGTGCTTATCCAGTTCTCTCTTGAACACTGTGAGGGGTCGGCCAGTTATGCCCCTTATGCGTAGTGGAAGCGTGTTGAACAGTCTCGGGCCTCTGATGTTGATAGAGTTGTCTCTCAGAGTACCTGTTGTACACCATGATTGATGAAAATATTGTATTGTTTCCCCATCGTTGGATCATTAGTACCAAAGATCACATCGTACCACTATGCACTATGTATGAGATGGGTCATTAGTTCATTAGTAAAATAGATTATATTCATTTTGTGGACAGCTAACTTGCTAGCATTGGGTTGTGAGGTCCTTGTCGCAGTAGCATACCCGAGAACACAGGCACTCAATTGAAGCATCGTAGTTGTGCAGTTGCTCAGGAGAATGAGTATTGAGACTTTCTGGAGGGGGAGGGGGGCGCCCTAACAGATTCTCGTCGTCTTGCTCGCCTAGCAGCTTCCATCTCTGAAGTGAGTGGTTCCACAGCAACTGACACTGTGCTACACTCTCTTACTCTGGTGAGAGAATGAGTTACGGTTCAGGGAGTGCCTGAATTATTGGATGTCATTGCAAATAGTGAAACATGTAAAGTGAATGGTACCTATGTTGAGCCCTCCTGGCACGTAGTGCAGGATGATCCTGTTACATTGTACGTTGCAAACACTAGTAGTGTGACATCCATCTCCAGTCTGGCACCCATGTTGTAGATTTTGCCCAATACTCATTACCAATGTGAGTGGACGATGTCTCAGCGGAACATACTGTGTACACTCACACAGGAGAACATGGATCTCAGCCAGAGGTGCAAGTGCAACACCTCACTCCGAAGGATTTCCCTGACTCCGTGGTTCAACTTTTGGAAATATTAAATAAGAACAGAACAGTTATCGCTCTACCTGGAGAAAAGTTAGGTCTCACTCTTCTCATTACGTATAAAATTCCCCTTGAGCAAGGAACAACACCAATTTATGCTTCACCACATCGTTTACCAAATTCTCAGAGAACAGAAGCTGATTAACTTATAGAGAAAATGTTACAGGATGATGTAACTGAATCAAACAATTCGCCATGGAACGCTCCATTGATTCTTGTACCAAAATGAGATGGAACATGGAGACTGGTAATCGACTACCGAGTAACCATACCTGACCGCTTCCAATCTTAAATGATTTACTGCAAAGCATAGGTCGAAACAAAGTATTTTCAACATTAAATTTGTTGCATGGATTCTGGCAAATCCCACTCAATAAGGAAAGCAAACAGTGGACAGCCTTTAGTACCCCTTTGACGATAATCTGAAATAGAACAGTGGCTATTCTGGCTGGCGTACCAATCGCATTAATAACAAATAAAGTAAATAAGACTGTTAAAGTCCTCTACTGTGTGAGAACTGTGGGTAAAACAAAGATAAAATAATTATAACATTTAATATAACAAAAATGACTTTATTAACATACAAAGCAAAACCCCTTATCAACTTGTCAAAAACACCATTTACAAGAGAAATATACACACAGGTGAAAGTTATGTTAATGGCAAAGGTGCAATTAATGTTATACAAAAGCTGTATGCATCTGTATGAGAGGGGCCTCGTAGCCTGGTGGATAGCGCGCAGGACTCGTAATTCTGTAGCGCGGGTTCGATTCCCGCACGAGGCAGAAACAAATGGGCAAAGTTTCTTTCACCCTGAATGCCCCTGTTACCTAGCAGTAAATAGGTACCTGGGAGTTAGTCAGCTGTCACGGGCTGCTTCCTGGGGGTCGAGACCTGGTCGAGGACCGGGCCGCGGGGACACTAAAGCCCCGAAATCATCTCAAGATAACCTCAAGATAGATCTACTGTCTCCTGGGAAGGCGAGAGTAGATGTTACTGCGGAGAGCATGAAGTGTATTCTGAAGACTGGACGCCGGTGAGCCACATATATATAGGGTAGGCTGTCATAGATGGCGCGAATTTTGTAGGTAACCATCAACCAGCAGTTAAACAAGCAGTTAGCGTCTGGTTGACCGGTGAGTGGCATCTGGGCCTGTGCCCAGACAGCAGGTGTCCAGGTGTCTTGGGTACTAAAGGGTGGAGGGGTGGTGTTTGTATAGACACTGAGGCGTCTGAGCACTTATTGTTGTTGTCGTTGATGTTAATACCTTATGTTGGAGCATGCCGATACGTTGGTGAATAGGCAGTATAGGGAACAGGCAGGATCTACTGCCTAAGCAGGAGATTACCGTAACAGCTCTCCCCCGAAGCCTGTTCCTATCGCTTGTGATGCTGTTGTGGAGTGGAGAGTTGAAGTGGGAGGGTTCCACCTCGTGAACTCGGGAGAGTGCGTCGGTGACGACGTTGTCCGAGCCTTTGATGAAGATGTTGAGATTGTAGTTCTGCAGGTACAAGGCCCAGCGTAGCAAGCGCTGGTTGGAGAACTGGGTCTGCTGCAGGAATTGAAGAGGATGGTGATTGGAGAAGATGTTGATGTAGTACTGCAGGGCTAAGTGAAGTACAAGTTGGTTGGAGAACAGAGCCTGCTGAATGGATCGAAGGGAACAGTGATCCGAGAAGATATTTAGGAGATGGTTCGGTGGGTGTGAGGCCCAGCATAGCAAGCGCTGGTTGGAGAACTGGGTATGCTGTAGGAACCGAAGGCGATTGTGATATGAGATGTTGTTGATATGGTGCTGCAGGACCCAGTGAAGTACGAGTTGGTTGGAGAACTGGGCCTGCTGCAGGGACCGAAGAGGATTGTGGTCCAAAGAGATGTTGATGAGATTGTAACCTTGTAGATTGGATGGTTCGTTGTGTTGCACACAGGGTAGGATGTTGATGATATCAAGGTGGGACCTACCATGATGGAGGATGGTAGGCTCCTTCATGACTGTAGCAACTGAATGGCATGATCCCATCTTGTTGTGGTGTCATGACGTTCCTAACGCCAGTGTTACCGGCGTTGACATGGAAAAAGAAGGATTTCCTAACGCCTGGTGAGGCCAGAATGAAATTTAGTACAAGATAATGGTTTACGCCTTTCAAATGAAATGGAGTATGATGTGGTTTTTGGGTATTTGGACTGATGGCTGGTCAAGTGGTCGAGAGGAGCACGTTTATTTGGATTTGGTTCGTAGGTAGGAAGATCTTTCTTGCTGTCGGGAAAGATCAGAGAGTAAGAACCATTGCAGTCAGGGGACGTACAATAAGAAGGGCTTGACAGTACCTGGAAGATGTTGATTGTCTTACACAGGTCATTGGAGAAGATGGTGTCACAAGTGCTCTGACTCTCTTGGGGATGTTCACACTGTGGGCACTGTTTCATGAGGTGCTTCACAACGTTAGCAGCCGTACTGTTCTTGATGGGAACTGCTATAGGGAACCTGGTGGTAGGACACGGGATATTACTGATGAGTAAGTTACCTGAGCTTGTCCTAGGCAGAGGCTCGATATTGTTGTTGATGAGAATGCTGAACGGCTAGAATCTGACTTGAGTTTGGGCCTGAAAGAATAAAGATATTAGGGATTGAGCTTCTCTCTGCAACTTACGGAGGTCCAACAGGTTTAGATTCGGTGGGAGGCTCTGAGAATCTAGAGGGACAGCTGGAGCAGCTGGTTGCAGTCGAGTAGCTTGGGCACGCGTCGTCACCATGACAGGTTGGGAGATGTCCTCAGAATCGTTCGTCGGTTGGACCTCCTCTGCAACGTATTTTATAACAGGATCTTCCATGGAAGAGTCATATACCTGTGGTTTGTCTCTGGTGATGAAGTTCATGGGTTGTTGATCTTCTGCCAAGTCGTTGCCCAGGAGAAAATGAACTCCTGGCATGGGAAAAGGGTTCTCCCTGATGGCGACTTGGACTTCACTACGAGCGAACGATCCAGGTGGACTCTAGCGAGTGAGTATGGGGTGGTTGCAGTGAGGTCAGTGATGAGGACGGTTTCTCCGGTGTAAGTGATGCTGGGTGCAGCTGCTTTGAGAAGTATTTATTATAGTGCAACTGTGTCCCTCAAGATGTTCACTTGGATCCTTCCTTCATCAGGATCCTTGGATCCTGATGAAGGAAGTTGTTGTTGTTGTTGTTTTAGATTTAGCTACTGAGAACGATATGTTCATGTAGCTCGGGCTATAGTGAACCCGGCTATAGTGAACCCGGCTATAGTGAACCCGTAATGAAGAGGAAAGGAGGGAAAGGCAATAAATAGGCAAGAGAGAAGTGAGAAGAAAATATTAGAGGAAGAAAAAGCAAGGCAAAGGGTACGAAAGGTAAGGTGTGATAAAGGGGATAATAATAGGAATAAGAACATAAGAACAAACGTAACTGCAGAAGGTCTACTGGCTCATACGAGGCAGCTCCTATTTATAACTGCTTCATAACTTCTAGGTAAGTAGTAGCACTGGATTTGAGGTAGTCCCTAAGTCTATGTCTGTAACTCTTTACTGACAGGAGGTAAGCATCTAACACTGCCTGTTTCAACATAGTAGTCCGTCTCTGTAGTCAGAGAACTGAGGGTCAAGGCAGCCCTACCTGTCAAATGAGATCTGAGAAGTACAGACCACTGATCCTGAGGACAGTTGAGTTGGTTAGCTAGAGCCACAAATGAAGTAAAGAATGCATCTATCTTAGTCACTACAAAAGGTGGCATTAACTTAACGGCGTGAGAAACATTGAAACATACCAGGAGTTTAGCTTCAGCTTCCTGGCGCTGAGTGACGTGGGCGGTTTCAAGGTCAAACTCTTGACGTCGGAGCTCTAGTGTGGCTCCAGCTTTATCTTGTTCCACGCGGAGAGCGATGGCTCCTTGTTGTTCTTGGGGATGGAGTTGGTCTTTCTCGCGTTCACGTTCCAAGCCAGCTATTTGTTCAGCGACGTGGAGTTGGAGTTCAAGTTGTTCTTACTGGATGGCAGCTTCCCGTTCTCTTACCTGAAGAGCTTCTTTCTCACATTCACATTGAAGTTCTGCTTCCCGTTCTTTTACTTGTAGAGCTTCCTTCTGATGTTCACGTTCTATGGTGGCTAGCTGTATCTTCACCTTCATGGCTGTCAGGGCGGTCTTGTCTGCAATTAGATGTTGTTCATGCACCGCCGATGTGCATGATATTAAATAGGATATGTTCCTCCAATATTAAATTATGGAGATCAGTTTTAGTGACTCCATGAGGAGGAATAATATGGTACTGGGCAACTAGAGTTAGCAGCTCTGCCATGGTGACATGGACTAGTGTGCCCACCTCATCTTCTGGGTTATGGCGGAACGCAGCAAGGCGGAACATGGTGAAGGAATTAGCGACAAGTAATGTGCAGAAAATAACCTTCTATATGTAAACCAAAACATGAGGTGTTAGATTGACAGGATGACGTGGCAACTTTAAACTATCCTGAGTGAAATTATAATTATTATAAGGTTAGGTTATAAGATTTAAATTGAGTAATTATAACATGACTGGTGAAACAAAATGTTTCGAGGAAGTACAAAAGATCAAGGGATTTATTACCCGGTATTCTATAAATGACGAGGATAAGGGGAAGAGGTGTTCTACTAAGACTAGCTAGTACTTACAGAGTTATTACTTTTGGTGCTCTGGAAAAGAATGGTAAACTCCCTTCCTGGTAAGTACTATGATCTCTGACCGATGTGCGGAGAGTGTCAATACTGACGAGAACTGCTGTACGGGTCCCAAACGTACAGCAAAGTCCTAGATGCGAAAGGAACTAAGTCCAGTACGTCCTCCTAAGTTCGGAATGCAAAGATTTGGACATAATAGCCCGGAGACAGACCAAAGTACCAGAGTATCTGAGGGGATGATCTGCCTGGGTGAGACACTCTTCTGTAGGGACGAGAATAAGGTATAAAACACAGGATATAGCAAAGATTATTAGACAACGAATTACGAGTATGAATTTGCGCATAAAACACCTATGTAATTTAAAGTCAATTCAACAGTCATAAATTGCTACACCTGGAATGTATAAAGTATTAGGTACCAAAAACAGTCAAAAAAGAGTTCTGAAAACACAAACATGTGTTAAAGACAAGTCCAACTAACACAACCTCAAGTAAAGGACCTAGGAGCAAGACTCCTAGGACAGGCCTCCACGGTAATGTGATCATAATCTGAAATAGAACAGTTGCTATTCTGGCTGGTGTTGTACCAACCGCACATTAATAATAATAAAAGTAAAATAATAGTAAATAAGACTGTTTAGGTCCTCTACTGTGTGAGAACTGCGAGTAAAACAAAGAGAATAAAAACTTTAAACATTTAACATATCAAAACTGACTTTAATAAAATAACATACAAAACAAAATCCCTTATCAACATTGGCTAAAACACCATTTACAAGAGAAATATACACATGTGAAATTTACGTTAATGGCAGTGGTGAAGTTAATATAGTATACAAAAGCTGTATGTATCTACTGTTTTCTGGTGAGGCGAGAATAGATGTTACTGCTGAGAGCACGAAGTGTATTCTGAAGACTGGATGCCAGTGAGCACATATATGGGGCAGGGCATCATAGATGGCGGCAAATCTTGTAGGTAACCATCAACTGGCAGTTAAACAAGCAGTTAGCGTCTGGTCGACCAGTGAGTGGCAGTCTGGGCCTTTGACCAGACAGCAGGTGTCCAGGTGTCTTGGGTACTAGAGGGTGGAGGGGTGGTGTCTGTCTAGACACTGAGGCGTCTGAGCACTTATTGTTGTTGTCGTTGATGTTGATTCCTTCTGTTGGAGCATGTCGATACGTTGGTGAATAGGCAGTATAGGGAACAGGCAGGATCTACTGCCTAAGCAGGAGATTACCGTAACACCCCTAATGGTCATATTCACTTCAAGCGATTGCCATATGGTTTGCAAAGCAGCAAATAACCTTTTCAAGGCTCATGATGAGTCTATTTTGTAGATTAATAGGCAATACTCCTCTGGTGTATCTTGATGATCTCATAGTTATGTCGCAAGATGTTCAGACTCAATTCCAGAGCCTTGAGAAAGTACTCGCAAAGCCTTGCAGAAACAAATTAAAAATAAAACTCTCAATAGTGCTCATATTTAAAGGAGAAGATTAATTTCCTAGGTCATACAGTCACCCCTTCAGGTATTACCTTGGATGAGTAAAAAGATAAAGTTATTGCTGCCCGGAATTTTACAACGCCTCGTACCGCAGAAGCTGTAGGACAGTTCACAGGTCTTGTAGGATTTTATCGTTCATTTATTGCTGGATTCTCTTATATAGCCGCTCCACTTTACAAGTTACAAAGAAAAGATGAACCCTTTGTTTGGGAAGAAGCACAAGAACAGTTATTCAGAAAGCTCACAGCAGCATTGATCTCGTCACCTGTCCTTAGGTAACCAGATTTTTCTAAACCATTTACGTTGGTCACAGATGCTAGTGATATAGGTCTAGGTGCTGCATTACTTCAAGCAGAAGGTCACAGAGATCACGCAATAGCTTATGCTAGCCCCACATTATCTAAAGAAGAGAAAAATTATAGGTGCAACAGAACGTGAACCTTTAACAGTTGTATGGGCTCTTAAACATTTCAAGGGATACAGTTTATAATACCCAGTTCATGTTCTTACAGATCACAAACCGTTAATTCTTTTGTTCAAGAATAAGAATCCTGTTGGAAAGTTTGCTTGATATTTACTCACAATTCAAGAATTCAGTCCCACATTTGGCTATATCCCAGGAAAACAAAATGTTGTAGCTGATGCATTTTCTCAGCATGTAGCGGCAAACCAGTTAAATTACCCAGCATTAGACGCTACAGTAGTAGAGACAGAACCAAGACAAGACCCCCATATGGGCACCTGGTTATCTTGAGAGGATTTCGGGGCTTTAGTTTCCCCGCCTCCACCCCTAGGAAGCAGCCCGTGACAGCTGACTAACACCCAGGTACCTATTTTACTGCTAGGTAACAGGGACATAGGATGAAAGAAACTCTGCCCATTGTTTCTCGCCGGCGCCCGGGATCGAACCCGGGACCACAGGATCACAAGTCCAGTGTGCTGTCTGCTCGGATGACCGGCTCCCCCCATTGCCCGGCATCCCCCTTCATTATCATTGTAACTAGCTAGCCAGAGATTGTCGACCAGGGACGTTGACTTACTAGTGTGTAAGAGCGGTGTTTGCCTTTAAATTCCCAGACGGTTGGTGTATAGCCAATCCTGTGGCCAGTAAGCCCATGACGTCATTCCTGAGAGCAGCGCAGGAGCCGCTCCCATGTTGGCCGCCAGTGCCACACAGACCTGGGCTAGAGCAGGACCTCAGGACCCCGGTGCGCTGGTTGTATATTCTCTCACCACAACTGATAAAGCCTAAGAACTCAGACTGTGTATCTCTTCAGACCCAAGCAAGTTCCAGTCAATAACGGAATAAACAAACGTCCCCCCCCCCCGTGTGGGTATATTGTGTCCCCAGTGTGGGTATGTTGTGTCCCCAGTGTGGGTATGTTGTGTCCCCAGTGTGGGTATGTTGTGTCCCCAGTGTGGGTATGTTGTGTCCCCAGTGTGGGTATGTTGTGTCCCCAGTGTGGGTATGTTGTGTCCCCAGTGTGGGTATGTTGTGTCCCCCAGTGTGGGTATATTGTGTCCCCAGTGTGGGTATGTTGTGTCCCCAGTGTGGGTATGTTGTGTCCCCAGTGTGGGTATGTTGTGTCCCCAGTGTGGGTATGTTGTGTCCCCAGTGTGGGTATGTTGTGTCCCCCGTGTGGGTATATTGTGTCCCCAGTGTGGGTATGTTGTGTCCCCAGTGTGGGTATGTTGTGTCCCCAGTGTGGGTATGTTGTGTCCCCCAGTGTGGGTATGCTGTGTCCCCAGTGTGGGTATGTTGTGTCCCCAGTGTGGGTATGTTGTGTCCCCAGTGTGGGTATGTTGTGTCCCCAGTGTGGGTATGTTGTGTCTCCCAGTGTGGGTATGTTGTGTCCCCAGTGTGGGTATGTTGTGTCCCCAGTGTGGGTATGTTGTGTCTCCCAGTGTGGGTATGTTGTGTCCCCAGTGTGGGTATGTTGTGTCTCCCAGTGTGGGTATGTTGTGTCCCCAGTGTGGGTATGTTGTGTCTCCCAGTGTGGGTATGTTGTGTCCCCAGTGTGGGTATGTTGTGTCCCCAGTGTGGGTATGTTGTGTCCCCAGTGTGGGTATGTTGTGTCCCCCAGTGTGGGTATGTTGTGTCCCCAGTGTGGGTATGTTGTGTCCCCAGTGTGGGTATGTTGTGTCCCCCAGTGTGGATATGTTGTGTCCCCAGTGTGGGTATGTTGTGTCCCCAGTGTGGGTATGTTGTGTCCCCAGTGTGGGTATGTTGTGTCCCCAGTGTGGGTATGTTGTGTCCCCAGTGTGGGTATGTTGTGTCCCCAGTGTGACTGCGGATCATGTGGGTACCACGTTCATGTGAGTGCCTTCTCTTGGGCGGCTTAATCTTCATCAATCAATCAATCTCTACCAGATTCTTGAAGTATTTTGTCTCCCACTTGGTATCTTGTGTTCAGCTTCCTGCTTCCTAAATATATTTTCATTACTTTACACTTACTTAAGTTAACCTCCAGTAGCCATTTGTTGTACCATTCCATCAGTTTATTTAGGTCTCTTAGAACATGATGCTATCTTTGTCATAATCCATCTTAGTTATAGCATCATAAACAAACATTGAGAGGAATAAGTTTATACCCTATACATATATCAGAAACAGGATAGGTTCAAGTACAGAGCCCTGTGGGACTCTGCTGGTGACATCACGCCAGTCTGAGGTCTCCCCCCTCACTGTTACTCTCCGTTTCCTGTTGTTTAGGTACTCCTTTATCCACTGGAGCACCATATCTCTAGATCTCCTGCCTGTCTCTCCAGCTTATGCACCAGCCTCTCATGGGGTACTGTGTCGAAGGTTTCTGACAGCTGCTGGCTATGATGTTAATGGTTACAATGTTGTGTCTATACCTCTCCTGTCTGATACTTTTGCCATATAACGGAGGGTTAAACATATGTGCTACTATTATTTGTTGTCCTCCCATTGTCATAGTGCCTCTTGTGTGATTCGTGCCCTTCAGAGCCAGGCATATCCATGCCTTCAAAACTCCAGTCCTTCCTTATCAGCACGGCCACTCCTCCACCTCCTCTTCGTCCCTCCCTCTCTCTCCTTACTACATAGGAGTCCTGAGGGGAAACTGCCTTTGTTGTGACAGCCGTCATTATCGTTTCTGTGAGTGCTATTACATCTGTATCCTCTTCTTGTCACCTTTTCCCGAGTGTGTTAGTGCAGGTGTTCTGGTAGACAGTCTGGGGTGAGACAGAGGAGTGTGTTAGTGCAGGTGTTCTGGTAGACGGTCTGGGTGAGACAGAGGAGTGTGTTAGTGCAGGTGTTCTGGTAGACGGTCTGGGTGAGACAGAGGAGTGTGTTAGTGCAGGTGTTCTGGTAGACGGTCTGGGTGAGACAGAGGAGTGTGTTAGTGCAGGTGTTCTGGTAGACGGTCTGGGTGAGACAGAGGAGTGTGTTAGTGCAGGTGTTCTGGTAGACAGTCAGGGTGAGACAGAGGAGTGTGTTAGTGCAGGTGTTCTGGTAGACGGTCTGGGTGAGACAGAGGAGTGTGTTAGTGCAGGTGTTCTGGTAGACGGTCTGGGTGAGACAGAGGAGTGTGTTAGTGCAGGTGTTCTGGTAGACGGTCTGGGTGAGACAGAGGAGTGTGTTAGTGCAGGTGTTCTGGTAGACGGTCTGGGTGAGACAGAGGAGTGTGTTAGTGCAGGTGTTCTGGTAGACAGTCTGGGTGAGACAGAGGAGTGTGTTAGTGCAGGTGTTCTGGTAGAAGAGTCCTACTCACCTCCTTCCAGTTTACGCTTGTCACTATTCCATTATCTTAACTATTGGCTTCCTCACCCCTCCACTACTCCCCCCCCCCCCCTTCACTAGCTAATCAACTAATCCCTCCTCCACGCACTAATCCCCCCCCCACCTACTAATCCCCCTCAATCTAGTAATCCATCACGTCAAGAGCCTCCAAGAACGCGCCATTAATCAATATTTTGAAAGCCGCTGAAGCAGCTGAGTCGAGAGCCTCGATATTTGTGTATAAATGTCTTCAGAGAAGATGATAAGGGGATGATAAAGGGATGATAAGGGGGGAACTAAAACATCATTGTGTTGTTGGGACGAGTCGACACCTTCCTTAATGTCCTTCTGGCTCTTACTCCTGTCTTCTCCCTTTCCTTCGTTAGCAAGAAGTTGCTCCAGCTCCTCTTTCGTCTTGTTCTTCTTCCTTCTTCTCATTTCTCTCTCCACTATTTAGTCCAAGTATCAAGACAGGAAGAAAGGTTGAGACAGTGACTGACTCCCTCGACTGTGCAGTAATCGCGTTAGTGAGATTTGCATGAAATTGCGGCCCAGTTTCCGTCCCTTCGTGGCTGTGTGGGAGAGGCGGGAGAGGCGGGAGAGCACAGGGAACGGTTCACAGGGATGGAGGCAGGAAAGTTTGGGGCAGAGGAGGGAAGGAAGGGACGATAAGTACCACTTACAGCCTGGCTGCTGTACTGGGCCACTCAGTGAGCCTGACTACTGTACTGGGCCACTCAGTGAGCCTGACTACTGTACTGGGCCACTCAGTGAGCCTGACTACTGTACTGGGCCACTCAGTGAGCCTGGCTACTGTACTGGGCCACTTAGTGAGCCTGACTACTGTACTGGGCCACTCAGTGAGCCTGACTACTGTACTGGGCCACTCAGTGAGCCTGACTACTGTACTGGGCCACTCAGTGAGTCTGACTACTGTACTGGGCCACTCAGTGAGCCTGACTACTGTACTGGGCCACTCAGTGAGCCTGACTACTGTACTGGGCCACTCAGTGAGCCTGACTACTGCACTGGGCCACTCAGTGAGCCTGACTACTGTACTGGGCCACTCAGTGAGCCTGGCTACTGTACTGGGCCACTCAGTGAGCCTGACTACTGTACTGGGCCACTCAGTGAGCCTGACTACTGTACTGGGCCACTCAGTGAGCCTGGCTACTGTACTGGGCCACTCAGTGAGCCTGACTACTGTACTGGGCCACTCAGTGAGCCTGACTACTGTACTTGGCCACTCAGTGAGCCTGGCTACTGTACTGGGCCACTCAGTGAGCCTGGCTACTGTACTGGGCCACTCAGTGAGCCTGGCTACTGTACTGGGCCACTCAGTGAGCCTGGCTACTGTACTGGGCCACTCAGTGAGCCTGGCTACTGTACTGGGCCACTCAGTGAGCCTGGCTACTGTACTGGGCCACTCAGTGAGCCTGACTACTGTACTGGGCCACTCAGTGAGCCTGGCTACTGTACTGGGCCACTCAGTGAGCCTGACTACTGTACTGGGCCACTCAGTGAGCCTGACTACTGTACTGGGCCACTCAGTGAGCCTGGCTACTGTACTGGGCCACTCAGTGAGCCTGACTACTGTACTGGGCCACTCAGTGAGCCTGACTACTGTACTGGGCCACTCAGTGAGCCTGACTACTGTACTGGGCCACTCAGTGAGCCTAACTACTGTACTGGGCCACTCAGTGAGCCTAACTACTGTACTGGGCCACTCAGTGAGCCTGGCTACTGTACTGGGCCACTCAGTGAGCCTGGCTACTGTACTGGGCCACTCAGTGAGCCTGGCTACTGTACTGGGCCACTCAGTGAGCCTGACTACTGTACTGGGCCACTCAGTGAGCCTGACTACTGTACTGGGCCACTCAGTGAGCCTGGCTACTGTACTGGGCCACTCAGTGAGCCTGGCTACTGTACTGGGCCACTCAGTGAGCCTGGCTACTGTACTGGGCCACTCAGTGAGCCTGGCTACTGTACTGGGCCACTCAGTGAGCCTGGCTACTGTACTGGGCCACTCAGTGAGCCTGACTACTGTACTGGGCCACTCAGTGAGCCTGACTACTGTACTGGGCCACTCAGTGAGCCTGACTACTGTACTGGGCCACTCAGTGAGCCTGGCTACTGTACTGGGCCACTTAGTGAGCCTGACTACTGTACTGGGCCACTCAGTGAGCGTGACTACTGTACTGGGCCACTCAGTGAGCCTGACTACTGTACTGGGCCACTCAGTGAGCCTGACTACTGTACTGGGCCACTCAGTGAGCCTGACTACTGTACTGGGCCACTCAGTGAGCCTGACTACTGTACTGGGCCACTCAGTGAGCCTGACTACTGCACTGGGCCACTCAGTGAGCCTGACTACTGTACTGGGCCACTCAGTGAGCCTGGCTACTGTACTGGGCCACTCAGTGAGCCTGACTACTGTACTGGGCCACTCAGTGAGCCTGACTACTGTACTGGGCCACTCAGTGAGCCTGGCTACTGTACTGGGCCACTCAGTGAGCCTGACTACTGTACTGGGCCACTCAGTGAGCCTGACTACTGTACTTGGCCACTCAGTGAGCCTGGCTACTGTACTGGGCCACTCAGTGAGCCTGGCTACTGTACTGGGCCACTCAGTGAGCCTGGCTACTGTACTGGGCCACTCAGTGAGCCTGGCTACTGTACTGGGCCACTCAGTGAGCCTGGCTACTGTACTGGGCCACTCAGTGAGCCTGGCTACTGTACTGGGCCACTCAGTGAGCCTGACTACTGTACTGGGCCACTCAGTGAGCCTGGCTACTGTACTGGGCCACTCAGTGAGCCTGACTACTGTACTGGGCCACTCAGTGAGCCTGACTACTGTACTGGGCCACTCAGTGAGCCTGGCTACTGTACTGGGCCACTCAGTGAGCCTGACTACTGTACTGGGCCACTCAGTGAGCCTGACTACTGTACTGGGCCACTCAGTGAGCCTGACTACTGTACTGGGCCACTCAGTGAGCCTAACTACTGTACTGGGCCACTCAGTGAGCCTAACTACTGTACTGGGCCACTCAGTGAGCCTGGCTACTGTACTGGGCCACTCAGTGAGCCTGGCTACTGTACTGGGCCACTCAGTGAGCCTGGCTACTGTACTTGGCCACTCAGTGAGCCTGGCTACTGTACTGGGCCACTCAGTGAGCCTGACTACTGTACTGGGCCACTCAGTGAGCCTAACTACTGTACTGGGCCACTCAGTGAGCCTAACTACTGTACTGGGCCACTCAGTGAGCCTGGCTACTGTACTGGGCCACTCAGTGAGCCTGGCTACTGTACTGGGCCACTCAGTGAGCCTGGCTACTGTACTGGGCCACTCAGTGAGCCTGACTACTGTACTGGGCCACTCAGTGAGCCTGGCTACTGTACTGGGCCACTTAGTGAGCCTGGCTACTGTACTGGGCCACTTAGTGAGCCTGGCTACTGTACTGGGCCACTCAGTGAGCCTGGCTACTGTACTGGGCCACTCAGTGAGCCTGGCTACTGTACTGGGCCACTCAGTGAGCCTGGCTACTGTACTGGGCCACTCAGTGAGCCTGGCTACTGTACTGGGCCACTCAGTGAGCCTGGCTTCTGATGAGGCTAAATATATTCTTTTCCTGTCATTTTTAACATTTTTCTTCAGTTTAAGAGAATATTTGTAACATTGGTATTTATTAAGGTATATTGACGAAGGAGTCATGAAGCGATGATTGCCTGGATCAACCAGGTTGTGGATAGTGACAGCTGTGGATGTTCTGTACCCGTGCTTCTCACGAGTGGATAGTAATAGCTCTTTTCCGCACGTAGCAAGACGTCCCATAAATGGGTTTTCCTAAGCCACATCCACATATTGTAATGTGGTTTGGACGGTAGAACACCTTGTGGATACTCCGTCACATGATACACATGGAAGGGGTCAACTGCTCTCTTTCAACAACAAATACACGGATAATATGTCATGGTGTCCTGGTCGACGACCGGGCCGCGGGGACGCTAAGCCCCGGAAGCACCTCAAGGTAAGGTGACCAACCCACACGCGAGAAGGTGAGGAGACGACGACCTTTGGGGCCGCCCTGGACCATTGTCACGTGGTGTGTGGTGGGGAGCGAGGGAGGCCCGGGCATTAAGGTAAGAGAGAGGTCAGGAGGAGGAAATTCCAAGAGGAAGGCAGATGAGATGAGGTAATATGACATGTTCCATGGTTTGATAGGAACAAAATGATGATATAGGATAATGTCTGAGATGCGTAAAATGTTAAATATTACATGTATAACCATAGTTTGTCTGACTCTCAGCTGTGCTCTAAGAGAGGTTAAGGCCGGGAAGTAATGTAAAGAAAAAATGGCAAAATTTCTTAAAAACATCAATAATATACTTTAGTGAAGCCTATGTAGAGGGTTTGGGTAAATTAGACGCGTGATAACACAGTAATCACCTGGTGAAGCGTTGACCTACAGGAGCTAGATCCCACAAACCGATCATCCAAATGATCCTTTGTTAAAAATGTTCTGAATTTGGAAATTCTTAAGAGCACTTTCAGGGGCAGGTGGAAATACATGTAGAGTTTGTACGGAACTTCCAGTGAAGTCTTAACCTATAAGAGTCTGATGCTGGAAACACTTGCATCTAAATGATCCTTTCCTAACATGGAGTGATACTTGATACAGTAGTACCTTGTAGGCTAGGTTAGGCTAGGTTAGGTTAGGTTAGTAAATAAGGACACCTTGTCCTTATAACTATGATAGTTATAAATACCTGGATATTGAGAACCAGAGAAATAAATAAACAAAAGAAATACATATCCATGTTTTGAGAGCTTATGAGTTGTGAGATGAGAGCTTTTGTGAGGGATGTGTGTTTTTGTCTGGAGATATTAGATTTTGTGAGGGATGTGTTTTTTCGAGAGATTTGTCTCGGGGAGATAATGCGTATTTTGAGTGATGAGATTTGTGAGATAATGTGAGTCTTTTGTGTTTCTCTCAGAGATGTGTTTTATTTGAGACATTTTTTGTTTGTTGTGTCTGTGTGTGATTTTTGTGAGATGTGTTTTGTGTGTTATATGCGAGTTATATGTTATGTAGGTGTGTTTTTGAGAAAGAAATGTATTGTTAAACGGAATGTGCGTTACCTACCAGCTTATAATATTTATAATGGCAAATACTAAAAAAAAAGCTTGATATTGAAAGCTTGAGTCACTTGGATGTGAGTCAACGAGTGGGTTAGGGTGATAATTACCCCTCGTTAATTAGTCCCTCCACTGTTGCAGTGGCAACATTCTCTCGCTGCAACTAGCAACAATGACCTCCTGAAATGATAATTATTTTGTGTGTTTTAATGTAAATATATATCTCTTACCAATTTAAATGTTGCTAATGTTGTATTGATACAGCAAATAATAAAGTATTGTATTGGTATAAAACCAATAGAAAGTATTGATATAAAACTTTTGATTTAATGTTCATGTAGTTAAAAACGAACTTTGTTTCTGTTGTATGTATGTATTGTTAAAATACTTTTCATTGTATTATATATTTGAGCGAATTACGGGTTATTCATGCCCGTGCCACCTCTTGGGTGGCTTAATCTTCATCAATCTGGACGGATTCCCATTGTAGGAGATGATATGGCAGTGAGAACTGACCTGGTTAAGGTCAGATTAATTAACTGCCCTGGTTAAGGTCAGATTAATTAACTGACCTGATTAAGGTCAGATTAATTAAGTGACCTGATTAAGGTCAGATTAATTAGCTTATCTGATTAAGATCAGATTAATTAACTGACCTTGTTACGGTCACAATGGACCAGTAACCGGGTTCTTGATGGAGGAACCTCGTTTACAGTATACGACCACAAGTCAAGAATTGTCTATATAGTGCAATAAGAGAAAGGGGGGGGGGGGGGATGAACAATATATAGTTCCCGTCACCAATATATTTACACTTATACCTTTAATATATAATAGATTATTGCTACACTTATTTATGTCTCTTTCACTCAGGACACCAAAAGCGCTCACATGCCATGTTCGCCAACTCCAGCGTTTCCACCACTCAGCACCTTGTCCACTCGTACTGGGAAACACTGGCGAGTTCACCTTTCACGTGGGCCAGTCCACCGACACAGTATCACAGGTGCCTATACCCGACTATCGCTCTCCAGCCACTCGCTGGCAGAGGACATGAGCCACACGCTGATCAGGGTCACAAAACAACCAATACAGGGGTAGTGAACCCCTGGCAGAAGTGAAGTGCTGCTAGCTGGTCGCTTGCAGCACTTCACAAGAGGCACCTCATTGTCGTCTGTTACTCTCCTAAGCCAATCCTGGGTTACGCCGATCTCCTCCAACACTACTTAATAAGCAGCTTACACACTGCTTTACATAGGCGGCGGCTTACTTAGTCATCTTCCATGACCATGCTGAGAGAACGTGGACTGCCCAAGGCAAACTGCTCTCTTCAGTACGATTGCCTCCACACGTCACCTCCGTGGACATGAAACGTCATCATTTAATGGACGGTACAATGGAGAAACCAGGAGGTAACACTTGCTCACTGGGGAGTTAACATTATGCTCGTAGCACAATCTAGGTGAAGCTGTTCTTGCTACGCCCACCACCAGAGATCATCCACAACGATCCCTCTGTCTGATCAAGGCGGGAACCAGGGCCATTTGCCGCTGTCACGCCAACACCAATAGATGGTGTTGTCTACGTAGCGTCCAATATGAGGGGGGGGGGGGGGGGACGGCGTGCTGACCCATAGATGGCGCTGGAATTGCCATTCTACACTCTGACGAAGGTGACGAGTCCGTAACAGACCTAATTAAGGTCAGATTAATTAACTGACCTGATTAAGGTCAGCTTAATTAACTGATGTGATTAAGGTCAGCTTAATTAACTGACGTGATTAAGGTCAGCTTAATTAACTGACGTGATTAAGGCCAGCTTAATTAACTGACGTGATTAAGGCCAGCTTAATTAACTGACGTTATTAAAGTCAGCTTAATTAACTGACGTTATTAAGGTCAGCTTAATTAACTGACGTGATTAAGGCCAGATTAATTAACTGACGTGATTAAGGCCAGATTAATTAACTGACGTGATTAAGGCCAGATTAATTAACTGACGTTATTAAGGTCAGCTTAATTAACTGACGTTATTAAGGTCAGCTTAATTAACTGACGTGATTAAGGCCAGATTAATTAACTGACGTGATTAAGGCCAGATTAATTAACTGACGTGATTAAGGCCAGATTAATTAACTGACGTGATTAAGGCCAGATTAATTAACTGACGTGATTAAGGCCAGATTAATTAACTGACGTGATTAAGGTCACAATAATTAACTGACGTGATTAAGGTCACAATAATTAACTGACGTGATTAAGGTCACAATAATTAACTGACGTGATTAAGGTCACAATAATTAACTGACGTGATTTAGGCCAGATTAATTAACTGACGTGATTAAGGTCACAATAATTAACTGACGTGATTAAGGCCAGATTAATTAACTGACGTGATTAAGGTCACAATAATTAACTGACGTGATTAAGGTCACAATAATTAACTGACGTGATTAAGGTCACAATAATTAACTGACGTGATTAAAGCCAGATTAATTAACTGACGTGATTAAAGCCAGATTAATTAACTGACGTGATTAAGGTCAGCTTAATTAACTGACGTGACGTGGTTTAAGAACGTTACCAAAACTGATAGTGATGAGACCCCGTGTAGAATGTTTCACCATGAAGCCGAGACAGTGTTGCCTCTGATAACAGCAACACAACACCATAAAGTGGAATATAACACAAGTCCCCGATGTGTTGAGGAGGTCGCGACCACAACTGGTATTAAAAAACGGTATAAAGAGACTGATTTTATACACAAAATAAAACTGGGCCATTTATGCTCAAATGTGTTGTAATGGGAGGATTTGGGAAATTGTACCGGAAACACTATGGATTTACCCGACCTTCGTCACACTGGGACACAGGAGAGGAGGTGCCGCTATGGATTTACCCGACCTTCGTCACACTGGGACACAGGAGAGGAGGTGCCGCTATGGATTTACCCGACCTTCGTCACACTGGGACACAGGAGAGGAGGTGCCGCTATGGATTTACCCGACCTTAGTCACACTGGGACACAGGAGAGGAGGTGCCGCTATGGATTTACCCGACCTTCGTCACACTGGGACACAGGAGAGGAGGTGCCGCTATGGATTTACCCGACCTTCGTCACACTGGGACACAGGAGAGGAGGTGCCGCTATGGATTTACCCGACCTTCGTCACACTGGGACACAGGAGAGGAGGTGCCGCTATGGATTTACCCGACCTTCGTCACACTGGGACACAGGAGAGGAGGTGCCGCTATGGATTTACCCGACCTTCGTCACACTGGGACACAGGAGAGGAGGTGCCGCTATGGATTTCATTTATTGTAGAAAAGTATACAGCTGGCTAATTAATGGAAATATTAACCCACTGTTTTGAAAACAAAAGTTATTGTTGACTCTATATTTCGATCCCAACCCAGGATTGAAATCCACACTGCTGAAGAGAATCTCTCACTCTTTTTTTTTTTAACTAAGACTATGGCTCATAAGGGCTGTCAAATGACGTACCTGGTGAAACTGCAAGCAAGAGCTGTTATCCTGCATTAGCTCATGTGAAGCCTGCTCCTTCAGACTCATTTATTTCATGAGAATGTACTTTGAAGCTATATAAGAGACATCATATAAGGAACCTGGTGAAACTGCAAGCAAGAGCTGTTATCCTTCCTCAGCTAAGTTGTAATCCTACCTAATCTTAGAGAACCATTTATATCACGAGCCTGTTATATGCCTCAGTAGGAATAGCCTTTATTCATTAACAACATTAGGTAACAATCATACAAGGAAGAGGATGAGCCTGTAGCCAACTGTGTGCCAGAGTCTTCATGTGATCAGGTGACCTGATCTCCCGTGTATCAACCTGTTGAGCCAACAAGTCCCAGATGCCAGTCAGTCTCGGAGTGAATGATCTCTGTCTGTGTGATCTCTTACAGGCTCTCTGTCTGTAAGTCTGTCTGTCTGTCTCTCTCTCTCTCTCTCTCTCTCTCTCTCTCTCTCTCTCTCTCTCTCTCTCTCTCTCTCTCTCTCTCTCTCTCTCTCTCTCTCTCTCTCTCTCTCTCTCTCTCTCTCTCTCTCTCTCTCTCTCTCTCTCTCTCTCTCTCTCTCTCTCTCTCTCTCTCTCTCTCTCTCTCTCTCTCTCTCTCTCTCTCTCTCTCTCTCTCTCTCTCTCTCTCTCTCTCTCTCTCTCTCTCTCTCTCTCTCTCACCGCACATGCTGGTGGCCGCTCCAGCGAGGACCGCCGTAATAAAGTGTCACCAACGAGGTGTAGTCGGAGTGGCCGCCCCATAATCCCGCCCTGATAGGCCCGTATCGCCCCCAATCCCTCTGAAATTGGTCACTACACTAAACAATCCCAGTGGGATGATGCCCGCTTATTTCCTCCCTGTTTTTCTCAAGTACAGGTGATTCCCTGTAGGCTTTGTTGTGTGTAGGACGCAGGTTGTGAGTAGTCTGCAGCAGGCTGGCTGTGTTGTAGCCTGCAGCAGGCCGGCTGTGTTGTAGCCTGCAGGAGGCTGGTTGTGTTGTAGTCTGCAGGAGGCTGGCTGTGTTGTAGCCTGCAGGAGGCTGGTTGTGTTGTAGTCTGTAGGAGGCTGGTTGTGTTGTAGCCTGCAGGAGGCTGGTTGTGAGTAGTCTGCAGCAGGCTGGCTGTGTTGTAGCCTGCAGGAGGCTGGTTGTGAGTAGTCTGCAGCAGGCTGGTTGTGTTGTAGCCTGCAGGAGGCTGGTTGTGAGTAGTCTGCAGCAGGCTGGCTGTGTTGTAGCCTGCAGGAGGCTGGTTGTGAGTAGCCTGCAGGAGGCTGGTTGTGTTGTAGCCTGCAGGAGGCTGGTTGTGAGTAGTCTGCAGCAGGCTGGCTGTGTTGTAGCCTGCAGGAGGCTGGTTGTGAGTAGCCTGCAGCAGGCTGGCTGTGTTGTGGTCTGCAGCAGGCCGGCTGTGTTGTAGCCTGCAGCAGGCTGGCTGTGTTGTAGCCTGCAGCAGGCCGGCTGTGTTGTAGCCTGCAGCAGGCTGGCTGTGTTGTAGCCTGCAGCAGGCTGGCTGTGTTGTGGTCTGCAGCAGGCCGGTTGTGTTGTAGCCTGCAGCAGGCTGGCTGTGTTGTAGCCTGCAGCAGGCCGGCTGTGTTGTAGCCTGCAGCAGGCTGGCTGTGTTGTAGCCTGCAGCAGGCTGGGTGTGTTGTAGCCTGCAGCAGGCCGGCTGTGTTGTAGCCTGCAGCAGGCTTGCTGTGTTGTAGCCTGTAGGAGGCTGGCTGTGTTGTAGCCTGCAGCAGGCTGACTGTGTTGTGGTCTGCAGCAGGCCGGCTGTGGTGTAGCCTGCAGCAGGCTGGCTGTGTTGTAGCCTGCAGCAGGCCGGCTGTGTTGTAGCCTGCAGCAGACCAGCTGTGTTGTAGCCTGCAGCAGGCTGGCTGTGTTGTAGCCTGCAGCAGGCCGGCTGTGTTGTAGCCTGTAGGAGGCTGGCTGTGTTGTAGCCTGCAGCAGGCTGGCTGTGTTGTGGTTTGCAGCAGGCCGGTTGTGTTGTAGCCTGCAACAGGCTGGCTGTGTTGTAGCCTGCAGCAGGCCGGCTGTGTTGTAGCCTGCAGCAGGCTGGCTGTGTTGTAGCCTGCAGCAGGCCGGCTGTGTTGTAGCCTGCAGCAGGCTGGCTGTGTTGTGGTCTGCAGGAGGCTGGCTGTGTTGTAGCCTGCAGCAGGCCGGCTGTGTTGTAGCCTGCAGGAGGCCGGCTGTGTTGTAGCCTCCAGGAGGCTGGCTGTGTTGTAGCCTGCAGCAGGCCGGCTGTGTTGTAGCCTGCAGCAGGCCGGCTGTGTTGTAGCCTGCAGCAGGCTGGCTGTGTTGTAGCCTGCAGCAGGCCGGCTGTGTTGTAGCCTGCAGCAGGCCGGCTGTGTTGTAGCCAGCAGCAGGCCGGCTGTGTTGTAGCCTGCAGCAGGCCGGCTGTGTTGTAGCCTGCAGCTGGCCGGCTGTGTTGTAGCCTGCAGCAGGCCGGCTGTGTTGTAGCCTGCAGCAGGCTGGCTGTGTTGTAGCCTGCAGCAGGCCGGCTGTGTTGTAGCCTGTAGGAGGCTGGCTGTGTTGTAGCCTGCAGCAGGCTGGCTGTGTTGTGGTCTGCAGCAGGCTGGCTGTGTTGTAGCCTGCAGGAGGCTGGTTGTGAGTATCCTGCAGCAGGCTGGCTGTGTTGTGGTCTGCAGCAGGCCGGCTGTGTTGTAGCCTGCAGCAGATTGGCTGTGTTGTAGCCTGCAGCAGTCCGGCTGTGTTGTAGCCTGCAGCAGGCTGGCTGTGTTGTAGCCTGTAGGAGGCTGGCTGTGTTGTAGCCTGCAGCAGGCTGGCTGTGTTGTAGTCTGCAGCAGGCTGGCTGTGTTGTGGTCTGCAGGAGGCTGGCTGTGTTGTAGTCTGCAGGAGGCTGGTTGTGAGTAGTCTGCAGGAGGCAGGTTGTGAGTAGCCTGCAGGAGGCAGGTTGTGAGTAGCCTGCAGCAGGCTGGCTGTGTTGTAGCCTGCAGGAGGCTGGTTGTGAGTAGTCTGCAGGAGGCTGGTTGTGAGTAGCCTGCAGGAGGCTGGTTGTGTTGTAGCCTGCAGGAGGAAGGCTGTGTTGCAGCCTGCAGGAGGATGGCTGTGTTGTAGTCTGCAGGAGGCTGGCAGTGTTGTAGTCTGCAGGAGGCTGGCAGTGTTGTAGCCTGCAGGAGGCTGGCAGTGTTGTAGCCTGCAGGAGGCTGGCTGTGTTGTAGTCTGCAGGAGGCTGGCTGTGTTGTAGTCTGCAGCAGGCTGGCTGTGTTGTAGTCTGCAGGAGGCTGGCAGTGTTGTAGTCTGCAGGAGGCTGGCAGTGTTGTAGCCTGCAGGAGGCTGGCAGGGTTGTAGCCTGCAGGAGGCTGGCTGTGTTGTAGCCTGCAGGAGGCTGGCTGTGTTGTAGTCTGCAGCAGGCTGGCTGTGTTGTAGTCTGCAGGAGGCTGGCAGTGTTGTAGTCTGCAGGAGGCTGGCAGTGTTGTAGTCTGCAGGAGGCTGGCAGTGTTGTAGTCTGCAGGAGGCTGGCAGTGTTGAAGTCTGCAGGAGGCTGGCAGTGTTGTAGTCTGCAGGAGGCTGGCAGTGTTGTAGCCTGCAGGAGGCTGGCAGTGTTGTAGTCTGCAGGAGGCTGGCAGTGTTGTAGTCTGCAGGAGGCTGGCAGTGTTGTAGTCTGCAGGAGGCTGGTTGTGTTGTAGTCTGCAGGAGGCTGGCTGTGTTGTAGTCTGCAGGAGGCTGGTTGTGTTGTAGTCTGCAGGAGGCTGGCAGTGTTGTAGTCTGCAGGAGGCTGGCAGTGTTGTAGTCTGCAGGAGGCTGGTTGTGTTGTAGTCTGCAGGAGGCTGGTTGTGTTGTAGTCTGCAGGAGGCTGGTTGTGTTGTAGTCTGCAGGAGGCTGGTTGTGTTGTAGTCTGCTGGAGGCTGGTTGTGTTGTAGTCTGCAGGAGGCTGGCAGTGTTGTAGTCTGCAGGAGGCTGGCAGTGTTGTAGTCTGCAGGAGGCTGGTTGTGTTGTAGTCTGCAGGAGGCTGGTTGTGTTGTAGTCTGCAGGAGGCTGGCAGTGTTGTAGTCTGCAGGAGGCTGGTTGTGTTGTAGTCTGCAGGAGGCTGGTTGTGTTGTAGTCTGCAGGAGGATGATTGTATTGTAGTCTGCAGGAGGCTGGTTGTGTTGTAGTCTGCAGGAGGCTGGTTGTGTTGTAGTCTGCAGGAGGCTGGTTGTGTTGTAGTCTGCAGGAGGCTGGCTGTGTTGTAGTCTGCAGGAGGCTGGTTGTGTTGTAGTTTGCAGGAGGCTGGTTGTGTTGTAATCTGCAGGAGGCTGGCAGTGTTCTAGTCTGCAGGAGGCTGGCTGTGTTGTAGTCTGCAGGAGGCTGGTTGTGTTGTAGTCTGCAGGAGGCTGGCAGTGTTGTAGTCTGCAGGAGGCTGGCAGTGTTGTAGTCTGCAGGAGGCTGGTTGTGTTGTAGTCTGCAGGAGGCTGGTTGTGTTGTAGTCTGCAGGAGGCTGGTTGTGTTGTAGTCTGCAGGAGGCTGGTTGTGTTGTAGTCTGCAGGAGGCTGGTTGTGTTGTAGTCTGCAGGAGGCTGGCAGTGTTGTAGTCTGCAGGAGGCTGGCAGTGTTGTAGTCTGCAGGAGGCTGGTTGTGTTGTAGTCTGCAGGAGGCTGGTTGTGTTGTAGTCTGCAGGAGGCTGGCAGTGTTGTAGTCTGCAGGAGGCTGGTTGTGTTGTAGTCTGCAGGAGGCTGGTTGTGTTGTAGTCTGCAGGAGGCTGGTTGTGTTGTAGTCTGCAGGAGGCTGGTTGTGTTGTAGTCTGCAGGAGGCTGGTTGTGTTGTAGTCTGCAGGAGGCTGGTTGTGTTGTAGTCTGCAGGAGGCTGGCTGTGTTGTAGTCTGCAGGAGGCTGGTTGTGTTGTAGTCTGCAGGAGGCTGGTTGTGTTGTAGTCTGCAGGAGGCTGGCAGTGTTGTAGTCTGCAGGAGGCTGGCAGTGTTGTAGTCTGCAGGAGGCTGGTTGTGTTGTAGTCTGCAGGAGGCTGGTTGTGTTGTAGTCTGCAGGAGGCTGGCAGTGTTGTAGTCTGCAGGAGGCTGGCAGTGTTGTAGTCTGCAGGAGGCTGGTTGTGTTGTAGTCTGCAGGAGGCTGGCAGTGTTGTAGTCTGCAGGAGGCTGGTTGTGTTGTAGTCTGCAGCAGGCTGGCTGTGTTGTAGCCTGCAGCAGGCCGGCTGTGTTGTAGCCTGCAGCAGGCCAGCTGTGTTGTAGCCTTCAGCAGGCTGGCTGTGTTGTAGCCTGCAGCAGGCCGGCTGTGTTGTAGCCTGTAGGAGGCTGGCTGTGTTGTAGTCTGCAGCAGGCCGGCTGTGTTGCAGCCAGC
This sequence comes from Procambarus clarkii, assembly GCF_040958095.1. Classification (NCBI taxonomy): domain Eukaryota; kingdom Metazoa; phylum Arthropoda; class Malacostraca; order Decapoda; family Cambaridae; genus Procambarus; species Procambarus clarkii. The sequence goes on from NC_091175.1 coordinate 28,258,751, forward strand.
AGCAGGCCGGCTGTGTTGTAGCCTGCAGCAGGCCGGCTGTGTTGTAGCCTGCAGCAGGCAGTCTGCAGCAGGCCGGCTGTGTTGCAGCCAGCAGCAGGCCGGCTGTGTTGTAGCCTGCAGCAGGCCGGCTGTGTTGTAGCCTGCAGCAGGCCGGCTGTGTTGTAGCCTGCAGCAGGCCGGCTGTGTTGTAGCCTGCAGCAGGATGGCTGTGTTGTAGCCTGCAGCAGGCCGGCTGTGTTGTAGCCTGTAGGAGGCTGGCTGTGTTGCAGCCTGCAGCAGGCTGGCTGTGTTGTGGTCTGCAGCAGGCTGGCTGTGTTGTAGCCTTCGGAGGCTGGTTGTGAGTATCCTGCAGCAGGCTGGCTGTGTTGTGGTCTGCAGCAGGCCGGCTGTGTTGTAGCCTGCAGCAGGCTGGCTGTGTTGTAGCCTGCAGCAGGCCGGCTGTGTTGTTGCCTGCAGCAGGCTGGCTATGTTGTAGCCTGTAGGAGGCTGGCTGTGTTGTAGCCTGCAGCAGGCTGGCTGTGTTGTGGTCTGCAGCAGGCTGGCTGTGTTGTGGTCTGCAGGAGGCTGGCTGTGTTGTTGTCTGCAGGAGGCTGGTTGTGAGTAGTCTGCAGGAGGCAGGTTGTGAGTAGCCTGCAGGAGGCAGGTTGTGAGTAGCCTGCAGCAGGCTGGCTGTGTTGTAGCCTGCAGGAGGCTGGTTGTGAGTAGTCTGCAGGAGGCTGGTTGTGAGTAGCCTGCAGGAGGCTGGTTGTGTTGTAGCCTGCAGGAGGAAGGCTGTGTTGTAGCCTGCAGGAGGCTGGCTGTGTTGTAGTCTGCAGGAGGCTGGCAGTGTTGTAGTCTGCAGGAGGCTGGCAGTGTTGTAGCCTGCAGGAGGCTGGCAGTGTTGTAGCCTGCAGGAGGCTGGCTGTGTTGTAGTCTGCAGGAGGATGGCTGTGTTGTAGCCTGCAGGAGGCTGGCTGTGTTGTATCCTGCAGGAGGCTGGCTGTGTTGTAGTCTGCAGCAGGCTGGCTGTGTTGTAGTCTGCAGGAGGCTGGCAGTGTTGTAGTCTGCAGGAGGCTGGCAGTGTTGTAGTCTGCAGGAGGCTGGCAGTGTTGTAGCCTGCAGGAGGCTGGTTGTGTTGTAGTCTGCAGGAGGCTGGCAGTGTTGTAGCCTGCAGGAGGCTGGCAGTGTTGTAGTCTGCAGGAGGCTGGCAGTGTTGTAGTCTGCAGGAGGCTGGCAGTGTTGTAGTCTGCAGGAGGCTGGCAGTGTTGTAGTCTGCAGGAGGCTGGTTGTGTTGTAGTCTGCAGGAGGCTGGAAGTGTTGTAGTCTGCAGGAGGCTGGCAGTGTTGTAGTCTGCAGGAGGCTGGCAGTGTTGTAGCCTGCAGGAGGCTGGCAGTGTTGTAGCCTGCAGGAGGCTGGCAGTGTTGTAGTCTGCAGGAGGCTGGCAGTGTTGTAGTCTGCAGGAGGCTGGAAGTGTTGTAGTCTGCAGGAGGCTGGCAGTGTTGTAGTCTGCAGGAGGCTGGCAGTGTTGTAGCCTGCAGGAGGCTGGCAGTGTTGTAGCCTGCAGGAGGCTGGCAGTGTTGTAGTCTGCAGGAGGCTGGCAGTGTTGTAGTCTGCAGGAGGCTGGCAGTGTTGTAGCCTGCAGGAGGCTGGCAGTGTTGTAGTCTGCAGGAGGCTGGCAGTGTTGTAGTCTGCAGGAGGCTGGCATTGTTGTAGCCTGCAGGAGGCTGGCAGTGTTGTAGCCTGCAGGAGGCTGGCAGTGTTGTAGTCTGCAGGAGGCTGGCAGTGTTGTAGTCTGCAGGAGGCTGGCAGTGTTGTAGCCTGCAGGAGGCTGGCAGTGTTGTAGTCTGCAGGAGGCTGGTTGTGTTGTAGTCTGCAGGAGGCTGGCAGTGTTGTAGTCTGCAGGAGGCTGGCAGTGTTGTATTCTGCAGGAGGCTGGCAGTGTTGTAGTCTGCAGGAGGCTGGTTGTGTTGTAGTCTGCAGGAGGCTGGCAGTGTTGTAGTCTGCAGGAGGCTGGCAGTGTTGAAGTCTGCAGGAGGCTGGCAGTGTTGTAGTCTGCAGGAGGCTGGCAGTGTTGTAGCCTGCAGGAGGCTGGCAGTGTTGTAGTCTGCAGGAGGCTGGTTGTGTTGTAGTCTGCAGGAGGCTTGCTGTGTTGTAGTCTGCAGGAGGCTGGCTGTGTTGTAGTCTGCAGGAGGCTGGCAGTGTTGTAGTCTGCAGGAGGCTGGCAGTGTTGTAGTCTGCAGGAGGCTGGCAGTGTTGTAGTCTGCAGGAGGCTGGTTGTGTTGTAGTCTGCAGGAGGCTGGCTGTGTTGTAGTCTGCAGGAGGCTGGTTGTGGTGTAGTCTGCAGGAGGCTGGCAGTGTTGTAGTCTGCAGGAGGCTGGCAGTGTTGTAGTCTGCAGGAGGCTGGTTGTGTTGTAGTCTGCAGGAGGCTGGTTGTGTTGTAGTCTGCAGGAGGCTGGTTGTGTTGTAGTCTGCAGGAGGCTGGTTGTGTTGTAGTCTGCTGGAAGCTGGTTGTGTTGTAGTCTGCAGGAGGCTGGCAGTGTTGTAGTCTGCAGGAGGCTGGCAGTGTTGTAGTCTGCAGGAGGCTGGTTGTGTTGTAGTCTGCAGGAGGCTGGTTGTGTTGTAGTCTGCAGGAGGCTGGCAGTGTTGTAGTCTGCAGGAGGCTGGTTGTGTTGTAGTCTGCAGGAGGCTGGTTGTGTTGTAGTCTGCAGGAGGATGGTTGTATTGTAGTCTGCAGGAGGCTGGTTGTGTTGTAGTCTGCAGGAGGCTGGTTGTGTTGTAGTCTGCAGGAGGCTGGTTGTGTTGTAGTCTGCAGGAGGCTGGCTGTGTTGTAGTCTGCAGGAGGCTGGTTGTGTTGTAGTTTGCAGGAGGCTGGTTGTGTTGTAATCTGCAGGAGGCTGGCAGTGTTCTAGTCTGCAGGAGGCTGGCAGTGTTGTAGTCTGCAGGAGGCTGGTTGTGTTGTAGTCTGCAGGAGGCTGGCTGTGTTGTAGTCTGCAGGAGGCTGGTTGTGTTGTAGTCTGCAGGAGGCTGGCAGTGTTGTAGTCTGCAGGAGGCTGGCAGTGTTGTAGTCTGCAGGAGGCTGGTTGTGTTGTAGTCTGCAGGAGGCTGGTTGTGTTGTAGTCTGCAGGAGGCTGGTTGTGTTGTAGTCTGCAGGAGGCTGGCAGTGTTGTAGTCTGCAGGAGGCTGGTTGTGTTGTAGTCTGCAGGAGGCTGGTTGTGTTGTAGTCTGCAGGAGGCTGGTTGTGTTGTAGTCTGCAGGAGGCTGGTTGTGTTGTAGTCTGCAGGAGGCTGGTTGTGTTGTAGTCTGCAGGAGGCTGGCTGTGTTGTAGTCTGCAGGAGGCTGGTTGTGTTGTAGTCTGCAGGAGGCTGGTTGTGTTGTAGTCTGCAGGAGGCTGGCAGTGTTGTAGTCTGCAGGAGGCTGGCAGTGTTGTAGTCTGCAGGAGGCTGGTTGTGTTGTAGTCTGCAGGAGGCTGGTTGTGTTGTAGTCTGCAGGAGGCTGGCAGTGTTGTAGTCTGCAGGAGGCTGGCAGTGTTGTAGTCTGCAGGAGGCTGGTTGTGTTGTAGTCTGCAGGAGGCTGGCAGTGTTGTAGTCTGCAGGAGGCTGGTTGTGTTGTAGTCTGCAGCAGGCTGGCTGTGTTGTAGCCTGCAGCAGGCCGGCTGTGTTGTAGCCTGCAGCAGGCCAGCTGTGTTGTAGCCTTCAGCAGGCTGGCTGTGTTGTAGCCTGCAGCAGGCCGGCTGTGTTGTAGCCTGTAGGAGGCTGGCTGTGTTGTAGTCTGCAGCAGGCCGGCTGTGTTGCAGCCAGCAGCAGGCCGGCTGTGTTGTAGCCTGCAGCAGGCCGGCTGTGTTTAGCCTGCAGCAGGCAGTCTGCAGCAGGCCGGCTGTGTTGCAGCCAGCAGCAGGCCGGCTGTGTTGTAGCCTGCAGCAGGCCGGCTGTGTTGTAGCCTGCAGCAGGCCGGCTGTGTTGTAGCCTGCAGCAGGCCGGCTGTGTTGTAGCCTGCAGCAGGATGGCTGTGTTGTAGCCTGCAGCAGGCCGGCTGTGTTGTAGCCTGTAGGAGGCTGGCTGTGTTGCAGCCTGCAGCAGGCTGGCTGTGTTGTGGTCTGCAGCAGGCTGGCTGTGTTGTAGCCTTCGGAGGCTGGTTGTGAGTATCCTGCAGCAGGCTGGCTGTGTTGTGGTCTGCAGCAGGCCGGCTGTGTTGTAGCCTGCAGCAGGCTGGCTGTGTTGTAGCCTGCAGCAGGCCGGCTGTGTTGTTGCCTGCAGCAGGCTGGCTATGTTGTAGCCTGTAGGAGGCTGGCTGTGTTGTAGCCTGCAGCAGGCTGGCTGTGTTGTGGTCTGCAGCAGGCTGGCTGTGTTGTGGTCTGCAGGAGGCTGGCTGTGTTGTTGTCTGCAGGAGGCTGGTTGTGAGTAGTCTGCAGGAGGCAGGTTGTGAGTAGCCTGCAGGAGGCAGGTTGTGAGTAGCCTGCAGCAGGCTGGCTGTGTTGTAGCCTGCAGGAGGCTGGTTGTGAGTAGTCTGCAGGAGGCTGGTTGTGAGTAGCCTGCAGGAGGCTGGTTGTGTTGTAGCCTGCAGGAGGAAGGCTGTGTTGTAGCCTGCAGGAGGCTGGCTGTGTTGTAGTCTGCAGGAGGCTGGCAGTGTTGTAGTCTGCAGGAGGCTGGCTGTGTTGTAGCCTGCAGGAGGCTGGCTGTGTTGTATCCTGCAGGAGGCTGGCTGTGTTGTAGTCTGCAGCAGGCTGGCTGTGTTGTAGTCTGCAGGAGGCTGGCAGTGTTGTAGTCTGCAGGAGGCTGGCAGTGTTGTAGTCTGCAGGAGGCTGGCAGTGTTGTAGCCTGCAGGAGGCTGGTTGTGTTGTAGTCTGCAGGAGGCTGGCAGTGTTGTAGCCTGCAGGAGGCAGGCAGTGTTGTAGTCTGCAGGAGGCTGGCAGTGTTGTAGTCTGCAGGAGGCTGGCAGTGTTGTAGTCTGCAGGAGGCTGGCAGTGTTGTAGTCTGCAGGAGGCTGGTTGTGTTGTAGTCTGCAGGAGGCTGGAAGTGTTGTAGTCTGCAGGAGGCTGGCAGTGTTGTAGTCTGCAGGAGGCTGGCAGTGTTGTAGCCTGCAGGAGGCTGGCAGTGTTGTAGCCTGCAGGAGGCTGGCAGTGTTGTAGTCTGCAGGAGGCTGGCAGTGTTGTAGTCTGCAGGAGGCTGGAAGTGTTGTAGTCTGCAGGAGGCTGGCAGTGTTGTAGTCTGCAGGAGGCTGGCAGTGTTGTAGCCTGCAGGAGGCTGGCAGTGTTGTAGCCTGCAGGAGGCTGGCAGTGTTGTAGTCTGCAGGAGGCTGGCAGTGTTGTTGTCTGCAGGAGACTGGCAGTGTTGTAGCCTGCAGGAGGCTGGCAGTGTTGTAGTCTGCAGGAGGCTGGCAGTGTTGTAGTCTGCAGGAGGCTGGCAGTGTTGTAGCCTGCAGGAGGCTGGCAGTGTTGTAGCCTGCAGGAGGCTGGCAGTGTTGTAGTCTGCAGGAGGCTGGCAGTGTTGTAGTCTGCAGGAGGCTGGCAGTGTTGTAGCCTGCAGGAGGCTGGCAGTGTTGTAGTCTGCAGGAGGCTGGTTGTGTTGTAGTCTGCAGGAGGCTGGCAGTGTTGTAGTCTGCAGGAGGCTGGCAGTGTTGTATTCTGCAGGAGGCTGGCAGTGTTGTAGTCTGCAGGAGGCTGGTTGTGTTGTAGTCTGCAGGAGGCTGGCAGTGTTGTAGTCTGCAGGAGGCTGGCAGTGTTGAAGTCTGCAGGAGGCTGGCAGTGTTGTAGTCTGCAGGAGGCTGGTTGTGTTGTAGTCTGCAGGAAGCTGGTTGTGTTGTAGTCTGCTGGAGGCTGGTTGTGTTGTAGTCTGCAGGAGGCTGGCAGTGTTGTAGTCTGCAGGAGGCTGGCAGTGTTGTAGTCTGCAGGAGGCTGGTTGTGTTGTAGTCTGCAGGAGGCTGGTTGTGTTGTAGTCTGCAGGAGGCTGGCAGTGTTGTAGTCTGCAGGAGGCTGGTTGTGTTGTAGTCTGCAGGAGGCTGGTTGTGTTGTAGTCTGCAGGAGGATGGTTGTATTGTAGTCTGCAGGAGGCTGGTTGTGTTGTAGTCTGCAGGAGGCTGGTTGTGTTGTAGTCTGCAGGAGGCTGGTTGTGTTGTAGTCTGCAGGAGGCTGGCTGTGTTGTAGTCTGCAGGAGGCGGGTTGTGTTGTAGTTTGCAGGAGGCTGGTTGTGTTGTAATCTGCAGGAGGCTGGCAGTGTTCTAGTCTGCAGGAGGCTGGCAGTGTTGTAGTCTGCAGGAGGCTGGTTGTGTTGTAGTCTGCAGGAGGCTGGCTGTGTTGTAGTCTGCAGGAGGCTGGTTGTGTTGTAGTCTGCAGGAGGCTGGCAGTGTTGTAGTCTGCAGGAGGCTGGCAGTGTTGTAGTCTGCAGGAGGCTGGTTGTGTTGTAGTCTGCAGGAGGCTGGTTGTGTTGTAGTCTGCAGGAGGCTGGTTGTGTTGTAGTCTGCAGGAGGCTGGTTGTGTTGTAGTCTGCAGGAGGCTGGTTGTGTTGTAGTCTGCAGGAGGCTGGCAGTGTTGTAGTCTGCAGGAGGCTGGCAGTGTTGTAGTCTGCAGGAGGCTGGTTGTGTTGTAGTCTGCAGGAGGCTGGTTGTGTTGTAGTCTGCAGGAGGCTGGCAGTGTTGTAGTCTGCAGGAGGCTGGCAGTGTTGTAGTCTGCAGGAGGCTGGCATTGTTGTAGCCTGCAGGAGGCTGGCAGTGTTGTAGCCTGCAGGAGGCTGGCAGTGTTGTAGTCTGCAGGAGGCTGGCAGTGTTGTAGTCTGCAGGAGGCTGGCAGTGTTGTAGCCTGCAGGAGGCTGGCAGTGTTGTAGTCTGCAGGAGGCTGGTTGTGTTGTAGTCTGCAGGAGGCTGGCAGTGTTGTAGTCTGCAGGAGGCTGGCAGTGTTGTATTCTGCAGGAGGCTGGCAGTGTTGTAGTCTGCAGGAGGCTGGTTGTGTTGTAGTCTGCAGGAGGCTGGCAGTGTTGTAGTCTGCAGGAGGCTGGCAGTGTTGAAGTCTGCAGGAGGCTGGCAGTGTTGTAGTCTGCAGGAGGCTGGCAGTGTTGTAGCCTGCAGGAGGCTGGCAGTGTTGTAGTCTGCAGGAGGCTGGTTGTGTTGTAGTCTGCAGGAGGCTTGCTGTGTTGTAGTCTGCAGGAGGCTGGCTGTGTTGTAGTCTGCAGGAGGCTGGCAGTGTTGTAGTCTGCAGGAGGCTGGCAGTGTTGTAGTCTGCAGGAGGCTGGCAGTGTTGTAGTCTGCAGGAGGCTGGTTGTGTTGTAGTCTGCAGGAGGCTGGCTGTGTTGTAGTCTGCAGGAGGCTGGTTGTGTTGTAGTCTGCAGGAGGCAGGCAGTGTTGTAGTCTGCAGGAGGCTGGCAGTGTTGTAGTCTGCAGGAGGCTGGTTGTGTTGTAGTCTGCAGGAGGCTGGTTGTGTTGTAGTCTGCAGGAGGCTGGTTGTGTTGTAGTCTGCAGGAGGCTGGTTGTGTTGTAGTCTGCTGGAGGCTGGTTGTGTTGTAGTCTGCAGGAGGCTGGCAGTGTTGTAGTCTGCAGGAGGCTGGCAGTGTTGTAGTCTGCAGGAGGCTGGTTGTGTTGTAGTCTGCAGGAGGCTGGTTGTGTTGTAGTCTGCAGGAGGCTGGCAGTGTTGTAGTCTGCAGGAGGCTGGTTGTGTTGTAGTCTGCAGGAGGCTGGTTGTGTTGTAGTCTGCAGGAGGATGGTTGTATTGTAGTCTGCAGGAGGCTGGTTGTGTTGTAGTCTGCAGGAGGCTGGTTGTGTTGTAGTCTGCAGGAGGCTGGTTGTGTTGTAGTCTGCAGGAGGCTGGCTGTGTTGTAGTCTGCAGGAGGCTGGTTGTGTTGTAGTTTGCAGGAGGCTGGTTGTGTTGTAATCTGCAGGAGGCTGGCAGTGTTCTAGTCTGCAGGAGGCTGGCAGTGTTGTAGTCTGCAGGAGGCTGGTTGTGTTGTAGTCTGCAGGAGGCTGGCTGTGTTGTAGTCTGCAGGAGGCTGGTTGTGTTGTAGTCTGCAGGAGGCTGGCAGTGTTGTAGTCTGCAGGAGGCTGGCAGTGTTGTAGTCTGCAGGAGGCTGGTTGTGTTGTAGTCTGCAGGAGGCTGGTTGTGTTGTAGTCTGCAGGAGGCTGGTTGTGTTGTAGTCTGCAGGAGGCTGGCAGTGTTGTAGTCTGCAGGAGGCTGGTTGTGTTGTAGTCTGCAGGAGGCTGGTTGTGTTGTAGTCTGCAGGAGGCTGGTTGTGTTGTAGTCTGCAGGAGGCTGGTTGTGTTGTAGTCTGCAGGAGGCTGGTTGTGTTGTAGTCTGCAGGAGGCTGGCTGTGTTGTAGTCTGCAGGAGGCTGGTTGTGTTGTAGTCTGCAGGAGGCTGGTTGTGTTGTAGTCTGCAGGAGGCTGGCAGTGTTGTAGTCTGCAGGAGGCTGGCAGTGTTGTAGTCTGCAGGAGGCTGGTTGTGTTGTAGTCTGCAGGAGGCTGGTTGTGTTGTAGTCTGCAGGAGGCTGGCAGTGTTGTAGTCTGCTGGAGGCTGGCAGTGTTGTAGTCTGCAGGAGGCTGGTTGTGTTGTAGTCTGCAGGAGGCTGGCAGTGTTGTAGTCTGCAGGAGGCTGGTTGTGTTGTAGTCTGCAGCAGGCTGGCTGTGTTGTAGCCTGCAGCAGGCCGGCTGTGTTGTAGCCTGCAGCAGGCCAGCTGTGTTGTAGCCTTCAGCAGGCTGGCTGTGTTGTAGCCTGCAGCAGGCCGGCTGTGTTGTAGCCTGTAGGAGGCTGGCTGTGTTGTAGTCTGCAGCAGGCCGGCTGTGTTGCAGCCAGCAGCAGGCCGGCTGTGTTGTAGCCTGCAGCAGGCCGGCTGTGTTTAGCCTGCAGCAGGCAGTCTGCAGCAGGCCGGCTGTGTTGCAGCCAGCAGCAGGCCGGCTGTGTTGTAGCCTGCAGCAGGCCGGCTGTGTTGTAGCCTGCAGCAGGCCGGCTGTGTTGTAGCCTGCAGCAGGCCGGCTGTGTTGTAGCCTGCAGCAGGATGGCTGTGTTGTAGCCTGCAGCAGGCCGGCTGTGTTGTAGCCTGTAGGAGGCTGGCTGTGTTGCAGCCTGCAGCAGGCTGGCTGTGTTGTGGTCTGCAGCAGGCTGGCTGTGTTGTAGCCTTCGGAGGCTGGTTGTGAGTATCCTGCAGCAGGCTGGCTGTGTTGTGGTCTGCAGCAGGCCGGCTGTGTTGTAGCCTGCAGCAGGCTGGCTGTGTTGTAGCCTGCAGCAGGCCGGCTGTGTTGTTGCCTGCAGCAGGCTGGCTATGTTGTAGCCTGTAGGAGGCTGGCTGTGTTGTAGCCTGCAGCAGGCTGGCTGTGTTGTGGTCTGCAGCAGGCTGGCTGTGTTGTGGTCTGCAGGAGGCTGGCTGTGTTGTTGTCTGCAGGAGGCTGGTTGTGAGTAGTCTGCAGGAGGCAGGTTGTGAGTAGCCTGCAGGAGGCAGGTTGTGAGTAGCCTGCAGCAGGCTGGCTGTGTTGTAGCCTGCAGGAGGCTGGTTGTGAGTAGTCTGCAGGAGGCTGGTTGTGAGTAGCCTGCAGGAGGCTGGTTGTGTTGTAGCCTGCAGGAGGAAGGCTGTGTTGTAGCCTGCAGGAGGCTGGCTGTGTTGTAGTCTGCAGGAGGCTGGCAGTGTTGTAGTCTGCAGGAGGCTGGCTGTGTTGTAGCCTGCAGGAGGCTGGCTGTGTTGTATCCTGCAGGAGGCTGGCTGTGTTGTAGTCTGCAGCAGGCTGGCTGTGTTGTAGTCTGCAGGAGGCTGGCAGTGTTGTAGTCTGCAGGAGGCTGGCAGTGTTGTAGTCTGCAGGAGGCTGGCAGTGTTGTAGCCTGCAGGAGGCTGGTTGTGTTGTAGTCTGCAGGAGGCTGGCAGTGTTGTAGCCTGCAGGAGGCAGGCAGTGTTGTAGTCTGCAGGAGGCTGGCAGTGTTGTAGTCTGCAGGAGGCTGGCAGTGTTGTAGTCTGCAGGAGGCTGGCAGTGTTGTAGTCTGCAGGAGGCTGGTTGTGTTGTAGTCTGCAGGAGGCTGGAAGTGTTGTAGTCTGCAGGAGGCTGGCAGTGTTGTAGTCTGCAGGAGGCTGGCAGTGTTGTAGCCTGCAGGAGGCTGGCAGTGTTGTAGCCTGCAGGAGGCTGGCAGTGTTGTAGTCTGCAGGAGGCTGGCAGTGTTGTAGTCTGCAGGAGGCTGGAAGTGTTGTAGTCTGCAGGAGGCTGGCAGTGTTGTAGTCTGCAGGAGGCTGGCAGTGTTGTAGCCTGCAGGAGGCTGGCAGTGTTGTAGCCTGCAGGAGGCTGGCAGTGTTGTAGTCTGCAGGAGGCTGGCAGTGTTGTAGTCTGCAGGAGACTGGCAGTGTTGTAGCCTGCAGGAGGCTGGCAGTGTTGTAGTCTGCAGGAGGCTGGCAGTGTTGTAGTCTGCAGGAGGCTGGCAGTGTTGTAGCCTGCAGGAGGCTGGCAGTGTTGTAGCCTGCAGGAGGCTGGCAGTGTTGTAGTCTGCAGGAGGCTGGCAGTGTTGTAGTCTGCAGGAGGCTGGCAGTGTTGTAGCCTGCAGGAGGCTGGCAGTGTTGTAGTCTGCAGGAGGCTGGTTGTGTTGTAGTCTGCAGGAGGCTGGCAGTGTTGTAGTCTGCAGGAGGCTGGCAGTGTTGTATTCTGCAGGAGGCTGGCAGTGTTGTAGTCTGCAGGAGGCTGGTTGTGTTGTAGTCTGCAGGAGGCTGGCAGTGTTGTAGTCTGCAGGAGGCTGGCAGTGTTGAAGTCTGCAGGAGGCTGGCAGTGTTGTAGTCTGCAGGAGGCTGGTTGTGTTGTAGTCTGCAGGAAGCTGGTTGTGTTGTAGTCTGCTGGAGGCTGGTTGTGTTGTAGTCTGCAGGAGGCTGGCAGTGTTGTAGTCTGCAGGAGGCTGGCAGTGTTGTAGTCTGCAGGAGGCTGGTTGTGTTGTAGTCTGCAGGAGGCTGGTTGTGTTGTAGTCTGCAGGAGGCTGGCAGTGTTGTAGTCTGCAGGAGGCTGGTTGTGTTGTAGTCTGCAGGAGGCTGGTTGTGTTGTAGTCTGCAGGAGGATGGTTGTATTGTAGTCTGCAGGAGGCTGGTTGTGTTGTAGTCTGCAGGAGGCTGGTTGTGTTGTAGTCTGCAGGAGGCTGGTTGTGTTGTAGTCTGCAGGAGGCTGGCTGTGTTGTAGTCTGCAGGAGGCGGGTTGTGTTGTAGTTTGCAGGAGGCTGGTTGTGTTGTAATCTGCAGGAGGCTGGCAGTGTTCTAGTCTGCAGGAGGCTGGCAGTGTTGTAGTCTGCAGGAGGCTGGTTGTGTTGTAGTCTGCAGGAGGCTGGCTGTGTTGTAGTCTGCAGGAGGCTGGTTGTGTTGTAGTCTGCAGGAGGCTGGCAGTGTTGTAGTCTGCAGGAGGCTGGCAGTGTTGTAGTCTGCAGGAGGCTGGTTGTGTTGTAGTCTGCAGGAGGCTGGTTGTGTTGTAGTCTGCAGGAGGCTGGTTGTGTTGTAGTCTGCAGGAGGCTGGTTGTGTTGTAGTCTGCAGGAGGCTGGTTGTGTTGTAGTCTGCAGGAGGCTGGCAGTGTTGTAGTCTGCAGGAGGCTGGCAGTGTTGTAGTCTGCAGGAGGCTGGTTGTGTTGTAGTCTGCAGGAGGCTGGTTGTGTTGTAGTCTGCAGGAGGCTGGCAGTGTTGTAGTCTGCAGGAGGCTGGTTGTGTTGTAGTCTGCAGGAGGCTGGTTGTGTTGTAGTCTGCAGGAGGCTGGTTGTGTTGTAGTCTGCAGGAGGCTGGTTGTGTTGTAGTCTGCAGGAGGCTGGTTGTGTTGTAGTCTGCAGGAGGCTGGTTGTGTTGTAGTCTGCAGGAGGCTGGCTGTGTTGTAGTCTGCAGGAGGCTGGTTGTGTTGTAGTCTGCAGGAGGCTGGTTGTGTTGTAGTCTGCAGGAGGCTGGCAGTGTTGTAGTCTGCAGGAGGCTGGCAGTGTTGTAGTCTGCAGGAGGCTGGTTGTGTTGTAGTCTGCAGGAGGCTGGTTGTGTTGTAGTCTGCAGGAGGCTGGCAGTGTTGTAGTCTGCAGGAGGCTGGCAGTGTTGTAGTCTGCAGGAGGCTGGTTGTGTTGTAGTCTGCAGGAGGCTGGCAGTGTTGTAGTCTGCAGGAGGCTGGTTGTGTTGTAGTCTGCAGCAGGCTGGCTGTGTTGTAGCCTGCAGCAGGCCGGCTGTGTTGTAGCCTGCAGCAGGCCAGCTGTGTTGTAGCCTTCAGCAGGCTGGCTGTGTTGTAGCCTGCAGCAGGCCGGCTGTGTTGTAGCCTGTAGGAGGCTGGCTGTGTTGTAGTCTGCAGCAGGCCGGCTGTGTTGCAGCCAGCAGCAGGCCGGCTGTGTTGTAGCCTGCAGCAGGCCGGCTGTGTTGTAGCCTGCAGCAGGCAGTCTGCAGCAGGCCGGCTGTGTTGCAGCCAGCAGCAGGCCGGCTGTGTTGTAGCCTGCAGCAGGCCGGCTGTGTTGTAGCCTGCAGCAGGCCGGCTGTGTTGTAGCCTGCAGCAGGCCGGCTGTGTTGTAGCCTGCAGCAGGCTGGCTGTGTTGTAGCCTGCAGCAGGCCGGCTGTGTTGTAGCCTGTAGGAGGCTGGCTGTGTTGCAGCCTGCAGCAGGCTGGCTGTGTTGTGGTCTGCAGCAGGCTGGCTGTGTTGTAGCCTGCGGAGGCTGGTTGTGAGTATCCTGCAGCAGGCTGGCTGTGTTGTGGTCTGCAGCAGGCCGGCTGTGTTGTAGCCTGCAGCAGGCTGGCTGTGTTGTAGCCTGCAGCAGGCCGGCTGTGTTGTTGCCTGCAGCAGGCTGGCTGTGTTGTAGCCTGTAGGAGGCTGGCTGTGTTGTAGCCTGCAGCAGGCTGGCTGTGTTGTGGTCTGCAGCAGGCTGGCTGTGTTGTGGTCTGCAGGAGGCTGGCTGTGTTGTTGTCTGCAGGAGGCTGGTTGTGAGTAGTCTGCAGGAGGCAGGTTGTGAGTAGCCTGCAGGAGGCAGGTTGTGAGTAGCCTGCAGCAGGCTGGCTGTGTTGTAGCCTGCAGGAGGCTGGTTGTGAGTAGTCTGCAGGAGGCTGGTTGTGAGTAGCCTGCAGGAGGCTGGTTGTGTTGTAGCCTGCAGGAGGAAGGCTGTGTTGTAGCCTGCAGGAGGCTGGCTGTGTTGTAGTCTGCAGGAGGCTGGCAGTGTTGTAGTCTGCAGGAGGCTGGCAGTGTTGTAGCCTGCAGGAGGCTGGCAGTGTTGTAGCCTGCAGGAGGCTGGCTGTGTTGTAGTCTGCAGGAGGCTGGCTGTGTTGTAGCCTGCAGGAGGCTGGCTGTGTTGTATCCTGCAGGAGGCTGGCTGTGTTGTAGTCTGCAGCAGGCTGGCTGTGTTGTAGTCTGCAGGAGGCTGGCAGTGTTGTAGTCTGCAGGAGGCTGGCAGTGTTGTAGTCTGCAGGAGGCTGGCAGTGTTGTAGCCTGCAGGAGGCTGGTTGTGTTGTAGTCTGCAGGAGGCTGGCAGTGTTGTAGCCTGCAGGAGGCTGGCAGTGTTGTAGCCTGCAGGAGGCTGGCAGTGTTGTAGTCTGCAGGAGGCTGGCAGTGTTGTAGTCTGCAGGAGGCTGGCAGTGTTGTAGTCTGCAGGAGGCTGGCAGTGTTGTAGTCTGCAGGAGGCTGGTTGTGTTGTAGTCTGCAGGAGGCTGGAAGTGTTGTAGTCTGCAGGAGGCTGGCAGTGTTGTAGTCTGCAGGAGGCTGGCAGTGTTGTAGCCTGCAGGAGGCTGGCAGTGTTGTAGCCTGCAGGAGGCTGGCAGTGTTGTAGTCTGCAGGAGGCTGGCAGTGTTGTAGTCTGCAGGAGGCTGGAAGTGTTGTAGTCTGCAGGAGGCTGGCAGTGTTGTAGTCTGCAGGAGGCTGGCAGTGTTGTAGCCTGCAGGAGGCTGGCAGTGTTGTAGCCTGCAGGAGGCTGGCAGTGTTGTAGTCTGCAGGAGGCTGGCAGTGTTGTAGTCTGCAGGAGGCTGGCAGTGTTGTAGCCTGCAGGAGGCTGGCAGTGTTGTAGTCTGCAGGAGGCTGGCAGTGTTGTAGTCTGCAGGAGGCTGGTTGTGTTGTAGTCTGCAGGAGGCTGGCAGTGTTGTAGTCTGCAGGAGGCTGGCAGTGTTGTAGTCTGCAGGAGGCTGGTTGTGTTGTAGTCTGCAGGAGGCTGGTTGTGTTGTAGTCTGCAGGAGGCTGGTTGTGTTGTAGTCTGCAGGAGGCTGGTTGTGTTGTAGTCTGCTGGAGGCTGGTTGTGTTGTAGTCTGCAGGAGGCTGGCAGTGTTGTAGTCTGCAGGAGGCTGGCAGTGTTGTAGTCTGCAGGAGGCTGGTTGTGTTGTAGTCTGCAGGAGGCTGGTTGTGTTGTAGTCTGCAGGAGGCTGGCAGTGTTGTAGTCTGCAGGAGGCTGGTTGTGTTGTAGTCTGCAGGAGGCTGGTTGTGTTGTAGTCTGCAGGAGGATGGTTGTATTGTAGTCTGCAGGAGGCTGGTTGTGTTGTAGTCTGCAGGAGGCTGGTTGTGTTGTAGTCTGCAGGAGGCTGGTTGTGTTGTAGTCTGCAGGAGGCTGGCTGTGTTGTAGTCTGCAGGAGGCTGGTTGTGTTGTAGTTTGCAGGAGGCTGGTTGTGTTGTAATCTGCAGGAGGCTGGCAGTGTTCTAGTCTGCAGGAGGCTGGCAGTGTTGTAGTCTGCAGGAGGCTGGTTGTGTTGTAGTCTGCAGGAGGCTGGCTGTGTTGTAGTCTGCAGGAGGCTGGTTGTGTTGTAGTCTGCAGGAGGCTGGCAGTGTTGTAGTCTGCAGGAGGCTGGCAGTGTTGTAGTCTGCAGGAGGCTGGTTGTGTTGTAGTCTGCAGGAGGCTGGTTGTGTTGTAGTCTGCAGGAGGCTGGTTGTGTTGTAGTCTGCAGGAGGCTGGTTGTGTTGTAGTCTGCAGGAGGCTGGTTTTGTTGTAGTCTGCAGGAGGCTGGCAGTGTTGTAGTCTGCAGGAGGCTGGCAGTGTTGTAGTCTGCAGGAGGCTGGTTGTGTTGTAGTCTGCAGGAGGCTGGTTGTGTTGTAGTCTGCAGGAGGCTGGCAGTGTTGTAGTCTGCAGGAGGCTGGTTGTGTTGTAGTCTGCAGGAGGCTGGTTGTGTTGTAGTCTGCAGGAGGCTGGTTGTGTTGTAGTCTGCAGGAGGCTGGTTGTGTTGTAGTCTGCAGGAGGCTGGTTGTGTTGTAGTCAGCAGGAGGCTGGTTGTGTTGTAGTCTGCAGGAGGCTGGCTGTGTTGTAGTCTGCAGGAGGCTGGTTGTGTTGTAGTCTGCAGGAGGCTGGTTGTGTTGTAGTCTGCAGGAGGCTGGCAGTGTTGTAGTCTGCAGGAGGCTGGCAGTGTTGTAGTCTGCAGGAGGCTGGTTGTGTTGTAGTCTGCAGGAGGCTGGTTGTGTTGTAGTCTGCAGGAGGCTGGCAGTGTTGTAGTCTGCAGGAGGCTGGCAGTGTTGTAGTCTGCAGGAGGCTGGTTGTGTTGTAGTCTGCAGGAGGCTGGCAGTGTTGTAGTCTGCAGGAGGCTGGTTGTGTTGTAGTCTGCAGCAGGCTGGCTATGTTGTAGCCTGCAGCAGGCCGGCTGTGTTGTAGCCTGCAGCAGGCCAGCTGTGTTGTAGCCTTCAGCAGGCTGGCTGTGTTGTAGCCTGCAGCAGGCCGGCTGTGTTGTAGCCTGTAGGAGCCTGGCTGTGTTGTAGTCTGCAGCAGGCCGGCTGTGTTGCAGCCAGCAGCAGGCCGGCTGTGTTGTAGCCTGCAGCAGGCCGGCTGTGTTGTAGCCTGCAGCAGGCAGTCTGCAGCAGGCCGGCTGTGTTGCAGCCAGCAGCAGGCCGGCTGTGTTGTAGCCTGCAGCAGGCCGGCTGTGTTGTAGCCTGCAGCAGGCCGGCTGTGTTGTAGCCTGCAGCAGGCCGGCTGTGTTGTAGCCTGCAGCAGGATGGCTGTGTTGTAGCCTGCAGCAGGCCGGCTGTGTTGTAGCCTGTAGGAGGCTGGCTGTGTTGCAGCCTGCAGCAGGCTGGCTGTGTTGTGGTCTGCAGCAGGCTGGCTGTGTTGTAGCCTTCGGAGGCTGGTTGTGAGTATCCTGCAGCAGGCTGGCTGTGTTGTGGTCTGCAGCAGGCCGGCTGTGTTGTAGCCTGCAGCAGGCTGGCTGTGTTGTAGCCTGCAACAGGCCGGCTGTGTTGTTGCCTGCAGCAGGCTGGCTGTGTTGTAGCCTGTAGGAGGCTGGCTGTGTTGTAGCCTGCAGCAGGCTGGCTGTGTTGTGGTCTGCAGCAGGCTGGCTGTGTTGTGGTCTGCAGGAGGCTGGCTGTGTTGTTGTCTGCAGGAGGCTGGTTGTGAGTAGTCTGCAGGAGGCAGGTTGTGAGTAGCCTGCAACAGGCCGGCTGTGTTGTTGCCTGCAGCAGGCTGGCTGTGTTGTAGCCTGTAGGAGGCTGGTAGTGTTGTAGCCTGCAGGAGGCTGGCAGTGTTGTAGCCTGCAGGAGGCTGGCAGTGTTGTAGTCTGCAGGAGGCTGGCAGTGTTGTAGTCTGCAGGAGGCTGGCAGTGTTGTAGCCTGCAGGAGGCTGGCAGTGTTGTAGTCTGCAGGAGGCTTGTTGTGTTGTAGTCTGCAGGAGGCTGGCAGTGTTGTAGTCTGCAGGAGGCTGGCAGTGTTGTATTCTGCAGGAGGCTGGCAGTGTTGTAGTCTGCAGGAGGCTGGTTGTGTTGTAGTCTGCAGGAGGCTGGCAGTGTTGTAGCCTGCAGGAGGCTGGCAGTGTTGTAGTCTGCAGGAGGCTGGCAGTGTTGTAGTCTGCAGGAGGCTGGCAGTGTTGTAGTCTGCAGGAGGCTGGCAGTGTTGTAGCCTGCAGGAGGCTGGCAGTGTTGTAGTCTGCAGGAGGCTGGCAGTGTTGTAGTCTGCAGGAGGCTGGTTGTGTTGTAGTCTGCAGGAGGCTGGTTGTGTTGTAGCCTGCAGGAGGCTGGTTGTGTTGTAGTCTGCAGGAGGCTGGGTGTGTTCTAGTCTGTAGGAGGCTGGTTGTGTTGTAGTCTGCAGGAGGCTGGCAGTGTTGTAGTCTGCAGGAGGCTGGCTGTGTTGTAGTCTGCAGGAGGCTGGCAGTGTTGTAGTCTGCAGGAGGCTGGCAGTGTTGAAGTCTGCAGGAGGCTGGCAGTGTTGTAGTCTGCAGGAGGCTGGCAGTGTTGTAGCCTGCAGGAGGCTGGCAGTGTTGTAGTCTGCAGGAGGCTGGTTGTGTTGTAGTCTGCAGGAGGCTTGCTGTGTTGTAGTCTGCAGGAGGCTGGCTGTGTTGTAGTCTGCAGGAGGCTGGCAGTGTTGTAGTCTGCAGGAGGCTGGCAGTGTTGTAGTCTGCAGGAGGCTGGCAGTGTTGTAGTCTGCAGGAGGCTGGTTGTGTTGTAGTCTGCAGGAGGCTGGCTGTGTTGTAGTCTGCAGGAGGCTGGTTGTGTTGTAGTCTGCAGGAGGCTGGCAGTGTTGTAGTCTGCAGGAGGCTGGCAGTGTTGTAGTCTGCAGGAGGCTGGTTGTGTTGTAGTCTGCAGGAGGCTGGTTGTGTTGTAGTCTGCAGGAGGCTGGTTGTGTTGTAGTCTGCAGGAGGCTGGTTGTGTTGTAGTCTGCTGGAGGCTGGTTGTGTTGTAGTCTGCAGGAGGCTGGCAGTGTTGTAGTCTGCAGGAGGCTGGCAGTGTTGTAGTCTGCAGGAGGCTGGTTGTGTTGTAGTCTGCAGGAGGCTGGTTGTGTTGTAGTCTGCAGGAGGCTGGCAGTGTTGTAGTCTGCAGGAGGCTGGTTGTGTTGTAGTCTGCAGGAGGCTGGTTGTGTTGTAGTCTGCAGGAGGATGGTTGTATTGTAGTCTGCAGGAGGCTGGTTGTGTTGTAGTCTGCAGGAGGCTGGTTGTGTTGTAGTCTGCAAGAGGCTGGTTGTGTTGTAGTCTGCAGGAGGCTGGCTGTGTTGTAGTCTGCAGGAGGCTGGTTGTGTTGTAGTTTGCAGGAGGCTGGTTGTGTTGTAATCTGCAGGAGGCTGGCAGTGTTCTAGTCTGCAGGAGGCTGGCAGTGTTGTAGTCTGCAGGAGGCTGGTTGTGTTGTAGTCTGCAGGAGGCTGGCTGTGTTGTAGTCTGCAGGAGGCTGGTTGTGTTGTAGTCTGCAGGAGGCTGGCAGTGTTGTAGTCTGCAGGAGGCTGGCAGTGTTGTAGTCTGCAGGAGGCTGGTTGTGTTGTAGTCTGCAGGAGGCTGGTTGTGTTGTAGTCTGCAGGAGGCTGGTTGTGTTGTAGTCTGCAGGAGGCTGGTTGTGTTGTAGTCTGCAGGAGGCTGGTTTTGTTGTAGTCTGCAGGAGGCTGGCAGTGTTGTAGTCTGCAGGAGGCTGGCAGTGTTGTAGTCTGCAGGAGGCTGGTTGTGTTGTAGTCTGCAGGAGGCTGGTTGTGTTGTAGTCTGCAGGAGGCTGGCAGTGTTGTAGTCTGCAGGAGGCTGGTTGTGTTGTAGTCTGCAGGAGGCTGGTTGTGTTGTAGTCTGCAGGAGGCTGGTTGTGTTGTAGTCTGCAGGAGGCTGGTTGTGTTGTAGTCTGCAGGAGGCTGGTTGTGTTGTAGTCAGCAGGAGGCTGGTTGTGTTGTAGTCTGCAGGAGGCTGGCTGTGTTGTAGTCTGCAGGAGGCTGGTTGTGTTGTAGTCTGCAGGAGGCTGGTTGTGTTGTAGTCTGCAGGAGGCTGGCAGTGTTGTAGTCTGCAGGAGGCTGGCAGTGTTGTAGTCTGCAGGAGGCTGGTTGTGTTGTAGTCTGCAGGAGGCTGGTTGTGTTGTAGTCTGCAGGAGGCTGGCAGTGTTGTAGTCTGCAGGAGGCTGGCAGTGTTGTAGTCTGCAGGAGGCTGGTTGTGTTGTAGTCTGCAGGAGGCTGGCAGTGTTGTAGTCTGCAGGAGGCTGGTTGTGTTGTAGTCTGCAGCAGGCTGGCTATGTTGTAGCCTGCAGCAGGCCGGCTGTGTTGTAGCCTGCAGCAGGCCAGCTGTGTTGTAGCCTTCAGCAGGCTGGCTGTGTTGTAGCCTGCAGCAGGCCGGCTGTGTTGTAGCCTGTAGGAGGCTGGCTGTGTTGTAGTCTGCAGCAGGCCGGCTGTGTTGCAGCCAGCAGCAGGCCGGCTGTGTTGTAGCCTGCAGCAGGCCGGCTGTGTTGTAGCCTGCAGCAGGCAGTCTGCAGCAGGCCGGCTGTGTTGCAGCCAGCAGCAGGCCGGCTGTGTTGTAGCCTGCAGCAGGCCGGCTGTGTTGTAGCCTGCAGCAGGCCGGCTGTGTTGTAGCCTGCAGCAGGCCGGCTGTGTTGTAGCCTGCAGCAGGATGGCTGTGTTGTAGCCTGCAGCAGGCCGGCTGTGTTGTAGCCTGTAGGAGGCTGGCTGTGTTGCAGCCTGCAGCAGGCTGGCTGTGTTGTGGTCTGCAGCAGGCTGGCTGTGTTGTAGCCTTCGGAGGCTGGTTGTGAGTATCCTGCAGCAGGCTGGCTGTGTTGTGGTCTGCAGCAGGCCGGCTGTGTTGTAGCCTGCAGCAGGCTGGCTGTGTTGTAGCCTGCAACAGGCCGGCTGTGTTGTTGCCTGCAGCAGGCTGGCTGTGTTGTAGCCTGTAGGAGGCTGGCTGTGTTGTAGCCTGCAGCAGGCTGGCTGTGTTGTGGTCTGCAGCAGGCTGGCTGTGTTGTGGTCTGCAGGAGGCTGGCTGTGTTGTTGTCTGCAGGAGGCTGGTTGTGAGTAGTCTGCAGGAGGCAGGTTGTGAGTAGCCTGCAGGAGGCAGGTTGTGAGTAGCCTGCAGCAGGCTGGCTGTGTTGTAGCCTGCAGGAGGCTGGTTGTGAGTAGTCTGCAGGAGGCTGGTTGTGAGTAGCCTGCAGGAGGCTGGTTGTGTTGTAGCCTGCAGGAGGAAGGCTGTGTTGTAGCCTGCAGGAGGCTGGCTGTGTTGTAGTCTGCAGGAGGCTGGCAGTGTTGTAGTCTGCAGGAGGCTGGCAGTGTTGTAGCCTGCAGGAGGCTGGCAGTGTTGTAGCCTGCAGGAGGCTGGCTGTGTTGTAGTCTGCAGGAGGCTGGCTGTGTTGTAGCCTGCAGGAGGCTGGCTGTGTTGTATCCTGCAGGAGGCTGGCTGTGTTGTAGTCTGCAGCAGGCTGGCTGTGTTGTAGTCTGCAGGAGACTGGCAGTGTTGTAGTCTGCAGGAGGCTGGCAGTGTTGTAGTCTGCAGGAGGCTGGCAGTGTTGTAGCCTGCAGGAGGCTGGTTGTGTTGTAGTCTGCAGGAGGCTGGCAGTGTTGTAGCCTGCAGGAGGCTGGCAGTGTTGTAGCCTGCAGGAGGCTGGCAGTGTTGTAGTCTGCAGGAGGCTGGCAGTGTTGTAGTCTGCAGGAGGCTGGCAGTGTTGTAGTCTGCAGGAGGCTGGCAGTGTTGTAGTCTGCAGGAGGCTGGTTGTGTTGTAGTCTGCAGGAGGCTGGAAGTGTTGTAGTCTGCAGGAGGCTGGCAGTGTTGTAGTCTGCAGGAGGCTGGCAGTGTTGTAGCCTGCAGGAGGCTGGCAGTGTTGTAGCCTGCAGGAGGCTGGCAGTGTTGTAGTCTGCAGGAGGCTGGCAGTGTTGTAGTCTGCAGGAGGCTGGAAGTGTTGTAGTCTGCAGGAGGCTGGCAGTGTTGTAGTCTGCAGGAGGCTGGCAGTGTTGTAGCCTGCAGGAGGCTGGCAGTGTTGTAGCCTGCAGGAGGCTGGCAGTGTTGTAGTCTGCAGGAGGCTGGCA
Source organism: Procambarus clarkii (assembly GCF_040958095.1). Lineage (NCBI taxonomy): Eukaryota > Metazoa > Arthropoda > Malacostraca > Decapoda > Cambaridae > Procambarus > Procambarus clarkii. The sequence continues at coordinate 28,279,294 of NC_091175.1, forward strand.
GTGTTGTAGTCTGCAGGAGGCTGGCAGTGTTGTAGCCTGCAGGAGGCTGGCAGTGTTGTAGTCTGCAGGAGGCTGGCAGTGTTGTAGTCTGCAGGAGGCTGGCAGTGTTGTAGCCTGCAGGAGGCTGGCAGTGTTGTAGCCTGCAGGAGGCTGGCAGTGTTGTAGTCTGCAGGAGGCTGGCAGTGTTGTAGTCTGCAGGAGGCTGGCAGTGTTGTAGCCTGCAGGAGGCTGGCAGTGTTGTAGTCTGCAGGAGGCTTGTTGTGTTGTAGTCTGCAGGAGGCTGGCAGTGTTGTAGTCTGCAGGAGGCTGGCAGTGTTGTATTCTGCAGGAGGCTGGCAGTGTTGTAGTCTGCAGGAGGCTGGTTGTGTTGTAGTCTGCAGGAGGCTGGCAGTGTTGTAGCCTGCAGGAGGCTGGCAGTGTTGTAGTCTGCAGGAGGCTGGCAGTGTTGTAGTCTGCAGGAGGCTGGCAGTGTTGTAGTCTGCAGGAGGCTGGCAGTGTTGTAGCCTGCAGGAGGCTGGCAGTGTTGTAGTCTGCAGGAGGCTGGCAGTGTTGTAGTCTGCAGGAGGCTGGTTGTGTTGTAGTCTGCAGGAGGCTGGTTGTGTTGTAGCCTGCAGGAGGCTGGTTGTGTTGTAGTCTGCAGGAGGCTGGGTGTGTTGTAGTCTGTAGGAGGCTGGTTGTGTTGTAGTCTGCAGGAGGCTGGCAGTGTTGTAGTCTGCAGGAGGCTGGCTGTGTTGTAGTCTGCAGGAGGCTGGCAGTGTTGTAGTCTGCAGGAGGCTGGTTGTGTTGTAGTCTGCAGGAGGCTGGCAGTGTTGTAGCCTGCAGGAGGCTGGTTGTGTTGTAGCCTGCAGGAGGCTGGTTGTGTTGTAGTCTGCAGGAGGCTGGTTGTGTTGTAGTCTGCAGGAGGCTGGTTGTGTTGTAGCCTGCAGGAGGCTGGTTGTGTTGTAGCCTGCAGGAGGCTGGCTGTGTTGTAGTCTGCAGGAGGCTGGGTGTGTTGTAGTCTGCAGGAGGCTGGGTGTGTTGTAGTCTGCAGGAGGCTGGGTGTGTTGTAGTCTGCAGGAGGCTGGCTGTGGAGGAGGGAGGGCTTGGAGGAATGAGGGGAAAATGGGGGCTTGGGGGGCATAAAAGGAAGAAGGGCTTGAGTGGGAGGTTGAGGGATAGGGAGTGGCGACGGGGATGAGGAAAAAGGGAGGGCTGAGGAGAGTGGAGGAGAAGGGAGGGCTCAGGAGGGTGGAAGATACGGGATGGTTTAGGGGGGAGGGGCAGGGGAGAATTGTGGGCTTGGGGGTGGAGGAGAAGGGAGGGCATGGAGGATTAGGGAGGGCTTGGTGGGGTGGGGGAGTAGGGAGATCCTGGGGATGAGGGGATGTAGGGTATCTATTGGGTGGAGGATGGGGGAGGTGCTTCTCTCACTGTGTCTTTTGAGTCCCTTGTGGAGAGTTCCATGCTTCCCTCTGGGATTGTTGGGCTCGGGGTTGTGGCTCCCTGATTCCTTTCTTTCTCCCTGCGCTCCCTTTCCGCGGCTGCTGCCCTCTCTCTCTCGTCCCTTGTCTTATCCCTCTGCAGGAATACCTTTTTGATCCTCTGTACAATTGCTAGTCTGCTCTTCCTTGCTAGCAAGCCTTGTCTTATCCCTCTGCAGGAATACGTTTTTGATCCTCTGTACATTTGCTAGTCTGCTCTTCCTTGCTAGCAAGTCCTCTTTTGTTCTCTTGCTCATGAATATCACCTTTATCACATGGTCTCTGTCCTTGTTGTACCGTCCAATCCTGAAAACCTTTTCAATATCTTGGTCAGCCCTCTCCATCTTTATCCCTTTAAGGATTTCATTAACTTCATTTTTGTCCTTGTCTCTCCTTTCCACTCAAACGGTCCCTGTTTGCTCTTTAATGCCTATTATTACTACTGCTCTTTTTCGCTCTATCAGCTGGCTAGTACATTTAGTTGCTTCCTGAGAAGAAGCCACTTCCATGGCAACTTCCGTAACTGCATACCTAGCTTCAGGGCTCTTTTTAAGCATTTCTGCAAATGAGAGCTGTTGTGTAGAAATCACCTCAACAGTAGCATCACCAACTTCCTGAGGGACGGTCTGTGTCTGATTCGATTCTATACCCTCTGGGAGATCATTTACATATATCAGAAACAGTATAGATCCAAGGACTGACCCCTGCGGGACTCCACTCGTAACGTCTCGCCAATCTGAGACCTCACCCCCTCACACTGACTCGTTGTCTCCTGTTGCTTAGGTACTCCTTTATCCAATGGAGTACCTTCCCTTTCACTCCAGCCTGCATCTCCAGCTTTTTCACTAGCCTCTTGAGTGGCACTGTATCAAAGGCTTTCTGACAATCCAAAAATATGCAGTCTGCCCCACCCTTCTCTTTCTTGCCTTATTTTTGTTGCCTGGTCGTAGAATTCAAGTAACCCTGTTAGGCAGGACCTGCCATCCCTGAACCCATGTTGATGCTGTGTTACAAAGTTCTTTCGCTCCAGATGCTCCACTAGCTTTCTTCGCACAATCTTCTCCATCAGCTTGCATGGTATGCAGGTTAGGGACACCGGCCTGTAATTCAGTGCCTCCTGTCTATCCCCTTTCTTGTATATTGGGACTATGTTAGCTGCTTTCTAAATTTCTGGCAGTTCCCCTGTTGCCAGTGATTTATTATACACTATGGAGTATACACTATGGAGTAGGCACAGTTCTTCTGCTCCTTCCTTTAGTATACAAGGGGAGATTCCATCTGGGCCTATAGCCTTTGTCACATCCAACTCTAGTAAACACTTCCTTATTTCCCCGCTGGTAGTCTCAAACTCTCCCAGTGGTTCCTGGTTAGCTACTCCCTCTCGTATCTCTGGAATTTCTCCTTGCTCTAAGGTGAAGACCTCCTGGAATTTCTTATTCAGGTCCTCACACACTTCCTTGTTGTTCGTAGTGAATCCTTCTGCTCCTATCCTTAATTTCATAACCTGTTCCTTTACTGTTGTTTTTCTCCTGTTGTGGCTATGCAGCAGTTTAGGCTGTGTCTTTGCCTTGCTTGCGATGTCATTTTCGTATTGTCTTTCTGCCTTTCTTCTCATCCTGACATATTCATTTCTGGCATTCTGGTATCTTTCTCTGCTCTCCAGTGTCCTGTTATTCCTATAGTTTCTCCATGCCCTTTTACTTTGCTGCTTAGCTAGCCTACATATCTGATTAAACCATGGGTTTCTCATCTTCATTTCACTGTTTTCCTTTTGGACTGGGACAAACTTGTTTGCTGCGTCCTTGCACTTCTGCGTGATGAAGTCCATCATGTCTTGGACCGTCTTTCCCCTGAGCTCAGTTTCCCAAGCTATTTCTGTTAGGAATTTTCTTATCTCCTCATAGTTTCCCTTTCGGTATGCTAACCTTTTGGTTTCGGTATCCCTCCTCGAGTTTAATAACCCTTCTTCAATCAGGTACTCAAACACCAGTACACTGTGGTCGCTCATTCCTACTGGGTCCTCAAAACCGATTTCTCTTATGTCGGAGTCGTTCAGAGTGAAGTCTCGCCTAGAGTCGAGTCTATTTCCTTTCATCCTTGTGGTTCTCTGACTTGCTGAGTTAAAAGGTTTCTAGTCACCACCTCCAATAGTTTGGCTCTCCACGTATCCTCGCCTCCATGCGGTTCCTTGTTCTCCCAGTCAATCCTTCCATGGTTGAAGTCCCCTATGATGAGCAAGTGGGATCTATTTCTACAGGCAGCAGAGGCTGCCCTCTCAATTATAGTGTTAACTGCCATGTTGTTGTTTTCGTACTCTTGACTGGGTCTTCTGTCATTTGGTGGAGGGTCCTATATTACTGCAACTACTATTCTTGGTCCTCCCATTGTCATGGTGCCTGCTATGTAGTCTCTGAACCCCTCACAGCCCAGGATAGCCATCTCCTTAAAACTACCCTTTCTCATGAGTAGGGCCACTCCGCCTCCTCCCCTATCTTCCCTCTCTTTCCTTATTACTGTGTACTCCTGGGGAAACACGGCAATTCATTATGATTCCAGAGAGTTTTGTTTCCGTGAGTCCGATTACATCTGGGTTCACTTCTTGTGCTCTTTCCCTTAGTTCACTTGTCTTGCTTGTGGTCCCATCTATGTTCGAGTACATCACCCTGAAACTGACTCTCTTATGCTTCTCCTCTGGGATGGGGGGGACCTGTGGGATCTGGGGTGAGTGGTAGCTGGGAGGATCTGGTACGGGGAGACTGTCGTGACGCTGAACCCCGGTTCATTCCGAACACAGTGAATACACAACACATAACACCTTGCCTCAGCAACCGTTACTACCACCGTGTACTCCTACACACACCAGACCCTTGAGGCATACCACTAGGTTTGTACTGGAACACAATGAGTGAACATATGGAAGATATTTAAAGGCCGTCGGGTTTTGTCATTTAATTACAAAGAATAGACACTGACAAATAATAACATATTAACATACTCTATTAGGTCAATACACTTCCAATACCCATAGACCACTTGACCTCCGCGGTCACCACCCACACTCGTAACTTCCGCCTAAGTCCCTAATACGGAATGATTACTACAACGCTCCACACCCGGTTAGTCTTTCATTCAATACTCACATACTGCAGACTTAACTTGGTCACTAAGATCACATCAGGTTCTCGCATAGCTGTCTGCCACACATCGCTGCTGCCGCAAACGGAGATCCAGAGGACTTCTCAGTTCAACTCCCACAATCAGACTGCCTTCAGTCCGCCCTGGCCTCAAACATTTCACCACGCCTCTCAAGGAAGGTATAATCCGATTAACCTTATCCCTAGAGCGGTAACCTTGTTCCTAGAAGCCTGAGTCCTCTTTCCAGGAATTATTAATTTGGCTAAGCAGCTGCGGTCTTAATCCATTGACCTTTCTTAGATATGTGATCCATAGTCTGTCTACTTAACATGTACTTCCAATCATCATTCGTTAAGTGTTGTAGTAATGATCCTCTAGCTAATAATCCCTCCTAACTTGTGGATTACAACAAGACTGGTGGAGGAGGAAGAGCTTGGGGGGGTGGGAGAGGGGGAGGGTAGGGAGGGAGAGTGAGAGGAGGTGGGTTGGGGGGGGGGAGAGTGAGTGGGGGAGGGTTGGGGGGTGAGAGGGGAAGGGTTGGGGGAGCATGGGGGGAGGAGAGGCTTTGGGAGATGGGGGGTTTGGGCGGGCATAAAATGGGGGAGGGCTTGGGGGGGGTGGGGGGAAAAGGAGGGCTGAGGTGGGTGAGGAAGAGGGGAGGGTTTAGGGGAGTGGTGGAGAGGGGAAGACTTAGGTGGGATGGGGGAGAGTGGGGGGCTTAGGGGGGGCGGGGGAGAATGGAGGGCTTGGGGGTTGGGGCAGAAGGAGATCCTGGGGAGAGGGGTGAGTGGGAGAAGGGGGGGGGGTGCCCTAGGTGGTTACTTAGTGGGGGGGCTGACAGGGGATGGGGCATGTACGGTGTCTGTTGGGTAGAATGTGGGGGTGGTGCCCCACTCGCTGTAGCTGTTGCATTGTTTGAGGAGAGTTCCCCACTCCCCTCTCTGGGATTGTAAGGATTGGGGTTGTGGTTACCTGATTCCTTTCTCTCTCCCTGCGCTCCTTCCTTGCGTATACTGACTGCTTTCTCTCTTCCCTTGACATATCCCTCTGCAGGAATACTTTTTTGAACTTTTGTGCATTTGCTAGACAGCACTTCCTTGCTAACAGTTCCTCTTTCGTGATTTCGCTCATGAATACCACCTTTATCATTCGGGCTCAGTCCTTGCTGTACTTTCCAAGTCTGAAAACCTTTTCAACATTTTGGTTAGTTTCCTCCATCCTTACCTCTTTAAGGATCTCAGTAACTATGTTTTTGTCCTTGTCTCTTCGCTCCTTTGGGCTGGTCCCTGTTTGTTCTTTAATGCCTGCTACTACTACTGCTCTTTTTCTCTCTATCAGCCGGCTAGTACATCTAGCTGCTTCCTGAGAGGAAGCCACTTCCATGGCAACTTCCCTAACTGCAGACCTAGCTTCAGGGCTCTTTTTAAGCATTTCAGCATATGAGAGCTGAGTTGTGGAGGTCCCCTCCAAGCGATGATGATAACTAGACTGCACTTGGCGAATCGGACAGAACTGCAAATGGGTGGCAAATCCCTAGAGTTCACAGAAGAATTTGACATCTTGGGAATGAAGTTCGACTCTTCAATGACAATGAAGAGCCATGTGCTAAACCTAGCTAAAAAGGCAGCCAGGAAACTTACAGCACTACGGCGCATCTCATATCTTCTTGACAGCAAGGGATGCAAAACCTTATATGAAGCACAAGTTCGTTCCCATCTTGAGTATGCATCCCTTTCCTGGATTGCCTGCCCCCCATCTTTCGTCAGACTGTTGGACAAAATAGAGAGACGGGCTAGAAGGCTTATCTCTAGTCTTGACCAAGTCTGGTGGGAACGGTCTGAACATCAGAGCCTGAAACACCGTCGGGACGTTGTTGGTCTTACTGTTATGTACAAGGCCAACATCCTCAAAGTTCCGCACCTGGCCCAACTCCGTGGACTACCAGTAGTTCCCTCTCGTAACACTAGGCTCTCAACCTTCAACAGTCTCATGCTTGAAGTGCCATTCTCAAGAACATCACTCCATCAGCGTTCATTCCTTCCGAGGCTTACTCGCATCTGGAACTTGTTCGCTCAACAGATTGATACGCGGGAGATCAGGTCAACTGTTCACATGAAGACTCTAGCACACAGCTGGCTACAAGCTCATCCTGTTCCTTATATGATTGTTACTTAATGTTTTTTAATGAATAAAGGCTATTCCTTCTAAAGCAAATAATACCAGGCTCATGAAATAAATGGGCATCTAGGAGTAGGTTTCAACTTAGCTTACATAAGTTAAATATATGATAGTTCCCAATATGTTAGTTTCAAAGTATACTCTTATGAAATAAATGAGTTTCTAGGTGTAGGCTTCAGATGAGCTGAGGTAGGATAACAGCTCTTGCTTGCAGTTTCACTAGGTATGCCATTAGGCATCCCTTATGAATCCTAGTCTTAGTTTAAAAAAGAGAGAGAGAGAGAGAGTGTGTGTGTGTGTGTGTGTGTGCTATCAGGGGGTCGGGGACTTTATAAACTTTGATACTGAACTTAACTTTACTTATTAGCGAACAGAGACCCCCAACCACTTCCCTGATAAAATAAGATCCACCACTGCAACCACACTGCTGTTTTCGTCAATCAATCAATAATGGACACTGGAGTGCTTATGGGAAGATCACCCTGAAATCGTTATATACTCGTATTGGTGTTCAATGTCACCTTAACTAATGGGAGCGGCTTCAGTCTGGCCTCTTGGTCATGAATACACACCCTGTCGAGCCGGCGTGACTCCCCCGCACTCTCCTTATAATGGGATGATATCCTAATTCCCCTTCATGATGTTATTGACCTCTGTCAACCAATATGCAACCGTCTCTCTCTCTCTCTCTCTCTCTCTCTCTCTCTCTCTCTCTCTCTCTCTCTCTCTCTCTCTCTCTCTCTCTCTCTCTCTCTCTCTCTCTCTCTCTCTCTCTCTCTCTCTCTCTCTCTCTCTCTCTCTCTCTCTCTCTCTCTCTCTCTCTCTCTCTCTCTCTCTCTCTCTCTCTCTCTCTCTCACACTCTCTCTCTCTCTCACTCTCTTTCTCTCTCTCTCTCTCACTCTCTTTCTCTCTCTCTCTCTCACTCTCTTTCTCTCTCTCTCTCTCACTCTCTGGAAATCCTCAACAGGACAAGAGCAAAATCAGTTGTCAACAGACAAACATTTATTATATGAAAATTCATAAAAATAAAATATATATACATAATATTACAGTGTCAGCCCGGCCTCCAAAACTGGGGTGGTAAATGTAAGAAGACTAATAAGTGCAATTATGTACTATTCATAGCAGTTAGGAATTGTACTTAATTTCACTTAGTAATAAATCGTAGTCAAATATATTGTGAACATTTGAGTTTACCTGAAAACTGAATAGAAAACCACGACCTCACCTAACCGTCTTAGTTTTTGAAGATAATAATATTATTGCTTCTTAATTACAATTAGTAGTTAACCTATAGCTATATTGATATTACAGTTTTATAAAACAAAACTGAAATATATCAATAAATTGTAAAGTAACTCAGGATTTTTTTTTGTATAAAACCTATATTGTTTAATAAACCTGAAAAAGAAATTCCTGATATTTAAAACTTGTGTACGGCAAATAGAAATTGAAAACTTCATCCTAAAATTCTGAGTGTCTTAACAGAAAACGAGGAGAATTAAATCGGGGGAGGGAGTTGGGTAAATGTAACAGCCCCATAAGTGCAATTATGTACTGTTTATGACAGTAAAAAAAATGTACTTATTATACTTAAAATTAAATCGTACTGTTAATTCGGAGGATGGGTTGTAGAGTGCACAACCCTAGGCTGCTACAAACCAGCAACACTGCAATATCATGTCGTCTTCATCAGTTACACTGCACTAGGCTGCTGCTCAACTCTCGGCCCACAGCCTACTGCCTCCTCACTGCTTCGGGTTGAATAACTAGAATATAAAAAATTCTCCAACATGAAAAATAAATTTCTCACCTTTCACTGCGTCTTTCATGTGGTGTTGACTCCAGCACTCCCTCGTACATGTCAAGGTGTCCACACCACTCTGTTCTACCTGCTGAGGCTCACCACTACGAGCGTCCTGTCTCTCGGTCCTCAGTATCAGGTAGGTACTCCTGCAGTGTTCAGTATCTGCTGCTACTTCAAGTCCCACTGACCTCTGAAGTTCCTTTATGCGGCTTCACACACACACAAGTGTAGCTCCACTACCCTCGAAGTTCCATACTACTACTGAAGTTCTACTCTACCACTGAAGCTGAGCTCCACACTTGGAGATTCACGATATAATCTTCCCCAGACACAAAGCTTCACCACTAAATGGACGATGTGGCGACACTTGCTCACGGACGCTCACAATGGCGCTACTCTTGGTCGTCCTCCACCAGCCTTAAGGAGTGTCTCTTCAAGCTTCTCACAGTGCCGACATGAGTCTACAGAGTGGCCAGCAGGTGTTACACAGAGCACCTGCTCCTCCACTCCAAGGATATCTCACATTAGGGTCCACACAGGACACGACCGTCGTCACGGCTTCAGGTCGCCCGAGACCTGAGGGACGACGTCCTCGGGAGCCTCCTCACACAGTGTAACACGGAGCCTTCACTTCAAACACAAGACCACCAACTATATTCTTCTATCTTAGCAGGAGGCTGTGACGTACGTCTGTCCCTGACGACTGGAGCAACACAAGTGACGCGTGACGACCTCCGTCTGCGTCACGATACGTAACAACATGTCGACGTCTCATTTCACCTCGTTCTGTAAGGTTCTTGTCCTCTGCTCGCCTCTATTTACTCATAATTCACTGACGTTTACTTAATTAACTTCCTTCCCCTGACTGTTAATATGTAGTGAGGCGTGTAGAGTAACTGTCCCAAAGCGCCCGCCTCACCAGGCCAGCTGGGGTACTCACAGTACTCACCCCAATGTGCTACACGACCCATCGTCTGCTCCCCACCTCCAGCATGTCTACACTCGCTCAAGCAATACAATGGTGCTCGATACACAAGATTGCAATCAACACATCCAATAATGTAAGGAATTACCCTAGCCACTTCTCCCTCCAAGTAATTTCCATTTAATTACAACTGTTGGGCATTATAACTATTTCCTACTGCAAGAATGTGGCAGATCTCAGAACCTTCTCCAGTGTTGTTTATATAAAGTGTAGCTTGGGTAGGTGACAGTGCCCAGGTCTCTCTCTCTTCTCTCTCTCTCTCTCTCTCTCTCTCTCTCTCTCTCTCTCTCTCTCTCTCTCTCTCTCTCTCTCTCTCTCTCTCTCTCTCTCTCTCTCTCTCTCTCTCTCTCTCTCTCTCTCTCTCTCTCTCTCTCTCTCTCTCTCTCTCTCTCTCTCTCTCTCTCTCTCTCTCTCTCTCTCTCTCTCTCTCTCTCTCTCTCTCTCTCTCTCTCTCTCTCTCTCTCTCTCTCTCTCTCTCTCTCTCTCTCTCTCTCTCTCTCTCTCTCTCTCTCTCTCTCTCTCTCTCTCTCTCTCTCTCTCTCTCTCTCTCTCTTTCTCTCTCTCATCTATCAGTCTATTTCTCCATCTATTCATCCATCAATACATCATCCATCAATACATCATCTATCTATTCATCTATCCATTCATCTATCCACACTTCCAGTTATTTCTCCATCTATCCATCCGTCAATACACCATTGATCTATCCATCAATCTATTTATCCATTCATTTACCTGTCCATCTATCTATTCTTCTATCTTTCTATTCGAACATCTATCAATCCAGCTGTACATCTATCATTCCATCTATTTATCCAACTATCTATCCGTCATTCTATCCATGTGTTTGTCACTCCAACGATCCCTCTAACTACACATCTATCCATCCACCTACCTATCCACCTATAAATCCATCTACTCATAAGTCTATCTATCTAAGCACCCATACATGCATTTATCCATCCATTTATACATATATCTGTCTATGTATATATCTATATTAATATATATCCATCTCTCTTCCTAATCAACCAGGCTGTGATTCATACGTCAGGCTGCGAGGAGCCGCGTCCAACAGCCTGGTTGACCAGACGACCAACCGGGAGGTCTGGAGTTCCGCAAGTGTGGAGAGCCTCGAAAGCTACACAAGGTGGACAGAAGATAGACACGAAAATTCTTTTGTTGAAGAGAGTAACGAGGCGTGACCTGGAGAGGACCACCCTTGTGACCATCGTGTGGTTGACGGTGAACCTTGCGGTTGACCGTCGTGATCGCGTCCTGTCACAACCTCACTGAACTGTGACGGGCACAAGATGGCTGGCCACATTGCATTTTCCTAAACTGTCAAAAAGCACTAGAACATGTTTTATTCACGAGAGCGCCTGACAGCTGGGTGGACAGCGCTTCGGGTTCGTAGTCCTGAGATTCCGGGTTCGATCCCCGGTGGAGGTGGAGACAAATGGCTAAAATTGTTTCTTTCACCCTGATACCCCCCGTTATCTAGCAGTAAATAGGTACCTGGGAGTTAGACAGCTGCTATGGGCTGCTTCCTGGGGGTGTGTAACAAAAAGGAGGCCTGGTCTAGGACCGGGCCGCGGGGACGCTAAGCCCCGAAATCATGACAAGATAACCACAAGATAACAACGAGAGACTGTTGAACAAGCTGGAGGTGGGAGCTGGGGCAGTTGAGGAGACACACAACTGGGTAAGGGAGTACCAGAAGAGGGGAAGAGAGAGAGTCATGGTGAGGGACGAGGTCTCCACCGGCAAGAATACAACAGATGAGGTCCCCTCCAAGGCTCCGTCAGGAGACCACAAATGTTCCTAAATGATGATAATGATCTACACAAGAGAATGAACTTGTACACGTCAATGTTTTCGAACGATGCAAAGCTAATGAGGAACATAAAAACAGAGGAGGACTGCAGAATGTTATAGACGGACCGTGATAATCTCCAGGAACTGGCAAAGAGCAATTCCAGCAATTTGCCTTGCTGGAATTCAGTCGCAATAAGAGAGAGAGAGAGAGAGAGAGAGAGAGAGAGAGAGAGAGAGAGAGAGAGAGAGAGAGAGAGAGAGAGAGAGAGAGAGAGAGAGAGAGAGAGAGAGAGAGAGAGAGAGAGAGAGAGAGAGAGAGAGAGAGAGAGAGAGAGAGAGAGAGAGAGAGAGAGAGAGAGAGAGAGAGAGAGAGAGAGAGAGAGAGAGAGAGAGAGAGAGAGAGAGAGAGAGAGAGAGAGAGAGAGAGAGAGAGAGAGAGAGAGAGAGAGAGAGAGAGAGAGAGAGAGAGAGAGAGAGAGAGAGAGAGAGAGAGAGAGAGAGGTTTCTTTGTCCAAGACTAACAAGAGAGGCACACATTGGGAGGGTGACACTGGCAGCGTATGAGACGCTCACGAACACTTGAACAGTATTTAGAAACACGTTGGGATTCTTTTAGAGCAATCTACACAGATGCAGATTCAGTCACATTCATTCACTACACAGTCACAATAACGTGGCTGATATATGATGACCAAACCTAGTCGTTCACACTCGACTTGAGAATGGTCTAGGACGGACCGAAATGTCGTCGTCCCTTCATTTTCTAGTGTGTGGGTCTGGTCATCAATCTACACAGCTTTGTGTCCCACACCCACACCCACACCGTCCAAGTGCCCAACCACTTCGACGGTCGGGGATTGAACGCCGACCCGCTAGAACGGAGACCGTGGTTGTGCTACAAGGTGGACTACAGTAGGAGAACGGGACGCAAGTGGAAGGTGGGAATGAGTGTAAGTAATGTAAGGACAGACCGGCGCCCTGTACGGTGGTCAACAAGAGGAGTGCACTAAGGGAAGGTCTGGAAGCCACCTCCAGCCACGACTCTATGGACAGCTTCGAGGAGGAACTTGAGCGTGAGAATAGTTAAGGTGTCACACAAGGGTACACCTCGGCCAGCAGGCGGGGTATGTGTATACTGGTACACCCTCACTTACACCTAGTCACTGGTATACACTGCTCGCTTCACCCACACACACACCCCCACACCCACACCCACACCCACACCCACACACTCACACACCCACACCCACACCCACACCCACACCCACACACCCACACCAACATCCACACACACACCCACACACCCACACCCACACCCACACACCCACACCCACACACACACACCCACTCCCACACACCCACACACCCACACACCCACACCCACACCCACATCCACATCCACACACCTCCCACACCGACACTCCCACACCCACCCACACACCCACCACACACCCACACCCACACACCCACACCCACACCCACACACCCCCACCCCCCCCCACCCTTGCGAGGGTGGGGGTGGGAGGTTCCCCCCACCCCTCTATCCTTCCCCCTCCCAACCTCTCAACCTCTATCTGACTCCCAACCTTACGCTATCTCCCAACCCCTCTATGCCTATCAGACCCTCCCTAATCTTCAGACCCAGTATGCCCTTCCTACTCCAGACCTACCTATCCAGGCCCTACCCCAGACCCCCCTACCTACCTTCCTAGAAGCCCAGCCCCCATTAGCCCCCCAAGCACCCCTCCTGACCTCTTTCACCCCCATACACCCCCCGGACCCCCCCAGACTCCCCCCCCCCCCGGATCCCCCCGGACACCCCCCGGATCCTCCCCGCCCCCAGTCATCCCCCAGACACCCCCTCTGATCCCCCAGGTCCCCCCTACCCCAGTCACCCCCCAGATCCCCCCAGACCCCCAGAGAAAGGGAGAACTATGGTACAAGAGTTTCCATGAAGAATCTCAAGGTTTGGTACACCAATGCTGATGGGATATCTAATAAAGCAGAAGAGATACAAGAAAGAGTGAGTGAGGCAGATCCTGACATAGTTGCAATTGTGGAAACTAAAATTAATGACATGATCTCAGATGCAATCTTTCCTGAAGGGTACCAGGTGATACGAAAAGAGAGGACACACAGACAGGGAGGGGGAGTGGCACTCCTAATAAAGCGGAAATGGAAGTTTGAAGACCAGGGAAATCGGGTTACCAATGAGTGCACAAGCTTCATACATGGAACTCTGACAGCAGATGGGAGGAAGATTGTGATCTTGGTAATCTACAATCCCCCACCAAACAGTAGAAGACCCAGGCAGGAGTATGATGACAACAACAAGGCATGTATAGATGAACTGCAGAAGACAGCAACACTAACCCACAGAGTGAGAGCGAAGCTGCTGATCATGGGGGACCTAAATCATGGAGAGATAAATTGGGAATCAAGGAATCCCCCATGGAGGGGACGAAACGTGGGGAGCAAAATTAGTAGATGTTATAGACAGGAATTTCCTAACACAATATGTGAAGGAAGACACAAGGGGAAGAGGAGGAGATGCACCGAGCCTATTAGACCTGATTTTCACCCAGAACGTAGAAGATATCGAGAATTTAGAGCATGAAATACCTCTAGGGGCCAGTGACCATTGTGTCCTAGTCTTTGACTACATGATGGAATTCAAACTTATGACCATGGGACAAGAGATCTGGGAAAGGAGAGTTGACTACAGGAAAGGGGACTATATGAGGATAAGGGACTATCTGGGTGAAGTGCAGTGGGAGGAAGAAATTAGAGGAAAAACAGTCCAAGATATGATGGACCTAGTCATACAGAAATGCCAGGAGGCCGAAGAGAGATTTATACCAACAGTAAAGGGAAAAAATAAGAAGGAATATAATAACCCATGGTTTAATAGACAGTGTCAGGAAGCAAAAATGGCCAGCAGGCGGGAGTGGAGGAAGTACAGAAGATAAAGGACAGAGGACAACAGAATCAGATGCAACAGAGCTAGGAACGATTACATTAACATAAGACGAACATCGGAAAGGGACTATGAGACCGATATTGCAATAAAAGCGAAAAAACAACCTAAGTTACTACACAGTCATATAAGAAGAAAAATGTCGGTGAACGACCAAGTGACAAGACTAAGGAAGACAGAGGGGGCATATACTGAAAGTGACAAGGAAATCTGCGAGGCACTGAATGCCAGTTGGCATGGAGTGTTCACTACCGAGCCTGAGCAGCTCCCATTGTTGGAAGGGGTTACCCTAGATGAAAGACTATCAGATATAGAGGTGACAGCAGAGGAGGTAATGAAACAGTTGACAACTCTAGATGCAACTAAAGCAGTTGGACCAGACAAAGTATCACCGTGGATACTAAAAGAAGCAGCGCAGGTCCTCAGCGTGCCTCTGACAATGATTTTAATGAGTCACTTATGTCGGGAGAATTGCCCAGTTGCTGGAAGAAGGCAAATGTCGTGCCGATCTTCAAGAAAGGCGATAGGGAGGAGGCACTTAACTATAGACCTGTATCACTGACAAGCATCCCCTGTAAAATACTGGAAAGAATAATTAGGCTACGACTGGTTGCACACCTGGAGAACATTAGGTTTGTGAACAAACATCAACATGGGTTCTGGACAGGGAAATCGTACCTAACAAACCTTCTGGAATTCTATGATAAAGTAACGAGGATAAGACAGGACAGAGATGGTTGGGCAGACTGCATATTTCTGGACTGCCAAAAAGCCTTTGATACAGTACCGCACATGAGACTGCTGTTCAAACTCGAGAGGCAGGCGGGGGTGGGGGGAAAGGTCCTAGCATGGATAAGGAACTACCTAACAGGAAGGAGCCAAAGAGTTACGGTAAGGGGCGAGAAGTCGGACTGGCAAACAGTAACAAGTGGAGTACCACAAGGATCGGTGCTGGGACCAATTCTATTTCTTGTATATGTTAACGACATGTTTACAGGCGTAGAGTCCTACATGTCGATGTTTGCGGATGATGCAAAGTTGATGAGAAGAGTTGTGACAGATGAGGATTGCAGGATCCTCCAAGAGGACCTGAACAGGTTTCAGAGATGGTCAGAGAAGTGGCTACTGGAATTCAACACGAGCAAATGTAAAGTTATGGAAATGGGACTAGGAGATAGGAGACCAAAGGGACAGTACACAAAGAAGGGGAACAGCCTACCTGTGACGACGCGCGAAAGAGACCTGGGTGTGGACGTAACACCTAATCTATCTCCTGAGGCACATGTAAATACACTGGCAAAAGTTAGAACATCATTCAGAAACCTTAGTAAGGAGAAGGGAGAGGGGGGACATGATAGGAACGTATAAAATACTCAGCGGGATTGACAGAGTGGACATAGCCGAAATGTTCACACGGAATAGTAACAGAACGAGGGGACATGGATGGAAGCTTGAAACTCAGATGAGTCACAGAGATGTTAGGAAGTTTTCTTTTAGCGTGAGAGTAGTGGGAAAATGAAATGCACTTCAGGAACAGGTTGTGGAAGCAAATACTTTTCATAATTTTAAAACTAGGTATGATAGGGAAATGGGACAGGAGTCATTGCTGTAAACAACCGATGCTCGAAAGGCGGGATCCAAGAGTCAATGCTCGATGCTGCAGACACAACTAGGTGAGTACACACCCACATACCTCCCACACCCACACTCCCACACCCACACACCCACACCCACACACACACCCACACACACACACACACACCCACACACCCACACCCACACACCCACACCCAAAATTATAAGAAGGATTAAAACAGAAGAGGACTGTTTGAGGCTTCAAGAAGACCTAGACAAGCTGAAGGAATGGTCGAACAAATGGTTGTTAGAGTTTAACCCAACCAAATGTAATGTAATGAAGATAGGTGTAGGGAGCAGGAGGCCAGATACAAGGTATCATCTGGGAGAGGAAATTCTTCAGGAGTCAGAGAAGGAAAAAGACTTGGGGGTTGATATCACGCCAGACCTGTCTCCTGCAGCACATATCAAGCGGATAACATCAGCGGCATATGCCAGGCTGGCCAACATACGAACGGCATTCAGAAACTTGTGTAAAGAATCATTCAGAACTTTGTATACTACATATGTCAGGCCAATCCTGGAGTATGCAGCCCCAGCATGGAGTCCATATCTAGTCAAGGATAAGACTAAACTGGAAAAGGTTCAAAGGTTTGCCACCAGACTAGTACCCGAGCTGAGAGGTATGAGCTACGAGGAGAGACTACGGGAATTAAACCTCACTTCGCTGGAAGACAGAAGAATTAGGGGGGACATGATCACCACATTCAAGATTCTGAAGGGGATTGATAGGGTAGATAAAGACAGTCTATTTAACACAAGGGGAACACGCACAAGGGGACACAGGTGGAAACTGAGTGCCCAAATATGCCACAGAGATATTAGAAAGAACTTTTTTAGTGTCAGAGTGGTTGACAAATGGAATGCATTAGGGGGTGATGTGGTGGAGGCTGACTCCATACACAGTTTCAAGTGTAGATATGACAGAGCCCGATAGGCTCAGGAATCTGTACACCTGTTGATTGACGGTTGAGAGGCGGGACCAAAGAGCCAGAGCTCAACCCCCGCAAACACAACTAGGTGAGTACACACACCCACACACGCACACCCACACACCCACACCCATGCACCCACACACCCACACACCCTATATTTGTGATATATATGATAAAGGCACAAAATTTTTTATACCAAAACAGAGATGCAAAACTAGGAAACAGGATTGATTCAACAGAAATTGCGAAAGGGCCAGAGACCAAAAGACACAAAATGGAATCAATTGAGGCCAAACCCCCATACATACCAGCGATACAAAGATGCGAGAAACAACTACACGGCAGTGAGGAGAGAGGCAGAAAGAAATTTTGAAAAAGGGATTGCAGACAAATGTAAAACAGAACCAGGTCTATTCTTTAAATTCATAAACAACAAATTGCAGGTAAAGGATAATATTCAGAGGTTGAAAATGGGAAATAGATTCACGGAAAATGAAAAGGAAATGTGTGAAACATTAAACGAAAAGTTCCAAAGTGTGTTTGTACAAAATGAAATCTTCAGGGAACCAGACACAATAAGAATTCCAGAGAACAACATAGAACACATAGAGGTGTCTAGAGACGAAGTGGAAAAACTGCTCAAGGAGCTAAATAAGAACAAGGCAGTTGGTCCAGATGGAGTTTCACCATGGGTTCTGAGAGAATGTGCACCTGAGCTCAGCATTCCACTTCAACTGATTTTTCAGGCATCCCTGTTTACAGTTGTAGCTGATGTGTGGAAAAAGGCTAACATAGTTCCAATCTACAAAAGTGGAAGCAGGGAAGACCCCCTTAATTATAGACCGGTATCATTGACAAGTGTAATAGTCAAAATATTGGAAAAAAATAATTAAAACTGAATGGGAAGAACACCTGGAGAGAAATGATATAATATCAGACAGACAGTATGGTTTTCGATCTGGAAGATCCTGTGTATTGAATTTACTCAGTTTCTACGATCGAGCAACAGAGATATTACAGGAAAGAGATGGTTGGGTTGACTGCATCTATCTGGACCTAAAAAAGGCTTTCGACAGAGTTCCACATAAGAGGTTGTTCTGGGAACTGGAAAATATTGGAGGCGTGACAGGTAAGCTTCTAACATGGATGAAAATTTTTCTGACTGATAGAAAAATGAGGGCTGTGATCAGAGGCAATGTATCGGACTGGAGAAATGTCACAAAGTTGAGTACCACAGGTTTCAGTTCTTGTACCAGTGATGTTTATTGTCTACATAAATGATCTACCAGTTGGTATGCAGAATTATATGAACATGTTTGCTGATGATGCTAAGATAATAGGAAGGATAAGAAACTTAGATGATTCTCATGCCCTTCACGATGACCCGGACAAAATAAGTATATGGAGCACCACTTGGCAAATGGAATTTTTTGGAAATAAATGCCATGTTATGGAATGTGGAATAGGAAAACATAGACCTCACACAACCTATATATTATGTGAGAAATCTTTAAAGAATTCTGATAAAGAAAGAGATCTAGGGGTGGTTCTAGATAGAAAATTATCACCTGAGGACCACATAAAGAATATTGTGCGAGGAGCCTATCCTACGCTTTCTAACTTCAGAATTGCTTTTAAATACATGGATGGCGATATACTAAAGAAATTGTTTACGACTTAGGCCAAAGCTAGAATATGCAGCGGTTGTGTGGTGCCCATATCTTAAGAAGCACATCAACAAACTGGAAAAGGTGCAAAGACATGCTACTAAGTGGCTCCCAGAACTGAAGGGCAAGAGCTACGAGGACAGGTTAGAAGCATTAAATATGCCAAAGAAGACAGAAGAAAAAGAGGTGATATGATCACTACATACAAAATAGTAACAGGAATTGATAAAATCGATAGGGAAGATTTCCTGAGACCTGGAACTTTAAGAACAAGAGGTCATAGATTTAAACTAGCTAAACACAGATGCCGAAGATATATAAGAAAATTCACTTTCGCAAACCGAGTGGTAGACGGTTGGAACAAGTTAGGGGAGAAGGTGGTGGAAGCCAAGACCGTCAGTAGTTTCAAAGCGTTATATGACAAAGAGTGCTGGGAAGACGGGACACCACGAGCGTAGCTCTCATCCTGTAACTACACTTAGGTAATTACACACAAACGAACTACAAACGAACTTACAAAATTACAAACGAACTTCGGAAAGGGACTATGAGAACGATATTGCAATCCAAGCGAAAAAACAACCTAAGTTACTACACAGTCATATAAGAAGAAAAATGTCGGTGAACGACCAAGTGACAAGACTAAGGAAGACAGAGGGGGGCATATACTGAAAGTGACAAGGAAATCTGCGAGGCACTGAATGCCAGTTGGCATGGAGTGTTCACTACCGAGCCTGAGCAGCTCCCATTGTTGGAAGGGGTTACCCTAGATGAAAGACTATCAGATATAGAGGTGACAGCAGAGGAGGTAATAAAACAGTTGACAACTCTAGATGCAACTAAAGCAGTTGGACCAGACAAAGTATCACCGTGGATACTAAAAGAAGCAGCACAGGCCCTCAGCATGCCTCTGGCAATGATCTTTAATGAGTCACTTATGTCAGGAGAATTGCCCAGTTGCTGGAAGAAGGCAAATGTCGTGCCGATCTTCAAGAAAGGCGATAGGGAGGAGGCACTTAACTATAGACCTGTATCACTGACAAGCATCCCCTGTAAAATACTGGAAAGAATAATTAGGCTACGACTGGTTGCACACCTGGAGAACATTAGGTTTGTGAACAAACATCAACATGGGTTCTGGACAGGGAAATCGTGCCTAACAAACCTTCTGGAATTCTATGATAAAATAACGAGGATAAGACAGGACAGAGATGGTTGGGCAGACTGCATATTTCTGGACTGCCAAAAAGCCTTTGATACGGTACCGCACATGAGACTGCTGTTCAAGCTCGAGAGGCAGGCGGGGGTAGGGGGAAAGGTCCTAGCATGGATAAGGAACTACCTAACAGGAAGGAGCCAAAGAGTTACGGTAAGGGGCGAGAAGTCGGACTGGCGAACAGTAACAAGTGGAGTACCACAAGGATCGGTGCTGGGACCAATTCTATTTCTTGTATATGTTAACGACATGTTTACAGGCGTAGAGTCCTACATGTCGATGTTTGCGGATGATGCAAAGTTGATGAGAAGAGTTGTGACAGATGAGGATTGCAGGATCCTCCAAGAGGACCTGAACAGATTGCAGAGATGGTCAGAGAAATGGCTACTAGAATTCAACACGAGCAAATGTAAAGTTATGGAAATTTGACTAGGAGATAGGAGACCAAAGGGACAGTACACAATGAAGGGGAACAGCCTACCTGTAACGACGCGTGAAAGAGACCTGGGGGTGGACGTAACACCTAATCTATCGCCTGAGGCACATATTAATAGGATAACGACAGCAGCGTACTCTACACTGGCAAAAGTTAGAACATCATTCAGAAACCTAAGTAAGGAGGCATTTAGGGCGCTTTACACTGCCTACGTAAGGCCAGTCTTAGAGTATGCTGCCTCATCATGGAGTCCCCATCTGAAGAAGCATATAATGAAACTGGAAAAGGTTCAGAGGTTTGCAACGAGACTCGTCCCAGAGCTACGAGGGATGGGGTATGAGGAGCGCCTGAGGGAACTGTGCCTTACGACACTAGAAAGAAGAAGGGAGAGGGGGGACATGATAGGAACGTATAAGATACTCAGAGGGATTGACAGAGTGGACATAGACGAAATGTTCACACGGAATAGTAACAGAACGAGAGGACATGGATGGAAGCTTGAAACTCAGATGAGTCACAGAGATGTTAGGAAGTTTTCTTTTAGCGTGAGAGTAGTGGGGAAATGGAATGCACTTCAGGAACAGGTTGTGGAAGCAAATACTATTCATAATTTTAAAACCAGGTATGATAGGGAAATGGGACAGGAGTCATTGCTGTAAACAACCGATGCTCGAAAGGCGGGATCCAAGAGTCAATGCTCGATCCTGCAGACACAACTAGGTGAGTACAACTAGGTGAGTACACACACACACACACACATACACACACACACACACACACACACACACACACACACACACACGCACACACACACACACACACACACACACACACACACACACACACACACACACACACACACACACACACACACACACACACACACACACACACACACACACACACACACACACACACACACACACACACACACACACACACACACACACACACACACACATGCTCGCCACACACATGAATGCTCGCCAAGAAAGGGACAAGAAAATGAACTGAAGAAAGTGAGCTTCAAGGCAATGTACACTAACATAGATGGGATTACATATAAAACAAGTGAACTCGGAGAATGGGCACTAGAAGAAAACCCAGACATAATAGCACTCACAGAAACAAAGCTAACAAACACCATAACAAACGCAGTGTTTCCACAGGGCTACTATGTAGTGAGGAAAGAGAGAGAAGGGAGAGGAGGAGGTGGTGTAGCTTTGCTACTAAGAGAAGGTTGGAGTTTCGAAGAGATTGTAATTCAGAACTGTGAAGGTTTCAGTGACTACATATCAGGCACCATAGCAACTGGAGGACAGAAAATTATAGTAGTAGTCATATATAACCCCCCACCGAATGTCAGAAGACCCAGACAGGAATATGATAGAAAAAACTTGGCCACCATCAATATAATAGAGAGAGCAGCTTCTGTGGCTAGCAGGAACGAATCCAGGCTACTAATCATGGGAGACTTCAACCATGGGAAGATAGATTGGGGGAACAGAGACCCACATGGAGGCCCAGACACATGGAGAGCTAAGCTGCTGGATGTGGCAACAAGAAAGTTTCTAAGTCAACACGTCAAGGGACCGACAAGAACGAGAGGAGGGGATGAATATAAATAGCCTTGCTTGATCTGATATTTACCCTAAATGAGTCGGATATAAGGGAAGTTAAGTTGGAAGCCCCCTTGGGAATGAGTGATCATAGTGTATTGAGCTTTGAGTACCTGGTTGAGCTAGGAATTATCACCCCCAAAAAAGAACTGGGAAACAAAGGGCTGGCGTACCGAAAGGGAAACTATGAGGAGATGAATAAATTCCTATGGGATATACATTGGGACACAGAACTCAGAACCAAGTCCGCACAAGACATGATGGACTATGTCACCCAAAAATGTCAGGAGGCTGTAAGCAGGTTTGTCCCAGCCCGACAGGAAAAAACAGAGAAGCAAAGGAAGAATCCGTGGTTTAATAGGGAATGTATGAAAGCAAAGGAGCTGAACAAAAGGGCATGGAGGAACTTCCGTAGTAACAGAACACCAGAAAGTAGAGAGAGATACCAAAGAACCAGGAACGAGTATGTTAGTGTGAGAAGAGCAGCTGAGAAAAGGTATGAAAATGATATAGCTAATAAAGCCAAGACCGAACCAAAGCTACTACACAGCCACATCAGAAGGAAGACAACAGTGAAGGAACAGGTGATGAAACTTAGGGTGGGCGAGGACAGGTACACAGAGAATGACAAAGAGGTGTGTGAAGAACTCAACAAAAGATTCCAGGAGGTCTTTACAATAGAACAGGGAGAAGTCACGGCGCTAGGAGAGGTGGCAGCAAACCAGGTGACCTTGGAAAGGTTCGAAATTACAAGAGATGAGGTCAAGAAGCACCTATTGGAGCTGAATGTGAGAAAAGCTGTTGGGCCGGATGGAATCTCACCATGGGTATTGAAAGAGTGTGCAGGAGCACTTTGCTTGCCACTCTCCATAGTGTATAGTAGGTTACTCGATACGGGAGACCTACCAGAAGTATGGAAGACTGCTAATGTAGTACCAATATTTAAAAAGGGTGACAGACAAGAGGCACTGAACTACAGGCCAGTGTCCTTAACTTGTATACCATGCAAGGTGATGGAGAAGATTGTGAGAAAAAACCTGGTAACACATGCTAACACATGACCGGGGACCAGCCTCGCTACCTACGCTAAGTACCTGCCATAAAGTTTGAACAAAATAACATACATAATATTACAAATATACGGTATACATATAATATTATAAATATTAAACATTTAAATATATATACATATAAATTGTTACATATATACAATATATATATATAATATTATAAATATATAGATATATACAACAAAACAAGGCAAAATGGGAGTAAATAAACAAATTTGTGGCCACTGTAACAACTTCTTAAAGACGAAGGTAACGGGAATTGAATGTTATATCTGTAAGACTAGATTCCATTCGGCTTTGTACAGGAGTGAGTAACACTACGGCACTGAGAGCTGGTCACTTGCTCTCGGTGTGTAAAAATGACCTGCCAGCTTGGAATATCCTAAAAAACCTTCTAGATAACATGACGCATGATCGGAAAACATCATTCATTGGAAGCCTACCAGCCATCCAGAAGGAGTGGGAAAGGAACAACAATTCTAATATACCAGGGGCGGAGGCTATAGTCAGGGATGAAACTGAGGCTGAAACTCAGGAAGTTGTAAACTCTGACTCAGTAGGCCAGGATGTAGATGACAGTAAACTAGAAAGTGTACCAGACAGCACTGACAGCTCGATAGGTACAGACACTACGACGGTTCTCGATAGAGCAATTTAGAACAGAAGGACAGACTTATGCAAATTTTATGCAAAGGGCATATGCAGACATAGATATGCTGGTAATAAGAAAGGATTAGAATGCAGTTACCAACATCCCAAAAAATGTTTAAATATGCTTAGGAAAGGTGAGTGTCGATTTGGATCAATATCAATAAAGGTGAGTGTCGATTTGGTTTTTCCATCCTGACATGTGCCAAACCTCACTGGAGGACAGAAAATGCTATGACCTTAGCTGCCCACACTTTCACGTGAAAGGCACGGAACGCTACATAAAGAGTGGCAAGCAGGATAATGAATTTGGAGGAAACTCTATAAATTTTTTATACCGGACCGGCAGAGAATTCAAAAGGAGCAGCATGGAGAGTGTATGGAACTGGATGCCAGATCCACTTGCATTCCAGAATTACAGATACAATTACCCACCAAAAGGGAACTACAACTACGACAGAAAACTGGCCTACAACAATCAGTACTGGTCAGAACAAACTCATTATGTCCACGAATAATGGGTTTGCCGAAAAAGTCTCCCAGTCAAACTATCACTAATAGAGTAACCTCATTCATCTTTGCCAACATACAAGGACTGAAAACAAGAACAAACAACAAAGTACAGTTCATAAATGGCCTCCTCACGGAGTCAAATGCAGTATTTGGAGCTTTCACAGAAACCCATGCAGGGGAATTGTTGGACAGTGAGATCTAGATTCCAGGATATAACCTATACAGGTGTGATAGGAAAATTAGGTCACATGGAGGAGTGGGTCTGTATATTAGGGAAGACCTTGTATGCTCGGAGCTCCTAAACGTTACAAATGAGGTGGTAGAGGTACTGGGATTAAAAATAGAGAAAATAAATTTAGTGATTATACTAATATACAAACCGCCAGATGCAACGGCTGAGGAATTCACAGAACAGATAAGCAAAATAGAGAATAGCCTTGATAATTTGGAGAACCCGATACCTGATATTATCTTCCTAGGTGACTTCAACTTGCCTAGTCTCAGGTGGAAAATAGCAAACAATAATATTATACCAGGAAATCTATCAGGACCTAACCAACCACAGATTAGAGAACTACTTAGATTCTGTGACAAATTTTCACTCAATCAGCAGATATCGGAGCCAACGAGAAATTAAAATATTCTAGATCTGGTCTTTACGAACAATGAAGACATTATTTGAGACATTACGATATCAGATACCACATACTCAGATCACAAACTCATTGAAGTGCAAACGACCATCAATACTCAGAATAGACCTAAAACGTTGATAAAGCGAGAGGGGCTATTCAGTAAATTCAATTTTAATAATAAAAGGATAGACTGGGAGATAATAAACAGGGAACTTACAAACATTCCATGGGGAACTGTTCTAAGTAATACAAGTCCTACAGAAGGAATAGAAAAACTGACTTCAGAAGCGTATCAAGTCTGTCTGAAACATGTTCCTTTGAGGAAAGCCAGAAAGAGATCTAACGTAGAAAGAGAACGCAGATGACACTATAAACGCAGGAAAAAAATAACGGAACTGCTTATGCAGACACGAATTTCTCGTCAAAGAAGGAATAATTTAAATAGGGAGATTGAAGAAATCGAGCGGAAATTGAAACACTCATATGAAACTGAAGAAAGGCAGTTAGAACAGAAAGCAATTCAGGAAATCAAGAAAAATCCAAAATATTTCTTCTCATATGCGAAATCAAAAGCAAAAACCACTGCCAGTATTGGACCTATTCGTACAAGTGAAGGTTCATACACGGAGGATGACAAAGAAATTAGTGAAATCCTAAAAAAGCAGTATGAGGACATGTTTAGCACTCCAATAAACAACATGAAGGTGGAAGATCCAGACAATTTCTTTATGCGGGATATTCAAACCCTTGTAAATATAACCGATATCAACACGAGCGCACTAAATTTTGAAAAAGAAATTGAAAACATGCCCATGCACTCGGCCCCAGGTCCAGACTCATGGAATTCAATATTTATAAAGAAATGCAAAGTGCCGGTAGCACAGGCACTCAGTATAGTGTGGAGGAAGAGCTTGGACACGGGGGAGATTCCAGTTGCACTTAAAGTAGCAGACATAGCACCTCTACACAAGGGAGGCAGCAAAGCATTGGCAAAGAATTATAGACCAGTTGCACTAACATCGCACATCATAAAAGTATTTGAGAGAGTGATTAGGAGTCAGGTCACCAATTTCCTGGAGACCAATGACCTTCACAACCCAGTCCAACATGGATTTCGAGCGGGAAGATCGTGCCTCTCACAGCTACTTGAGCACTACGACAAAGTCACTGAGGCATTAGAAGAAAAACAGAATGCTGATGTGATATACACGGACTTCGCAAAGGCTTTCGATAAATGTGACCATGGCGTGATAGCACACAAAATGAAGTCAATGGGAATAACCGGTAAAGTAGGACACTGGATACTCAGTTTTCTGTCAAACAGGACTCAGCGAGTAACGGTCAACCATATAAAATCTAGTCCAAGTGCAGTGAAAAGCTTTGTACCTCAGGGTACAGTCCTTGCACCGCTGCTTTTCCTTATTCTCATATCAGATATAGACAAAAATACAAGTCACAGCTTCGTATCATCCTTTGCAGATGACACAAAAATCAGTATGAAAATTACCTCGGCTGAGGACATTGAAAAACTTCAAGCTGATATTGATAAAGTTTTCGACTGGGCATCAGAAAATAACATGAAGTTTAACAGTGATAAATTCCAGGTACTCAGGTACGATAAAAATGAGGACCTTAAACATAATACAGAGTACAAAACACAATCAAATGTACCCATAGTAGGAAAACAGCATGTAAAGGATTTGGGAATAATAATGTCTGACGACCTAACGTTTAAGGAGCATAACCAAGCAAATATTGCGACAGCCAGAAAAATGATAGGATGGATTACGAGAACTTTCAAATCCAGAGATCCCATCACAATGGTTGTACTCTTCAAGTCACTTGTGTTGTCCCGTCTTGAGTACTGCTCAGTACTCACTTCCCCCTTCAGAGCAGGAGAGATTGCTGAAATAGAGGGAATACAGAGAACATATACGGCACGCATAGACGCAATAAAGCACCAAAATTATTGGGAGCGTCTCAAAGCCCTCCAAATGTACTCACTAGAAAGAAGACGAGAGAGATATCAAATAATATACACCTGAAAGATACTGGAGGGCCAAGTACCAAATCTACACAGTAAAATAACAACGTACTGGAGTGAACGATATGGAAGAAAATGTAGAATAGAACCAGTGAAGAGCAGAGGTGCCATAGGCACAATCAGAGAACACTGTATGAACATCAGAGGTCCGCGGTTGTTCAACGTCCTCCCAGCAAGCATAAGAAATATTGCCGGAACAACCGTGGACATTTTCAAGAGAAAACTAGATAGTTTTCTTCAAGGAGTGCCGGACCAACCGGGCTGTGGTGGGTATGTGGGCCTGCGGGCCGCTCCAAGCAACAGCCTGGTGGACCAAACTCTCACAAGTCAAGCCTGGCCTCGGGCCGGGCTTGGGGAGTAGAAGAACTCCCAGAACCCCATCAACCAGGTAACAACCAGGTAACATCTGGAGAGAAGAGACTTCGTGACAACCCATCAACATGGGTTCAGGGAGGGTAAATCTTGCCTTACAGGCTTGATAGAATTCTATGATCAGGTGACAAAGATTAAGCAAGAAAGAGAAGGATGGGCGGACTGCATTTTTTTGGACTGTCGGAAAGCCTTTGACACAGTACCCCATAAAAGGTTGATGCATAAGCTGGAGAAACAGGCAGGAGTAACTGGTAGGGCACTCCAGTGGATAAGGGAGTACCTAAGCAATAGGAAGCAGAGAGTTATAGTGAGGGGTGAGACCTCAGAATGGCGTGAAGTCACCAGTGGAGTCCCACAGGGCTCTGTGCTTGGACCTATCCTGTTTCTGATATACGTAAATGATCTCCCAGAGGGTATAGACTCATTCCTCTCAATGTTTGCTGACGACGCCAAAATTATGAGAAGGATTAAGACAGAGGAGGACAGCTTGAGGCTTCAAGAAGACCTGGACAAGCTGCAGGAATGGTCGAACAAATGGATGTTAGAGTTTAACCCAAGCAAATGTAATGTAATGAAGATAGGTGTAGGAAGCAGGAGACCAGATACAAGGAATCACTTGGGAGATGAAATACTTCAAGAGTCAGAGAGAGAGAAAGACCTGGGGGTTGATATCACGCCAGACCTGTCCCCTGAAGCTCATATCAAGAGGATAACATCAGCAGCATATGCCAGGTTGGCTAACATAAGAACGGCCTTTAGAAACTTGTGTAAGGAATCTTTCAGAACATTATATACCACATATGTCAGACCAATCCTGGAGTATGCGGCTCCAGCATGGAGTCCATATCTAGTTAAGCATAAGACTAAACTGGAAAAGGTTCAAAGGTTGGCCACCAGACTAGTACCCAAGCTGAGAGGTATGAGCTACGAGGAGAGACTACGGGAATTGAACCTCACTTCGTTGGAAGACAGAAGAGTTAGGGGGGACATGATCACCACATTCAAGATTCTCAAGGGAATCGACAGGGTTGATAAAGACAGGCTATTTAACACAAGGGGCACACGCACTAGGGGACACAGGTGGAAACTGAGTGCCCAAATGAGCCACAGAGATATTAGAAAGAACTTTTTTAGTGTCAGAGTGGTTGACAAATGGAATGCATTAGGAAGTAATGTGGTGGAGGCTGACTCCATACACAGTTTCATGTGTAGATATGATAGAGCCCAATTGGCTCAGGAACCTGTACACCTGTTGATTGACGGTTGAGAGGCGGGACCAAAGAGCCAGAGCTTAACCCCCGCAAGCACAACTAGGTGAGTACAACTAGGTGAGTACACCCACACCCGGGACCAAAGAGCCAAAGCTCAACCCCCGCAAGCACAAATAGGTGAGTACATCCACACCTACACACCCACACACTCACACATACACCCACACACCCACACACACACACCCACACACACACACCCACACACACACACCCACACACACACACCCACACACCCACACACACACCTACACACCCACACACACACCCACACACACACACCCACACACACACACATGCAAAAATTATGAGGAGGATTGAAACTGAGGACGATAGTAGGAGGCTACAAGATGACCTAGACAGACTGAGTGAATGGTCCAACAAATGGCTGTTGAAGTTCAACCCGAGTAAATGCAAAGTAATGAAACTAGGCAGTGGAAACAGGAGGCCAAACACAGGATACAGAATAGGAGATGAAGTACTTAATGAAACGGACAGAGAGAAAAATCTAGGAGTTGATATCACATCAAACCTGTCTCCTGAAGCCCACATAAAAAGAATAACGTCTGCGGCATATGCGAGGCTGGCTAACATCAGAACAGCGTTCAGGAACCTGTGTAAGGAATCATTCAGAATCTTGTACACACCATATGTAAGACCAATCCTGGAGTATGCGGCCCCAGCATGGAGCCCGTACCTTGTCAAGCACAAGACGAAGCTGGAAAAAGTCCAAAGGTATGCCACTAGACTAATCCCAGAACTAAGAGGCATGAGTTACGAGGAAAGGCTGTAGGAAATGCACCTTACGACACTGGAAGACAGAAGAGTAAGGGGAGACATGATCACAACCTACAAAATCCTCAGAGGAATCGACAGGGTAAACAAGGATAAACTATTCAACACTGGTGGGACGCGAACAAGGGGACACAGGTGGAAACTGAGTACCCACATGAGCCACAGAGACGTAAGAAGGAACTTTTTCAGTGACAGAGGAGTTAACGGATGGGATGCATTAGGCAGTGATGTGGTGGAGGCTGACTCCATACACAGTTTCAAGTGTAGATATGATAGAGCCCAGTAGGCTCAGGAATCTGCACCCTAATTGATTGACAGTTGAGAGGCGGGACCAGAGCCAAAGCTCAACCCCCGCAAGCACAAATAGGTGAGTACAAATAGGTGAGTACACACACACACACTCACACACCCACACACACACACACACACCCACACACCCACACACACACCCACACCAAAACACCTCACACCCACACACCCACACACCCACACTCACACCCACATAACCACACCCACACACCCACACCCACATAACCACACCCACACACCCACACCCACATAACCACACCCACACACCCACACCCACATAACCACACCCACACACCCACACCCACATAACCACACCCACACACCCACACCCACATAACCACACCCACACACCCACACATCGAAACCCACACACCCACACACCCGTCATGTTCACAGAAAACGGTACCATCTGTTTATATGTGTTGTGGCTCAAACGCCAGGGGAGAGGTAAACAAGAGCGTACAGGACTCCCGCCAAGCTTGGTAGCTACTAGTCATGTAATCGTTTATAAGTATTAAAGTCAGTAACCAAGCAATGGCTTTATATCAACCCTGCAACCAAGACTTCCTCAGTAACACAACACCACATTGGCGACGAGGATGAACTGTGAACGCAGGTATTTGTTCAGCTTAAAACACGAGGGAGAAGCATGCTGCCTGGAGGAGGAAGAGAAGCTGTCTGTTAGCACCATATCCGATGCTGTGTGCTAACCAATGCTGTGTGCTAACCGATGCTGTGTGCTAACCAATGCTGTGTGCTAACCGATGCTGTGTGCTAACCAATGCTGTGTGCTAACCGATGCTATGTGCTGACTGAAGCTGTATACTGAGGAATCTGCCGACGTGGTGTACGAAACGACGCTTTGATGCTGATTACAAAACTCGATGTTGTGTATACGAAACGCGCTCTGTGCTACAATTCTTCACGCTGTGAACTGACTGCTGTGCCAACTGCTGTACCAACTGCTGTACCAACTGCTGCCAACTGCTGTGCCAACTGCTGTACCAACTGCTGTGCCAACTGCTGTACCAACTGCTGTACCAACTGCTGCCAACTGCTGTACCAACTGCTGTACCAACTGCTGTACCAACTGCTGTGCCAACTGCTGTACCAACTGCTGTACCAACTGCTGCCAACTGCTGTACCAACTGCTGTACCAACTGCTGTACCAACTGCTGTGCCAACTGCTGCCAACTGCTGTACCAACTGCTGCCAACTGCTGCCAACTGCTGTACCAACTGCTGCCAACTGCTGTACCAACTGCTGCCAACTGCTGTACCAACTGCTGCCAACTGCTGTACCAACTGCTGCCAACTGCTGTACCAACTGCTGTGCCAACTGCTGCCAACTGCTCTGCCAACTGCTGTGCCAACTGGTGCCAACTGCTGTACCAACTGGTGCCAACTGCTGTACCAACTGCTGTACCAACTGCTGTACCAACTGCTGCCAACTGCTGTACCAACTGCTGCCAACTGCTGTACCAACTGCTGCCAACTGCTGTACCAACTGATGCCAACTGCTGTACCAACTGCTGTACCAACTGCTGTACCAACTGCTGCCAACTGCTGTACCAACTGCTGTACCAACTGCTGTACCAACTGCTGCCAACTGCTGTACCAACTGCTGTACCAACTGCTGTACCAACTGCTGCCAACTGCTGCCAACTGCTGCCAACTGTTGTACCAACTGCTGTACCAACTGCTGTGCCAACTGGTGCCAACTGCTGTACCAACTGCTGTACCAACTGCTGTGCCAACGGCTGCCAACTGCTGTACCAACTGCTGTACCAACTGCTGCCAACTGCTGTACCAACTGCTGTACCAACTGCTGTGCCAACTGGTGCCAACTGCTGTACCAACTGCTGTACCAACTGCTGTACCAACTGCTGCCAACTGCTGCCAACTGCTGCCAACTGCTGCACCAACTGCTGTACCAACTGCTGTGCCAACTGGTGCCAACTGCTGTACCAACTGCTGTACCAACTGCTGTGCCAACTGCTGCCAACTGCTGTACCAACTGCTGTACCAACTGCTGTGCCAACTGGTGCCAACTGCTGTCCCAACTGCTGTACCAACTGCTGCCAACTGCTGCCAACTGCTGTACCAACTGCTGTACCAACTGCTGTGCCAACTGGTGCCAACTGCTGTACCAACTGCTGCCAACTGCTGTACCAACTGCTGCCAACTGCTGCCAACTGCTGTACCAACTGCTGTACCAACTGCTGCCAACTGCTGTACCAACTGTTGTACCAACTGCTGTACCAACTGCTGTACCAACTGCTGTGCCAACTGCTGCCAACTGCTGTACCATCTGCTGTACCAACTGCTGTACCAACTGCTGTACCAACTGCTGTGCCAACTGCTGTGCCAACTGCTGCCAACTGCTGCCAACTGCTGTACCAACTGCTGTACCAACTGCTGTGCCAACTGCTGCCAACTGCTGCCAACTGCTGTCCCAACTGCTGTACCAACTGCTGTGCCAACTGGTGCCAACTGCTGTACCAACTGCTGTACCAACTGCTGTCCCAACTGCTGTGCCAACTGCTGCCAACTGCTGTACCAACTGCTGTACCAACTGCTGTACCAACTGCTGTACCAACTGCTGCCAACTGCTGCCAACTGCTGTACCAACTGCTGTACCAACTGCTGTGCCAACTGCTGCCAACTGCTGTACCAACTGCTGTACCAACTGCTGCCAACTGCTGTACCAACTGCTGCCAACTGCTGTACCAACTGCTGCCAACTGCTGTACCAACTGCTGTACCAACTGCTGTACCAACTGCTGCCAACTGCTGCCAACTGCTGTACCAACTCTGTACCAACTGCTGTGCCAACTGCTGTACCAACTGCTGCCAACTGCTGTACCAACTGCTGTACCAACTGCTGCCAACTGCTGCCAACTGCTGTACCAACTGCTGTACCAACTGCTGTGCCAACTGCTGTACCAACTGCTGTACCAACAGCTGCCAACTGCTGAACCAACTGCTGTACCAACTGCTGTGCCAACTGCTGCCAACTGCTGTACCAACTGCCAACTGCTGTACCAACTGCTGCCAACTGCTGTACCAGCTGCTGTACCAACTGCTGTACCAACTGTTGTACCAACTGCTGTACCAACTGCTGTACGAACTGCTGCCAACTGCTGCCAACTGCTGTGCCAACTGCTGCCAACTGCTGCCAACTGCTGCCAACTGCTGTACCAACTGCTGTACCAACTGCTGTACCAACTGCTGTACCAACTGCTGTACCAACTGCTGCCAACTGCTGCCAACTGCTGCCAACTGCTGTACCAACTGCTGTACCAACTGCTGTACCAACTGCTGTACCAACTGCTGACAACTGCTGTGCTGCTGCTGTGAGTAGGAACAACACATGTACACAAGGGCTAGGTAAGAGGTCAGTTGCTGCTGTATTGTGCACTACTGTGAACTTTTGCATTAAAATGCTTGTGTGCTTTGCAAAATTAAAGTAATTACAGTGAATTCATAACTAACATATACAGTGCAGTAAGTGTATTCTGAGGAACATTTAAGTGATAAGTTACATTTATTCAGTAAAAATAGCAAATATACCTCAGTTTCCTGCATTTGATCCTGACTGTGACCAGACAAACCTGTCACAGAGGTGGGTTAAATGGCTTAAAAGGTTTGAAAATTTGTTGATAGTTTCTGACATCAAAAGTGCTGAAAGAAAGCGTGCCTTTCTACTTCATTATGCAGGTGATAGAGTTTGTGACATCTTTGACACACATGAAAGACACTGGTGGTGCCAAAGATTATGACATTGCCAAAGCCAAATTAATTGAACATTTCAAACTAAGACAAAATACTGCTATGGAAATTATGCATTTCAGGAGAGCCAAACAACTCTCTAATGAAACTGTGGATCAATACCACACACGTCTGCAGGGTTTAGCAGCACATTGTGAGTTTGCTGATGTTGACAAAGAAATCAAACAGCAAATAATTGAAACATGCACATCTACACGTCTCCGTCGAAGAGCTCTAGAACTTGTTGATGATGACAGTTCTCTTACCAAGATACTGGATATTGCTCGTCGAATGGAAGATGCTGCACGTGATGCTCGTGTCATGGAGTGCAGTGCCACCAACGGTGCTGCCACTGTTACTAACAGTGATGAGGTACGTAAGGTTCAGGGAGGACACCAGTGATCATAGAAGATATCATGCCAAACCCAACAGTAAATAGAGCCGAGAACCACATCACAACTGGAGTCATGGAACAAGACTCAAGCAGTCACAACGACCCACATCAGAGGGTGTCAACAATAAATGTTACAATTGTGGAGGAGACTACCCACACCAAGATAATGTTTGTCCTGCTCAAGGTAAGAAGTGCTATGAGTGTGGAAAACTGGGTCATTTTGGTGCTATGTGTCGTTCCG
>NC_091175.1:28320720-28323220 GCF_040958095.1 Procambarus clarkii
ATACTTGTGTATTTGCGTACCTCCCCCGTTGTTTTAATTTGCGTTACGGAACACACCCCTTGAAAGCCTCTACTAGCTTGGGGCCGGATACCCAAACAACTATTACCATCATTAAAGAACCCGGGTTCGTCCCAGTAGGGCCGTAACATCTGCTCCTGTCAGTTCTGCTTCTGTCAGTTCTGCTTCTGTCAGTTCTGCTCCTGTCAGTTCTGCTTCTCTCAGTTCTGCTCCTGTCAGTTCTGCTTCTCTCAGTTCTGCTCCAGTCAGTTCTGCTTCTGTCAGTTCTGCTCCTGTCGGTTCTGCCCCTGTCAGTTCTGCTTCTGTCAGTTCTCCTCCTGTCAGTTCTACTCCTGTCAGTTCTGCTCCTGTCAGTTCTACTCCTGTCAGTTCTGCTTCAGTCAGTTTGCTTCTGTCAGTTCTGCTTCTGTCAGTTCTGATCCTGTCAGTTCTGCTCCTATCAGTTCTGCTTCTCTCAGTTCTGCTCCTGTCAGTTCTGCTCCTGTCAGTTCTGCCCCTGTCAGTTCTACTCCTGTCAGTTCTGCTCCTGTCAGTTCTACTCCTGTCAGTTCTGCTTCAGTCAGTTCTGCTTCTGTCAGTTCTGCTTCTGTCAGTTCTGCTCCTGTCAGTTCTGCTCCTATCAGTTCTGCTTCTCTCAGTTCTGCTCCTGTCAGTTCTGCTCCTGTCAGTTCTGCTCCTGTCAGTTCTACTCCTGTCAGTTCTGCTTCAGTCAGTTTTGCTTCTGTCAGTTCTGCTTCTGTCAGTTCTGCCCCTGTCAGTTCTGCCCCTGTCAGTTCTGCCCCTGTCAGTTCTGCTGCTGTCAGTTCTGCTCCTGTCAGTTCTGCTGCTGTCAGTTCTGCTGCTGTCAGTTCTGCTGCTGTCAGTTCTGCTCCTGTCAGTTCTGCTCCTGTCAGTTCTGCTTCTGTCAGTTCTGCTCCTGTCAGTTCTGCTCCTGTCAGTTCTGCTCCTGTCAGTTCTACTCCTGTCAGTTCTGCTTCAGTCAGTTTTGCTTCTGTCAGTTCTGCTTCTGTCAGTTCTGCTCCTGTCAGTTCTGCCCCTGTCAGTTCTGCTGCTGTCAGTTCTGCTCCTGTCAGTTCTGCTCCTGTCAGTTCTGCTGCTGTCAGTTCTGCTGCTGTCAGTTCTGCTCCTGTCAGTTCTACTGCTGTCAGTTCTGTTCTTGTCAGTTCTGCTCCTGTCAGTTCTGCTGCTGTTAGTTCTGCTCCTGTCAGTTCTGCTGTTGTCAGTTCTGCTCCTGTCAGTTCTGCTCCTGTCAGTTCTGCTGCTGTCAGTTCTGCTCCTGTCAGTTCTGCTGCTGTCAGTTCTGCTGCTGTCAGTTCTGCTGCTGTCAGTTCTGCTCCTGTCAGTTCTGCTGCTGTCAGTTCTGCTGCTGTCAGTTCTGCTCCTGTCAGTTCTGCTGCTGTCAGTTCTGCTCCTGTCAGTTCTGCTGCTGTCAGTGCTGCTGCTGTCAGTTCTCCTGCTGTCAGTTCTGCTGCTGTCAGTGCTGCTGCTGTCAGTTCTGCTGCTGTCAGTTCTGCTGCTGTCAGTTCTGCTGCTGTCAGTTCTGCTGCTGTCAGTGCTGCTGCTGTCAGTTCTGCTGCTGTCAGTTCTGCTGCTGTCAGTTCTGCTGCTGTCAGTTCTGCTGCTGTCAGTGCTGCTGCTGTCAGTTCTGCTGCTGTCAGTGCTGCTGCTGTCAGTTCTGCTGCTGTCAGTGCTGCTGCTGTCAGTTCTGCTGCTGTCAGTGCTGCTGCTGTCAGTTCTGCTGCTGTCAGTGCTGCTGCTGTCAGTTCTGCTGCTGTCAGTTCATGCTGCTGTCAGTGCTGCTGCTGTCAGTTCTGCTGCTGTCAGTGCTGCTGCTGTCAGTTCTGCTGCTGTCAGTGCTGCTGCTGTCAGTTCTGCTGCTGTCAGTGCTGCTGCTGTCAGTTCTGCTGCTGTCAGTGCTGCTGCTGTCAGTGCTGCTTCCTCTCGATTTTAATTTTATTCCGTACTTGTCGTTGGAGTCTTATAGAGAAAGATTTAACTAGGATATAATTTTTAAATGTCATAAAACATTGGCAAAAAACGAAGTTAATTTTTATTGGATTTTTTTTTATTTAAGTTTTCTTTTGCGTGTGTGGGAGCGGGTCGAACCTTAGCTCCCCAGCCCCGCCTCAACATCTCCTGCTCGGGTATATTCCTCCTGTTTTTTGTAGTATTTTGTAGTTGTTCATGTGGATTGTCACACTCACCAGTGTTGTGGACCGTCACACTCACCAGTGTTGTGGACCGTCACACTCACCAGTGTTGTGGACCGTCACACTCACCAGTGTTGTGGACCGTCACACTCACCAGTGTTGGGGACCGTCACACTCACCAGTGTTGTGGACCGTCACACTCACCAGTGTTGTGGACCGTCACACTCACCAGTGTTGTGGACCGTCACACTCACCAGTGTTGTGGACCGTCACACTCACCTGTGTTGTGGTCCGTCACACTCACCAGTGTTGTGGTCCGTCACACTCACCAG
>NC_091175.1:28325720-28373220 GCF_040958095.1 Procambarus clarkii
GACAGACAGACAGACAGACAGACAGACAGAGTGTATCTGTCTGTCTGAAAGAGTGTGCAGAGGCACTTTGCTTGCCACTCTCCATAGTGTATAGTCGGTCACTGGAGACGGGAGACTTACCAAAAATGTGGAAGACGGCGAATGTGGTCCTAATATACAAAAAGGGCGACGGACAAGAG
The DNA here is from genome assembly GCF_040958095.1 of Procambarus clarkii. NCBI lineage: Eukaryota > Metazoa > Arthropoda > Malacostraca > Decapoda > Cambaridae > Procambarus > Procambarus clarkii. The sequence goes on from NC_091175.1 coordinate 28,325,900, forward strand.
GCACTGAACTACAGGCCAGTGTCCTTGACTTGTATACCATGCAAGGTGATGGAGAAAATCGTGAGAAAAAACCTGGTAACTCATCTGTAGAGAAGGGACTTCCTGACAAATCGCCAACATGGGTTCAGGTAGGGTAAGTCTTGCCTGACTTGCTTAATTGAATTCTACGACCAGGTGACAAAGATTAAGCAAGAAAGAGAGGGCTGGGCGAACTGCATTTTCTTGGATTGTCGGAAAGCCTTTGACACAGTACAGCATAAGAGGCTGGTACATAAGCTGGAGAGACAGGCAGGTGTAGCTGGTAAGGTGCTCCAGTGGATAAGGGAGTACCTAAGCAATAGGAAGCAGAGAGTTACGGTGAGGGGCGAGAGCTTCGATTGGCGTGAAGTCACCAGTGGAGTCCCACAGGGCTCTGTACTCGGTCCTATCTTGTTTCTGATATATATAAATGATCTCCCGGAGGGTATCGATTCATTTCTCTCAATGTTTGCGGACGATGCTAAAATTATGAGAAGGATTAAGACAGAAGAGGACTGTTTGAGGCTTCAAGAAGACCTAGACAAGCTGAAGGAATGGTCGAACAAATGGTTGTTAGAGTTTAACCCTACCAAATGTAATGTATTGAAGGTAGGTGTAGGGAGCAGGAGGCCAGATACAAGGTATCATCTGGGAGAGGAAATTCTTCAGGAGTCAGAGAAAGAAAAAGACTTGGGGGTTGATATCACGCCAGACCTGTCTCCTGCAGCACATATCAAGAGGATAACATCAGCGGCATATGCCAGGCTGGCCAACATACGAACGGCATTCAGAAACTTGTGTAAAGAATCATTCAGAACTTTGTATACCACATATGTCAGGCCAATCCTGGAGTATGCAGCCCCAGCATGGAGTCCATATCTAGTCAAGGATAAGACTAAACTGGAAAAGAATCAAAGGTTTGCCACCAGACTAGTACCCGAGCTGAGAGGTATGAGCTACGAGGAGAGACTACGGGAATTAAACCTCACTTCGCTGGAAGACAGAAGAGTTAGGGGGGACATGATCACCACATTCAATATTCTGAAGGGAATTGATAGGGTAGATAAAGACAGACTATTTAACACAAGGGGCACACGCACAAGGGTACACAGGTGGAAACTGAGTGCCCAAATGAGCCACAGAGATATTAGAAAGAACTTTTTTAGTGTCAGAGTGGTTGACAAATGGAATGCATTAGGAAGCGATGTGGTGGAGGCTGACTCCATACACAGTTTCAAGTGTAGATATGATAGAGCCCAATAGGCTCAGGAATCTGTACACCTGTTGATTGACGGTTGAGAGGCGGGACCAAAGAGCCAGAGCTCAACCCCCGCAAACACAACTAGATGAGTACAGACAGACAGACAGACAGACAGACAGACAGACAGACAGACAGACAGACAGACAGACAGACAGACAGACAGACAGACAGCCGGGAAGACACTAGGGAAAGAGGAGGGGATACCCCCAGCCTATTAGACCTCGTTTTCACCCAGAATGTAGAAGACATCGAGCAGTTGGAACATGAAATACCACTAGGAGCTAGTGACCATTGTGTCCTAGTCTTTGACTACATGATGGAACTCAAACATGTGACCAAAGGACAAGAGGTCCGGGAAAGGAGACTTGATTACAGGAAAGGGGACTACAGAAGGATAAGGGACTACCTGGGAGACGTGCAGTGGGAGGAAGAAATTAGAAGAAAAACAGTGCAAGATATGATGAACCAAGTCATATGGAAATGCAAGGAGGCTGAAGAGAGATTTATTCCAACAGTAAAGGAAAAAAGCAGGAGGGAATATAATAACCCATGGTTTAATAGACAGTGTCAGGAAGCAAAGGTGAGAAGCAGGAGGGAGTGGAGGAAGTACAGAAGACAAAGGACAGAGGACAACAGGATTAGATGTAACAGAGCTAGAAATGATTACATTAACATAAGACGAGTGTCGGAAAGAAATTTTGAGAATGATATTGCAATCAAAGCGAAAAAGCAACCTAAACTACTACATAGCCTTATGAGAAGGAAGATGTCGGTAAATGACCAAGTGACAAGACTGAGGAAAACAGAAGGGGCATATACAGAAAGCGACAAGGAAATCTGCGAGGTACTGAATGGAAGTTTCCATGGAGTGTTCATAGCCGAGCCTGAGCAGCTCCCATTGTTAAAAGAGTAGAAGAAAATGAAAGACTATCAGATATAGAGGTGACAGCAGAGGAGGTAATGAAACAGTTGACAACACTGGATGGAACAAAAGTGGTTGGACCAGACAAAGTATCATCGTGGATACTCAAAGAGGCAGCGCAGGCTCTCAGCGTGCCGCTGGCAATGATCTTTAATGAGTCATTTATGTCGGGAGAATTGCTCAGTTGCTGGAAGGAGGCAAATGGCGTACCGATTTTCAAAAAAGGTGATAGGGAGGAGGCATTTAACTACAGACCCGTATCACTGACAAGCATCCCCTGCAAAATACTTGAAAGAATAATTAGGCTAAGACTTGTTGAGCACCTGGAGAGCATTGGGTTTGTAAACAAGCACCAACATGGGTTCTGGACAGGGAAATCATGCCTAACAAACCTTTTAGAATTCTATGACAAAGTAACAAGGATAAGGCAGGACAGAGAAGGCTGGGCAGACTGCATATTTCTTGACTGCCAAAAGGCCTTTGATACGGTACCGCACATGAGACTGCTATACAAACTTGAGAGGCAGGCAGGAGTAAGCGGAAAGGCCCTAGCATGGGTAAGGAACTACCTAGCAAGATGGAGCCAGAGGGTAATGGAAATGGGCGAGAAGTCGGACTGGCGAACAGTAACGAGTGGAGTACCTCAAGGATCGGTGCTGGGCCCAATCCTCTTTCTAATTTACGTAAATGATATGTTTACAGGAGTGGATTTATACATGTCAATGTTTGCGGATGACGCAAAATTAATGAGAAGAGGTGTGACAGACAAGGATTGTAGGATCCTCCAAGGGGACTTAAACAGGTTGCAGAGATGGTCAGGGAAATGGCTACTGGAGTTCAACACCAGTCAATGTAAAGTTATGGAAATGGGATCAGGTGATAGACGACCAAAGGGACAGTACACAATGAAGGGGAACTGCCTACCTGTGACTATTCGAGAAAGAGACCTGGGAGTGGATGTGACACCTAATCTAACTCCTGAGGCACATATAAATAGGATAACGACAGCAGCGTATTCTACACTGGCGAAAATTAGAACTTCATTCAGAAACCTAAGTGAGGAGGCTTTTAGGGCGCTTTACACTGCCTACGTGAGGCCAGTCTTAGAGTATGCCGCGCCATCATGGAGCCCCCACCTGAAGAAACACATAAAGAAACTGGAGAAGGTTCAGAGATTTGCGACGAGGATTCTCCCAGAGTTACGAGGGATGGGATATGAAGAACGTCTGAGGGAACTGAACCTTACGACACTAGAGAAAAGAAGGGAGAGAGGAGATATGATAGGAACATATAAAATACTCAGGGGAATTGACAAAGTGGAAATAGATGAAATGTTCACACGTAATAATAACAGAACGAGGGGACATGGGTGGAAACTGGAAACTCAGATGAGTCACAGAGATGTTAGGAAGTTTTCTTTTAGCGTGAGAGTAGTGGAAAAATGGAATGCACTTCAGGAACAGGTTGTGGAAGCAAATACTATTCATAATTTTAAAATTAGGTATGATAGGGAAATGGGACAGGAGTCATTGCTGTAAACAACCGATGGCTGGAAAGGTGGGATCCAAGAGTCAATGCTCGATCCTGCAAGCACAAATAGGTGAGTTCAAATAGGTGAATAGGTGAATACAGGCAGAAAGACAGAAACACAGACTGAAAGACAGACAGACAGACAGACAGACAGACAGACAGACAGACAGACAGACAGACAGACAGACAGACAGACAGACAGACAGACAGACAGACAAACAGACAGACAGACAGACAGACAGACAGACAGACAGACAGACAGACAGACAGACAGACAGACAGTTAGGCAGACAGACACAGGCAGGTAGACAGACAGACAGACAGACAGACAGACAGACAGACAGACAGACAGACAGACAGACAGACAGACAGACAGACAGACAGACAGACAGACAGACAGTTAGGCAGACAGACACAGGCAGGTAGACAGACAGACAGACAGACAGACAGACAGACAGACAGACAGACAGACAGACAGACAGACAGACAGACAGACAGACAGACAGACAGACAGACAGAGTTTGTCTGTGGTAATTATGCAAAATTATGATTATGCTCCGAAAACTCATGCAGAGTTTTGAGAATAATTAACCAGGCACCACTAGAGGAATTTTAGATTACCAGTAGAGATGTAAGGAAACTTTTGCTAGTGTTGGATGTGACAAAGGCTATAGGCCCGGATGGAATCTCACCATGGATACTAAAGGAAGGAGCAGGAGCACTGTGCCTGCCACTCTCCATGGTGTACAACAAGTCACTGGTAACAGGTGAAGTGGCAGAAATTTGGAAGGCGGCAAACATAGTCCCGTTATACAAGAAGGGGATAGACAGGAGGCACTGAACTACAGGCCAATGTCCCTAACTTCCATACCAGTGGGGTACCGCAGGGTTCAGTCCTTGGACCCATACTGTTTTTTATATATGTAAATGAACTTCCAAATGGTATAGAGTCATTCCTCTCATTGTTTGCTGATGCTGCAAGATTATGCAAAAATTATGAGGAGGATTAAGACGAAGGAAGACAGTATGAGACTACAAGATGACCTAGACAGACTGCATGAATGGTCCAACAAATGTCTACTAAAGTTCAACCCGAGTAAATGTAAGGTAATGAAACTACGCAGTGGAAACAGAAGGCCAGACACAGGATACAGAAAGGGAGATGAAGTCCTTCATGAAACGGACAGGGAGAGGGATCTAGGAGTTGATATCACACCAAACGTGTCTCCTGAAGCCCACATCAAAAGAATAACATCTCCGGCGTATGCGAGGCTGGCTAACACCAGAACTGCCTTCAGGAACCTGTGTAAGGAATCATTCAGAACCTTGTTGACCAGACCACACACTAGAAGTTGAAAGGACGACGACGTTTCGGTCCGGTATGAGACTCAATATACACTCAAATACACCGGTATACACTCAAATACACCGGTATACACTCAAATACACCGGTATACACTCAAATACACCGGTATACACTCAAATACACCGGTATACACTCAAACTTTCGGTGTCGCTATGGGTTCCCCTCTCTCCCCTGTTCTTTCTAATATCTACATGGAATACTTCGAAACTGTTCTTCTTCCTTCTATTGATACTCGTCCCTCTCTCTGGCTTCGCTATGTTGATGACATTTTTGCTTTATGGCCTCATGACCTTAATCTTTTCCAGCCTTTCCTCGCCTCTCTTAACAATCTGGCTCCTTCTATCCATTTCAAAGTTGAGTGGGAATCTAATTCCCTCCTTCCTTTTCTTGATGTTCATGTTCACAGCTCTGTGTCTGGGTTCTCTTTCTCTGTCTACCGTAAACCCATGCATAGTGGCATGTACATTCACTTCTTTTCCTACCATCCTCCTTCTGTTAAGAAAAGTGTCCTCGTCTCTCTCTTCCTCCGCGCTCTACGCATCAGCGACCCTCAGTTTCTTGATTCTGAAATTGCCTTTATCTACAAATCATTCTCTCGCCTTGGTTATCCTTTGCATTTCATCAACTGTGCCTACTCTCAAGCTAAACGAAATTTCTTTCATCCTAAACCTGCTTCCAACACTAGTAGCACTGTACTATGCCTTCCCTTCATATCTGAACTCAAAACTTTTACCAATACCTTTCCTCCTCTTGACATTAAACTCGCCTTTCGACAAACTAACACACTTCGTAACAATCTAGTTCACACTGCTCCTCCTGCTTCTAATGCTGCTGGTGTCTACTCTATTTCCTGTTCATCTTGTCCTCTCCAATACTTTGGCGAAACTGGCCGTACACTGAATGACAGACTTAAAGAACACAAGAGAAGTGTTAAGTCTGCAGACACTAACAATGCTCTCTTCTGCCATGTGAGGGATTCTAATCATCCCATTGATTGGTCTTCCTCCAAAATAATCTTTCCTGCCTCTACTCTACACAGACACCGCCTTGTTGAATCGCTTCTAATACACAATGTACCCAACATGAACTTGAGTCCTGGCTTTGTTGCTGTGGACTCTTCCCTTTCACAGTATATACTTAAATGTTCTAAACTTTCTAACAAACGTGACTTAACATAAGCTTACCCCTTACATTTATTTTTCTTTGTCTTTCCTTTTCTTTCTCTCGACACCCCTTTTTTCTGTTCATTGTCTTCTCCTACGCTCCCTTGCTATTCTTATTCCTATTACTATCTCCTTCGGTGGTTATAATAGGAGCTGCCTCGTATGGCCCAATAGGCCTGCTGCAGTTCTCATTATTACTATCCCCTACACCTTACTTTCCTCCTCAGCTCTCTCTTGCCTATTTACTGCCTGTCTCTACCTCCTCTTCACAATCGACTTGAGAATGGTCCAGGACGGACCGAAACGTCGTCGTCCCTTCAACTTCTAGTGTGTGGTCTGGTCAACATACTTCACTCACGTTATTGTGACTCATCGCCTGCATTCAGAACCTTGTAAACCACATATGTAAGACCAATCCTGGAGTATGCGGCCCCAGCATGGAGCCCGTACCTTGTCAAGCACAAGCCGAAGCTTGAAATAGTTCAGAGATATGCCACTAGACTAGTCCCAGAACTAAGAGGCATGAGTTACGAGAAAGGCTGCGAGAAATGCACCTCACGACACTAGAAGACAGAAGAGTAAGGGGAGACATGATCACTACCTACAAAATTCTCAGAAAATTGACAGGGGTAGATAAAGATAAACCGTTTAACACGGGTGGTACAGGAACAAGGGGACACAGGTGGAAACTGAGTACCCAAATGAGCCACAGGGACGTTAGAAAGAACGTTTTCAGTGTCAGAGTAGTTAACAGGTGGAATGCATTAGGCAGTGATGTGGTGGAGGCTGACTCCATACACAGTCTCAAGTGTAGATATGATAGAGCCCAGTAGGCTCAGGATCCTGTACATCAGTTGATTGACAGTTGAGAGGCGGGACCAAAGAGCCAGAGCTCAACCCCGGCAAGCACAAATAGGTGAGGACAGACAGACAGACAGACAGACAGACAGACAGACAGACAGACAGACAGACAGACAGGCAGACAGACAGACAGACAGACAGACAGACAGACAGACAGACAGACAGACAGGCAGGCAGACAGACAGACAGACAGACAGACAGACAGACAGACAGACAGACAGACCGACAGACAGACAGACAGACAGGCAGACAGACAGACAGGCAGACAGACAGACAGACAGACAGACAGACAGACAGACAGACAGACAGACAGACAGACAGCCTCCCCCACCAGCAGAACACTCACCAAGGAGGCGATTTGGGAAGGGATAGAAGAAAGTGAGCCTCAAAGCGATGTACACTAACATAGATGGAATTACAAATAAAGCAAATGAGCTTGGAGAACTGGTACTAGAGGAAAACCCAGACATAATAGCACTCACAGAAACAAAGATCACGAAAACGATAACAAATGCAGTGTTCCCACAGGACTATTATGTTATGAGGAAAGAGAGGGAAGGAAGAGGTGGTGGGGGTGTAGCCCTGCTGGTAAGAAAAGGCTGGGATTTTGAGGAGATGGATATTCAGGGCTGTGAAGGTTTCAGTGACTACATAGCAGGTACTGTAACAAATGGAGGGAAAAAAATTATAGTCGCAGTCATATATAATCCACCACCAAATGACAGAAGACCTAGACAGGAATATGATAGAAACAACATGGCCACCATTAACATAATAGAAAGAGCAGCTTCTGTTGCTAGCAGGAATGGATCTGGACTACTAATTATGAGAGACTTCAACCATGGGAAGATAGATTGGAAGAACAGAGACCCGCATGGAGGACCAGAAACATGGAGAGCTAAGCTGCTGGACGTGGCAACAAGAAACTTTCTAAGCCAGCACACCAAAGAACCAACAAGAATGAGAGGAGAAGATGAACCAGCAATGCTTGATTTGATATTTACCCTAAATGAATGGGATATAAGGGAAGTTAAGATGGAAGCGCCCTTGGGAATGAGTGACCACAGTGTATTGAACTTTGAGTACCTGGTAGAGCTAGGACTTATCTCCCCCCAAAAAGAACTAGGAATCAAAAGGCTGGCATACCGAAAGGGGAATTATGAACAGATGAGAAGTTTCCTAAGTGAAATACCTTGGGACACAGACCTCAGAGACAAGTCTGTACAGGGTATGATGGACTATGTTACCCAAAAGTGTCAGGAGGCAGTAAACAGGTTCATCCCGGCCCAAAGGGAAAAATCCGAGAAGCAACAGAAGAATCCATGGTATAATAGGGCATGTATGGAAGCGAAGAAACTGAACAAAAAGGCGTGGAGGAACTTCCGGAATAACAGAACACCAGAAAGCAGAGAGAGATACCAGAGAACCAGGAATGAGTACGTCAGGGTGAGAAGAGAAGCAGAGAAAAATTTTGAAAATGATATAGCAAACAAAGCCAAGACCGAACCAAAGCTACTCCACAGTCACATCAGAAGGAAAACAACAGTGAAAGAACAGGTATTGAAACTTAGAACAGGCGAGGACAGGTATACAGAGAATGACAGAGAGGTGTGTGAGGAACTCAACAAGAGGTTCCAGGAGGTCTTCACAATAGAACAGGGTGAGGTCACTGTGCTAGGAGAAAGGGAGGTAAACCAGGCGGCCTTGGAGGAGTTCGAAATTACGAGAGAGGAGGTCAAGAGACACCTGCTGGATCTGGATGTTAGAAAGGCTGTTGGTCCAGATGGGATCTCACCATGGGTACTGAAAGAGTGTGCAGAGGCACTTTGCTTGCCACTCTCCATAGTGTATAGTAAGTCACTAGAGATGGGAGACCTACCAGAAATATGGAAGACGGCAAATGTGGTCCCAATATACAAAAAGGGCGACAGACAAGAGGCACTGAACTACAGGCCAGTGTCCTTGACTTGTATACCATGCAAGGTGATGGAGAAGATTGTGAGAAAAAACCTGGTAACACATCTGGAGAGAAGGGACTTCGTGACAAATCGCCAACATGGGTTCAGGGAGGGTAAATCTTGCCTTACAGGCTTGATAGAATTCTACGATCAGGTGACACAGATAAAGCAAGAAAGAGAGGGCTGGGCGGACTGCATTTTCTTGGATTGTCGGAAAGCCTTTGACACAGTACCGCATAAGAGGCTGGTACATAAGCTGGAGAGACAGGCAGGTGTAGCTGGTAAGGTGCTCCAGTGGATAAGGGAGTATCTAAGCAATAGGAAGCAGAGAGTTACGGTGAGGGGTGAGACCTCCGATTGGCGTGAAGTCACCAGTGGAGTCCCACAGGGCTCTGTACTCGGTCCTATCTTGTTTCTGATATATGTAAATGATCTCCCGGAGGGTATCGATTCATTTCTCTCAATGTTCGCGGACGATGCTAAAATTATGAGAAGGATTAAAACAGAAGAGGACTGTTTGAGGCTTCAAGAAGACCTAGACAAGCTGAAGGAATGTTTGAACAAATGGTTGTTAGAGTTTAACCCAACCAAATGTAATGTAATGAAGATAGGTGTAGGGAGCAGGAGACCAGATACAAGGTATCATCTGGGAGAGGAAATTCTTCAGGAGTCAGAGAAGGAAAAAGACTTGGGGGTTGATATCACGCCAGACCTGTCTCCTGCAGCACATATCAAGAGGATAACATCAGCGGCATATGCCAGGCTGGCCAACATACGAACGGAATTCAGAAACTTGTGTAAAGAATCATTCAGAACTTTGTATACCACATATGTCAGGCCAATCCTGGAGTATGCAGCCCCAGCATGGAGTCCATATCTAGTCAAGGATAAGACTAAACTGGAAAAGGTTCAAAGGTTTGCCACCAGACTAGTACCCGAGCTGAGAGGTATGAGCTACGAGGAGAGACTACGGGAATTAAACCTCACTTCGCTGGAAGACAGAAGAGTTAGGGGGGACATGATCACCACATTCAAGATTCTGAAGGGGATTGATATGGTAGATAAAGACAGTCTATTTAACACAAGGGGAACACGCACAAGGGGACACAGGTGGAAACTGAGTGCCCAAATGAGCCACAGAGATATTAGAAAGAACTTTTTTAGTGTCAGAGTGGTTGACAAATGGAATGCATTAGGAAGCAATGTAGTGGAGACTGACTCCATACACAGTTTCAAGTGTAGATATGATAGAGCCCGATAGGCTCAGGAATCTGTACACCTGTTGATTGACGGTTGAGAGGCGGGACCAAAGAGCCAGAGCTCAACCCCCGCAAACACAACTAGATGAGTACAACTAGGTGAGTACAGACAGACAGACAGGCAGACAGACAACCGACAGACAGGCAGACAGACAGACAGACAGACAGACAGACAGACAGACAGACAGACAGACAGACAGACAGACAGACAGACAGACAGACAGACAGACAGACAGACAGACAGACAGACAGACTGACAGATATCAACCTGGCTCTCTAAATTTATTAAATTATTCCCCACCCACCCTTCCTTCCCTTCCACATATTAAGTTAAGTATATAAACCTCCCATACAACATGGAACATTTTTGGTGGCGTGGTGGTAAAGTGTGGCGGTAAGTCCTCTCACTTTGTGCTCTCCCACAATACTAAAGAGAGAGAGACAAAGATATACTAGACAATGGGAGAGTGAGGCAGGTACACACACACACACATATATGATCTACCTGCCTGTACAAACTTGTGTTAGGCGTCATTTTGAACCTTGTATTCCACATACGATAGACCAATCCTGGAGTATGCAGCTCCAGCATGGAGTCGACCGTATCTTGTGAAGCACAAGAATAAATTGGAGAGGGTTTAAGGTATACCACCAAAATAGTACCCGACCTGTGCGGGTATGGACTACGAAGAGAGACTATGGGAACTAAACCTTAAGTTGCTTAAAGACAGAAGAGTTAGGGGAGACGTGATCACCACATACAAGATGTTACGGGCTCGTCACCGCCGTCTGCGTATGGCCTGGTAGTTCCAGCGCGATCTATGAGTCTGTACTCAAACTCCCCGTGAATGGGACGCTACGTAGACAACGCCATCTATGGGTGGTGGCGTAACAGCTGTAAATGGCTCAAGATTCCTGCCTTGATTAACAAGTGAGGTCGTAGTGAGTGACCTCTGGGGATGTGGCGAATCAACACCAGCGCCAACTGTTGGAGCGACAAGCATAATGTCAATGCCTGAGTGAGTTGGTGTTGGTTCTTGGTTTCTCCAGTTCCCTATAACTGATGACGTGTCTGTATCCTTGGTGACGTGGGGGCAGCAGTGGTACTGAGGACGGCAGTCTACCCTGGGCAGCCTGAACTCTCCCAGCTTAGTCACGCCTGACGTCTAAGTGAGCCGCCGCTGATCAGGAATAGTGTAGTTTCTGCTAGTGGAGTAGCAGTGGATACTGTTCTTAAAAGATTTCCCCATTTTGCACCCGCAAGATAACGTAAGCTTTTAAGGGTTGATAAATGTTAATCTTCTTGTTTGAGGAGCTGTTCACTTGAGACAGTTAAGCAAGTCCCAGCTGTGTCTGGGTACAAGTGACAGGATGAACAACCCAGCGGGTTTTCTTCCTATTGGGGAGTGTTGTACATGCTGCTATGGCGGTGTGTCCACTCACAAGATGAGTGGCGCTGCCCAATAAACTCGCCCCTCGGGGCAAAATTAAAAAAAAAGAATTCGGCGTATCCCGGGACTGGCGAAGAGGAGAGACGACCGACAGTGAGGTGCCTGTCGAGGAGCGTTACTAGCCCGTCGCTAGTAACGCTCTCCAATCAGCGCTCTCCAATCAGCGCGTGGCTGAGGTTCTCTGTCAGCACTTAGCTGGAGAGTGGTTGTGGGCAGAGAGGCACCTCGTGAGACTGCCGGAAGGCTGGCCCACGGCAAAGGTAGACTCGCCAGTGTTTCCCGGTACTGTGGCCGGTAAGGTCGGGAACGGTACAGTGTGTCGGGGAAACACGATGATTGACAAAGGCTGCATTGTGTTAGCGTCGTGGAGTGCTCAGTATCCTGTGTGAGAGCGACACCTGTATATACATCTAAGTGTAGTAATATTTCATTTTAATGTTTCTATTTAAGGTGATGGGAATATATTGATAAAGGATCAGTGTTGTGTTCATCCCCCCCCCCTTTTATTTATTGCATTACCTAGTCAACTGCTTGAAAGCCACTACCGACTTGGGGTCGGATACTGTCACTTAGGTTCATCCATCAAGAACCCGGTTACGACCCATAGTGGCCGTAACACAAGATTATCAGAGGAATTGATATCGTAGATAAAGTTTATTTAACACAGGTGGTCCACACACACAAGGGGACGCAGGTGGTCCACACACAAGGGGACGCAGGTGGTCCACACACAAGAGGACGCAGGTGGTCCACACACAAGGGAACGCAGGTGGTCCACACAAAAGGGGACGCAGGTGGTCCACACAAAAGGGGACGCAGGTGGTCCACACACAAGGGAACGCAGGTGGTCCACACACAAGGGAACGCAGGTGGTCCACACACAAGGGAACGCAGGTGGTCCACACACAAGGGAACGCAGGTGGTCCACACACAAGGGGACGCAGGTGGTCCACACACAAGGGGGACGCAGGTGGTCCACACACTAGGGGACACAGGTGGTCCACACACACAAGGGGACACAGGTGGTCCACACACACATGGGGGACACAGGTGGTCCACACACAAGGGGGACACAGGTGGTCCACACACACAAGGGGACGCAGGTGGTCCACACACAAGGACACAGGTGGTCCACACACACAAGGGGGACACAGGTGGTCCACACACACAAGGGGGACACAGGTGGTCCACACACACAAGGGGGACACAGGTGGTCCACACACAAGGGGGACACAGGTGGTCCACACACACAAGGGGGACACAGGTGGTTCACACACAAGGCGACACAGGTGGAAACTGAGTACCCAGAGCAGCCACAGAGTCATTAGAAAGAATTGTTTTCTGTGTCATAGTAGTTAACAAATGGCAGAGATGTGGTGGAGGCTGACTCCATACACAATTTTAAATGAAGATATGATAGAGCCCAGTAGGCACAGAAATCTGTACACCAATTGATTGACGATTACGAGGCGGTAAGAGCCTTTGGCGGGACCAAAGAGCCGAAACTCAACCCTTGCAAGCACGATTAGGTAAGTACAACTACACACCAAAGTATCACTGTGATGTTAAGAGAGTGAGCACAAGACCTCAGTGTACCTCTAGCATTGATCTTTAATGAGTCACTCACATAGGGGAAATATGTGAGTGACTCTCAAATGTTTCCCCTATGCTGCTGGAAGAAGGTGAGTGTGGTGGCACTCTACAAGACCGGAGACAGAGAGGAGGTACTTAACTCCAGGCCAGTGTCACTGACGAACATTCTCTACAAATTACTATAAAAATAATAAGGCTGAGACTATAGTGACACATCTAGTATGGTATGTAAGTAAACATCAACATGCCTTTAGGGAAGGTAAGTCATGCTGGACACACCTCCTGGAGTCCTATGGTAATGTTACAAAAATAAGGCAAGACAGAGATGGTTGGCCAGATTATGTATTTCTGGAGTTCCATAAGCCTTGGATACAGTTCCTGAGAGGAAATTACTATACGAACTTGAGAGACAGGCAGAATAAGTAGAACCTGGGTAAAGAATGACCTTACAGACAAGAGGCGAAGAGTGACAGTGAGGGCGAGTAGCAGGACTGGCGTTGGGTAACAAGCGGAGTGCCTCAGAGGCCGGCGCTGGGACCCACACCATCTCATTCATGTAAATGACCTGTCTTCGGGAGTCTAGTCTTAAATGTCGATGTTTGCAGAGGATGGGAAACTATTGAGAAGAGTTGTGACAGATGAGGATTGTAAGATCCTCCTCTGTCACTATTCTGAGATGATTTAAACAAGGTACAGAGTTGGAGCTGAGCCCCAGTAAAGGAACAGTGTTGGAACTGGGAGGAGGGGCCAGGACACCAACAGGCGAGGACACGATGAAGGGAAACTTCCTCCCGATAACAACTAGAGCAAAAGATGTAATGTTACCAGTTAGTAGCTTAAAAGTATAGTAGTACCAGTTAGTAGTACTTGTATAGTAAAGCTATACAAGTACTAGTTTTACTAGTACCACAGTACTAGTACAACAAAACTAGTAGAACATTTTGAGCTAAATAAATTTGTAACACATCATTAGCATGGGTTCAGGGATGACAAATCTTGCCTCACAGGATTCATTCATTTCAATCACCAGGTGACAGGAAATCAGGCAAAATAGTCATGACGTTCTTACCAGCATAGTGTTGGATTGCCAGAAAGCCTTTGACACAGTACCACACAAGAGACTAGTGACAAGCTGGAGATGCAGGCTGGGCTGAAAGGGAAGGTACTCCATTGGATAAGAGAGTACCTAAGCAACAGAAGACAGCGAGTTACTGTGAGGGGTGAGGTCTCGGAGTGACGAGGCGTCACCAGTGGAGTCCCACAGGGATCAGTCCTGGGACCTATACTGTTTCTCATATATGTAAATGATCTCCCAGAGGGAATAGACGCGTTCTTTTCATTGTTTGCTGTTGATGCAAAAATTATGAGGAGGATTAAGACAGAGGAAGATAGCAAGTGGCTACAATATGACCTAGACAGACTGAATGAATGGCCCAAGAAATGGCTACTAAAGTTCAACTCGAGTAAATGTAAGGTAATGCAACTAGGCGGCCAGACACAGGTACGAATGGGAGACGAGTTCGTTCACGAAGTAGAAGGAGAGAACGAACCTGTCTCCTGAAGCTGGTATGACTCCATAACTGTGCTTGTTTTGAACCAGATTTGCTGCCTTCCTTAACAGTCTGTTTGTCTGATCGTCTCTGTGTTTGTTTGATCGTCCGTCTGTTTGTCTGATCGTCCCTGTGTTTGTTTGATCGTCCCTGTGTTTGTTTGATCGTCCCTGTGTTAGTTTGATCGTCCCTGTGTTTGTTTGATCGTCCCTGTGTTAGTTTCATCGTCCCTGTGTTTGTTTGATCGTCTCTGTGTTAGTTTGATCGTCCCTGTGTTTGTTTGATCGTCTCTGTGTTAGTTTGATCGTCCCTGTGTTTGTTTGATCGTCCCTGTGTTTGTTTGATCGTCTCTGTGTTTGTTTGATCGTCCCTGTGTTTGTTTGATCGTCCCTGTGTTTGTTTGATCGTCTCTGTGTTAGTTTGATCGTCCGTGTTTGTTTGATCGTCTCTGTGTTTGTTTGATCGTCCCTGTGTTTGTTTGATCGTCTCTGTGTTAGTTTGATCGTCCCTGTGTTTGTTTGATCGTCCCTGTGATTGTTTGATCGTCCCTGTGTTTGTTTGATCGTCTCTGTGTTAGTTTGATCGTCCCTGTGTTTGTTTGATCGTCCCTGTGTTTGTTTGATCGTCCCTGTGTTAGTTTGATCGTCTCTGTGTTAGTTTGATCGTCCCTGTGTTTGTTTGATCGTCCCTGTGTTTGTTTGATCGTCTCTGTGTTTGTTTGATCGTCCCTGTGTTTGTTTGATCGTCTCTGTGTTAGTTTGATCGTCCCTGTGTTTGTTTGATCGTCCCTGTGTTTGTTTGATCGTCCCTGTGTTTGTTTGATCGTCTCTGAGTTAGTTTGATCGTCCCTGTGTTTGTTTGATCGTCCCTGTGTTTGTTTGATCGTCCCTGTGTTAGTTTGATCGTCCCTGTGTTTGATCGTCCCTGTGTTTGTTTGATCGTCCCTGTGTTTGATCGTCCCTGTGTTAGTTTGATCGTCCCTGTGTTTGATCGTCCCTGTGTTTGTTTGATCGTCCCTGTGTTAGTTTGATCGTCTCTGTGTTTGTTTGATCGTCCGTGTTTGTTTGATCGTCCCTGTGTTAGTTTGATCGTCCCTGTGTTTGATCGTCCCTGTGTTTGTTTGATCGTCCGTGTTTGTTTGATCGTCCCTGTGTTAGTTTGATCGTCCCTGTGTTTGATCGTCCCTGTGTTTGTTTGATCGTCCGTGTTTGTTTGATCGTCCCTGTGTTTGATCGTCCCTGTGTTTGTTTGATCGTCTCTGTGTTTGTTTGATCGTCTCTGTGTTTGTTTGATCGTCCGTGTTTGTTTGATCGTCTCTGTGTTTGTTTGATCGTCCCTGTGTTTGTTTGATCGTCCCTGTGTTTGATCGTCTCTGTGTTTGTTTGATCGTCTCTGTGTTTGTTTGATCGTCTCTGTGTTTATTTGATCGTCCCTGTGTTTGATCGTCCGTGTTTGTTTGATCGTCTCTGTGTTTGTTTGATCGTCTCTGTGTTTGTTTGATCGTCCCTGTGTTTGATCGTCGCTGTGTTTGATCGTCCCTGTGTTTGTTTGATCGTCTCTGTGTTTGTTTGATCGTCTCTGTGTTTGTTTGATCGTCCCTGTGTTTGTTTGATCGTCCGTGTTTGTTTGATCGTCCCTGTGTTTGTTTGATCGTCCCTGTGTTTGTTTGATCGTCTCTGTGTTTGTTTGATCGTCTCTGTGTTTGTTTGATCGTCTCTGTGTTTGTTTGATCGTCCGTGTTTGTTTGATCGTCTCTGTGTTTGTTTGATCGTCCCTGTGTTTGATCGTCCGTGTTTGTTTGATCGTCTCTGTGTTTATTTGATCGTCCCTGTGTTTGATCGTCCTTGTTTGTTTGATCGTCTCTGTGTTTGTTTGATCGTCCCTGTGTTTGTTTGATCGTCTCTGTGTTTCTTTGATCGTCCCTGTGTTTGATCGTCCTTGTTTGTTTGATCGTCTCTGTGTTTGTTTGATCGTCCCTGTGTTTGTTTGATCGTCCGTGTTTGTTTGATCGTCTCTGTGTTTGTTTGATCGTCTCTGTGTTTGTTTGATCGTCCGTGTTTGTTTGATCGTCTCTGTGTTTGTTTGATCGTCCCTGTGTTTGATCGTCCGTGTTTGTTTGATCGTCTCTGTGTTTGATCGTCCCTGTGTTTGTTTGATCGTCCGTGTTTGTTTGATCGTCTCTGTGTTTGTTTGATCGTCTCTGTGTTTGTTTGATCGTCCGTGTTTGTTTGATCGTCTCTGTGTTTGTTTGATCGTCCCTGTGTTTGATCGTCCGTGTTTGTTTGATCGTCTCTGTGTTTGATCGTCCCTGTGTTTGTTTGATCGTCCCTGTGTTTGTTTGATCGTCCCTGTGTTTGATCGTCCGTGTTTGTTTGATCGTCTCTGTGTTTGATCGTCCGTGTGTTTGTTTGATCGTCCCTGTGTTTGTTTGATCGTCCCTGTGTTTGTTTGATCGTCCGTGTTTGTTTGATCGTCCCTGTGTTTGTTTGATCGTCCCTGTGTTTGTTTGGTCGTCCCTGTGTTTGTTTGATCGTCCCTGTGTTTGATCGTCCCTGTGTTTGTTTGATCGTCCCTGTGTTTGTTTGATCGTCCCTGTGTTTGATCGTTCGTGTTTGTTTGATCGTCTCTGTGTTTGATCGTCTCTGTGTTTGATCGTCCCTGTGTTTGATCGTCCGTGTTTATTTGATCGTCCCTGTGTTTGATCGTCCGTGTTTGTTTGATCGTCTCTGTGTTTGTTTGATCGTCCCTTTGTTTGATCGTCCGTGTTTGTTTGATCGTCTCTGTGTTTGTTTGATCGTCTCTGTGTTTGTTTGATCGTCCCTGTGTTTGTTTGATCGTCCGTGTTTGTTTGATCGTCCCTGTGTTTGTTTGATCGTCCGTGTTTGTTTGATCGTCCCTGTGTTTGTTTGATCGTCCGTGTTTGTTTGATCGTCTCTGTGTTTGATCGTCCCTGTGTTTGTTTGATCGTCCGTGTTTGTTTGATCGTCTCTGTGTTTGATCGTCCCTGTGTTTGTTTGATCGTCCCTGTGTTTGATCGTCCGTGTTTGTTTGATCGTCCCTGTGTTTGTTTGATCGTCCGTGTTTGTTTGATCGTCCCTGTGTTTGTTTGATCGTCCGTGTTTGTTTGATCGTCCCTGTGTTTGTTTGATCGTCCGTGTTTGTTTGATCGTCTCTGTGTTTGATCGTCCGTGTTTGTTTGACCATTAGTGTGCTTGTTTCATCATCCGTACAGATTTCTCATAGTATCATCTCTTAAATTTAGTTCAGGGACAAATCTTCATTCTATTGTGAAGTCCTCCTGGCATCTATTGTGAAGTCCTCCTGGCATCTATTGTGAAGTCCTCCTGGCATCTATTGTGAAGACCTCCTGGCATCTATTGTGAAGACCTCCTGGCATCTATTGTGAAGACCTCCTGGCATCTATTGTGAAGTCCTCCTGGCATCTATTGTGAAGACCTCCTGGCATCTATTGTGAAGACCTCCTGGCATCTATTGTGAAGACCTCCTGGCATCTATTGTGAAGTCCTCCTGGCATCTATTGTGAAGACCTCCTGGCATCTATTGTGAAGACCTCCTGGCATCTATTGTGAAGACCTCCTGGCATCTATTGTGAAGACCTCCTGGCATCTATTGTGAAGTCCTCCTGGCATCTATTGTGAAGACCTCCTGGCATCTATTGTGAAGACCTCCTGGCATCTATTGTGAAGACCTCCTGGCATCTATTGTGAAGTCCTCCTGGCATCTATTGTGAAGACCTCCTGGTACCTATTATCGAGTTCTTCACACATCTTTTTGTCATTCTCTGTTTACCTTCCCGTTCTCAGTTTCATCAATGTACTTTCACTGATATTTTTCTCCTGAGTGACTGTGGAGCAGTTTTGGTCTGGTCTTGACTTTATTTGCTACGTCATTTTCATACTGTCTCTCTGCTTCTCTCCTCACACTGAGGTATTCATTCCTGGCCCTCTGGTATCTCCCTGTGTTCTCCGGCGTTCTGTTATTTCTGTAGTTCCTCAATGTCCTTGTGTTTGAGTGCCTTGTATTCTCGCATCCCTGATTAAACCATAGACCGCTATTTGGCTTTTCCTTTTTGTCCTTTTCGGCCGAAATAAACTTGTTTACTGTCTCCCAACACTGTTGTGTGACTTAACCCATCATGTCTTCTACAAACGTTTCTGTGAGTTATGTTTCCCAGGCTACGTCTGTTTGGAATGTTCTCATCTCCTCATAGTTTCCCCTACAGTACACCAGCCCTCTTTCTGGTCCTCTCTGGGGGAGAATATTACCCCACTTTCTCCAAAATACTCAAATGACAGTACACTGTGGTCACTCATTCCCACGGAGGCTTCCAAGTTAAATTCCCAACGACTCATTGAGAGTGAATACCAGATCGAGGCTGAACAAATCCACAAGGGCCGTGACGAGGATTCGAACCTGCGTCCGGGAGTATCCCAGACACTGCCTTAATCGACAGGGTAAAAGAGTTGAAACCGAAGTTCTACTGAACTTACTGGATCCCGTAGCCTCTCCGAGGCACAAACCAGAATTTTACACCACTCCCCCCTGCACCCGAGCTATGTCAGTAGGCCGTTCTCGCTCTTCGCTCTTACATCATTACACTAGCTGGTTCGTCTCCTCGTCTCATTCTTGTAGGTCCCTTGACATGTTGGCTCAGGTAGTTTTTTATTGCCACATCTAGTAGTTTAGCTCTCTATGTGGGTCTGTGTTCTCCTAGTCTATCTTCCCGTGGTTAAGGTCACCCAACACTAACTGTCTGGATCAGTGTCTGCAAGCGACAGAAGCTGTTCTCTCTATTATATTAATGGTAGAGGAGAACATTTCGCACCACCACACAGTGTGCCAGAGAACATTTCGCACCATCACACAGTGTGCCAGAGAACATTTCGCACCATCACACAGTGTGCCAGAGAACATTTTAGAAAACAGAGACACTGGAGCCAAGAGAGGGATGAACTCTTGTGTTATTGAGGCACAGTCACACACAGGTGCCACTTGAGACACAGTCACACACAGGTGCCACTTGAGACACAGTCACACACAGGTGCCACTTGAGACACAGTCACACACAGGTGCCACTTGAGACACAGTCACACACAGGTGCCACTTGAGACACAGTCACACACAGGTGCCACTTGAGGCACAGTCACACACAGGTGCCACTTGAGGCACAGTCACACACAGGTGCCACTTGAGGCACAGTTACTTTAAGTAACTGAGAGTTACAGTCCTAAACTGAGCCACGAAAGAATGAGGATCCTGTAAGTTTGTTATTTCCTCCATGTGTCCACACCCGGAGGGTGATGGTGAGTCTCTGGTAGTAACGAGCCTTGTACGTCGCTCACCAGGTGTGTACGTCGCTCACCAGGTGTGTACGTCGCTCACCAGGTGTGTACGTCGCTCACCAGGTGTGTACGTCGCTCACCAGGTGTGTACGTCGTCCACCACGTGTGTACGTCGTCCACCACGTGTGTACGTCGTCCACCACGTGTGTACGTCGTCCACCAGGTGTGTACGTCGTCCGCCAGGTGTGTACGTCGTCCACCAGGTGTGTACGTCACTCACCAGGTGGGTACGTCGCTCACCAGGTGTGTACGTCACTCTCCAGGTGTGTACGTCACTCTCCAGGTGTGTACGGTGATGCCAGCCTCAACACCACTCAGGTGATGACAGCCTCAACACCACTCAGGTGATGACAGCCTCAACACCACTCAGGTTATGGCAGCCTCAACACCACTCAGGTGATGACAGCCTCAACAC
This sequence comes from Procambarus clarkii, assembly GCF_040958095.1. Lineage (NCBI taxonomy): Eukaryota > Metazoa > Arthropoda > Malacostraca > Decapoda > Cambaridae > Procambarus > Procambarus clarkii. The sequence continues at coordinate 28,346,610 of NC_091175.1, forward strand.
CACTCAGGTGATGACAGCCTCAACACCACTCAGGTGATGACAGCCTCAACACCACTCAGGTGATGACAGCCTCAACACCACTCAGGTGATGACAGCCTCAACACCACTCAGGTGATGACAGCCTCAACACCACTCACGTGATGACAGCCTCAACACCACTCAGGTGATGACAGCCTCAACACTCAGGTGATGACAGCCTCAACACCACTCAGGTGATGACAGCCTCAACACCACTCAGGTGATGACAGCCTCAACACCACTCAGGTGATGACAGCCTCAACACCACTCAGGTGATGACAGCCTCAACACCACTCAAGTGATGACAGCCTCAACACCACTCAGGTGATGACAGCCTCAACACCACTCAGGTGATGACAGCCTCAACACCACTCAGGTGATGACAGCCTCAACACCACTCAGGTGATGACAGCCTCAACACCACTCAGGTGATGACAGCCTCAACACCACTCAGGTGATGACAGCCTCAACACCACTCAGGTGATGACAGCCTCAACACCACTCAGGTGATGACAGCCTCAACACTCAGGTGATGACAGCCTCAACACCACTCAGGTGATGACAGCCTCAACACCACTCAGGTGATGACAGCCTCAACACCACTCAGGTGATGACAGCCTCAACACCACTCAGGTGATGACAGCCTCAACACCACTCAGGTGATGACAGCCTCAACACCACTCAGGTGATGACAGCCTCAACACCACTCAGGTGATGACAGCCTCAACACCACTGAGGTGATGACAGCCTCAACACCACTCAGGCGATGACAGCCTCAACACCACTCAGGCGATGACAGCCTCAACACCACTCAGGTGATGACAGCCTCAGCACCACTCAGGTGATGACAGCCTCAACACCACTCAGGTGATGACAGCCTCAACACCACTCAGGTGATGACAGCCTCAACACTCAGGTGATGACAGCCTCAACACCACTCAGGTGATGACAGCCTCAACACCACTTAGGTGATGACAGCCTCAACACCACTCAGGTGATGACAGCCTCAACACCACTCAGGTGATGACAGCCTCAACACCACTCAGGTGATGACAGCCTCAACACCACTCAGGTGATGACAGCCTCAACACCACTCAGGTGATGACAGCCTCAACACTCAGGTGATGACAGCCTCAACACCACTCAGGTGATGACAGCCTCAACACCACTCAGGTGATGACAGCCTCAACACCACTCAGGTGATGACAGCCTCAACACCACTCAGGTGATGACAAGCCTCAACACCACTCAGGTGATGACAGCCTCAACACCACTCAGGTGATGACAGCCTCAACACCACTCAGGTGATTAGACAGCCTCAACACCATCAGGTGATGACAGCCTCAACACCACTCAGGTGATGACAGCCTCAAACACCACTCAGGTGATGACAGCCTCAACACCACTCAGGTGATGACAGCCTCAACACCACTCAGGTGATGACAGCCTCAACACTCAGGTGATGACAGCCTCAACACCACTCAGGTGATGACAGCCTCAACACCACTCAGGCCATGGCAGCCTCAACACCACTCAGGTGAGGACAGCCTCAACACCACTCAGGCCATGGCAGCCTCAACACCACTCAGGTGATAACAACCTCAACACCACTCAGGTGATGACAGCCTCAACACCACTCAGGTGATGACAGCCTCAACACCACTCAGGTGATAACAGCCTCAACACCACTCAGGTGATGACAGCCTTAACACCACTCAGGTGATGACAGCCTCAACACTGAGGTGATGACAGCCTCAACACCACTCAGGTGATGACAGCCTCAACACCACTCAGGTGATGACAGCCTCAACACCACTCAGGTGATGACAGCCTCAACACCACTCAGGTGATGACAGCCTCAACACCACTCAGGTGATGACAGCCTCAACACCACTCAGGTGATGACAGCCTCAACACCACTCAGGTGATGACAGCCTCAACACCACTCAGGTGATAACAGCCTCAACACCACTCAGGTGATGACAGCCTCAACACCACTCAGGTGATGACAGCCTCAACACTCAGGTGATGACAGCCTAAACACCACTCAGGTGATGACAGCCTCAACACCACTCAGGTGATGACAGCCTCAACACCACTCAGGCCATGGCAGCCTCAACACCACTCAGGCCATGGCAGCCTCAACACCACTCAGTCCATGGCAGCCTCAACACCACTCAGGCCATGGCAGCCTCAACACCACTCAGGTCATGGCAGCCTCAACACCACTCAGGTGATGACAGCCTCAACACCACTCAGGCCATGGCAGCCTCAACAACACTCAGGTGATGACAGCCTCTACACCACTCAGGCCATGACAGCCTCAACACCACTAAGGTGATGACAGCCTCAACACCACTCAGGCCATGGCAGCCTCAACACCACTCAGGTGATGACAGCCTCAACACCACTCAAGCCATGGCAGCCTCAACACCACTCAGGTGATGACAGCCTCAACACCACTCAGGTGATGACAGCCTCAACACCACTCAGGTGATGACAGCCTCAACACCACTCAGGCCATGACAGCCTCAACACCACTCAGGTGATGACAGCCTCAACACCACTCAGGTGATGACAGCCTCAACACCACTCAGGTGATGACAGCCTCAACACCACTCAGGTGATGACAGCCTCAACACCACTCAGGTGATGACAGCCTCAACACCACTCAGGCCATGGCAGCCTCAACACCACTCAGGCCATGGCAGCCTCAACACCACTCAGGCCATGGCAGCCTCAACACCACTCAGGTGATGACAGCCTCAACACCACTCAGGCCATGACAGCCTCAACACAACTCAGGCCAAGACAGCCTCAACACCACTCAGGTCATGACAGCCTCAACACCACTCAGGTGATGACAGCCTCAACACCACTCAGGCCATGGCAGCCTCAACACCACTCAGGTGATGACAGCCTCAACACCACTCAGGCCATGACAGCCTCAACACCACTCAGGTGATTACAGCCTCAACACCACTCAGGCCATGACAGCCTCAACACCACTCAGGCCATGACAGCCACAACATCACTCATGTGATGACAACCTCAACACCACTCAGGCCATGACAGCCTCATCACCACTCAGGTGATGACAGCCTCAACACCGCTCAGGTGATGACAGCCTCAACACCACTCAGGTGATGACAGCCTCAACACCACTCAGGCCATGACAGCCTCAACACCACTCAGGTCATGACAGCCTCAACACTCAGGCCATGACAGCCTCAACACCACTCAGGTGATGACAGCCTCAACACCACTCAGGTGATGACAGCCTCAACACTCAGGTGATGACAGCCTCAACACCACTCAGGTGATGACAGCCTCAACACCACTCAGGTGATGACAGCCTCAACACCACTCTGGTGATGACAGCCTCAACACCACTCTGGTGATGACAGCCTCAACACCACTCAGGTGATGACAGCCTCAACACCACTCAGGTGATGACAGCCTCAACACCACTCAGGTGATGACAGCCTCAACACCACTCAGGTGATGACAGCCTCAACACCACTCAGGTGATGACAGCCTCAACACCACTCAGGTGATGACAGCCTCAACACCACTCAGGTGATGACAGCCTCAACACCACTCAGGTGATGACAGCCTCAACACCACTCAGGTGATGACAGCCTCAACACCACTCAGGTGATGACAGCCTCAACACTCAGGTGATGACAGCCTCAACACCACTCAGGCCATGGCAGCCTCAACACCACTCAGGTGATGACAGCCTCAACACCACTCAGGCCACGGCAGCCTCAACACCACTCAGGTGATAACAACCTCAACACCACTCAGGCCATGGCAGCCTCAACACCACTCAGGTGATGACAGCCTCAACACCACTCAGGCCATGGCAGCCTCAACACCACTCAGGTGATAACAACCTCAACACCACTCAGGTGATGACAGCCTCAACACCACTCAGGTGATGACAGCCTCAACACCACTCAGGTGATGACAGCCTCAACACCACTCAGGTGATGACAGCCTTAACACCACTCAGGTGATGACAGCCTCAACACTCAGGTGATGACAGGCTCAACACCACTCAGGTGATGACAGCCTCAACACCACTCAGGTGATGACAGCCTCAACACCACTCAGGTGATGACAGCCTCAACACCACTCAGGTGATGACAGCCTCAACACCACTCAGGTGATGACAGCCTCAACACCACTCAGGTGATGACAGCCTCAACACAACTCAGGTGATGACAGCCTCAACACCACTCAGGTGATGACAGCCTCAACACTACTCAGGTGATGACAGCCTCAACACCACTCAGGTGATGACAGCCTCAACACCACTCAGGTGATGACAGCCTCAACACTCAGGTGATGACAGCCTCAACACCACTCAGTCCATGGCAGCCTCAACACCACTCAGTCCATGGCAGCCTCAACACCACTCAGGCCATGGCAGCCTCAACACCACTCAGGTGATGACAGCCTCAACACCACTCAGGCCATGGCAGCCTCAACAACACTCAGGTGATGACAGCCTCTACACCACTCAGGCCATGACAGCCTCAACACCACTAAGGTGATGACAGCCTCAACACCTCTCAGGCCATGGCAGCCTCAACACCACTCAGGTGATGACAGCCTCAACACCACTCAGGCCATGGCAGCCTCAACACCACTCAGGTGATGACAGCCTCAACACCACTCAGGTCATGACAGCCTCAACACCACTCAGGTGATGACAGCCTCAACACCACTCAGGCCATGACAGCCTCAACACCACTCAGGTGATGACAGCCTCAACACCACTCAGACGATGACAGCCTCAACACCACTCAGGTGATGACAGCCTCAACACCACTCAGGTGATGACAGCCTCAACACCACTCAGGTGATGACAGCCTCAACACCACTCAGGCCATGGCAGCCTCAACACCACTCAGGCTATGGCAGCCTCAACACCACTCAGGCCATGGCAGCCTCAACACCACTCAGGCCATGGCAGCCTCAACACCACTCAGGTGATGACAGCCTCAACACCACTCAGGCCATGACAGCCTCAACACCACTCAGGCCAAGACAGCCTCAACACCACTCAGGTCATGACAGCCTCAACACCACTCAGGTGATGACAGCCTCAACACCACTCAGGCCATGGCAGCCTCAACACCACTCAGGTGATGACAGCCTCAACACCACTCAGGCCATGACTGCCTCAACACCACTCAGGTGATGACAGCCTCAACACCACTCAGGCCATGACAGCCTCAACACCACTCAGGCCATGACAGCCTCAACACCACTCAGGTGATGACAACCTCAACACCACTCAGGCCATGACAGCCTCAACACCACTCAGGTGATGACAGCCTCAACACCACTCAGGTGATGACAGCGTTAACACTCAGGTGATGACAGCCTCAACACCACTCAGGTGATGACAGCGTCAACACTCAGGTGATGACAGCCTCAACACCACTCAGGCCATGACAGCCTCAACACCACTCAGGTCATGACAGCCTCAACACTCAGGCCATGACAGCCTCAACACTCAGGCCATGACAGCCTCAACACTCAGGCCATGACAGCCTCAACACCACTCAGGAAATGACAGCCTCAACACCATTCAGGCCATGACAGCCTCAACACTCAGGCCATGAGAGCCTCAACACCACTCAGGAAATGACAGCCTCAACACCACTCAGGCCATGACAGCCTCAACACTCAGGCCATGACAGCCTCAACACCACTCAGGAAATGACAGCCTCAACACCACTCAGGCCATGACAGCGTCAACACTCAGGCCATGACAGCCTCAACACCACTTGTGGGAACCGACCTGTGAGATTTATATTTATTTAATTTATATGAATTTATATTTACGTTAATTTATATACTTCGATAGCAATTTGTATAATGATAAGTGGACTGTATTTCTGCAATAATCTCAATCTCACAAATCGATCCTCTACACATTAGGGGGGTTATATTTATATATATGCAGCCAATCAAACTACAGTATTAACTACATACATTGAAGAGGTTCCTTATCTTATAGTACAGCAGGTTAGTCCACCAGGTATAACTAGGGTGTAGACACCAAATTATCCTCTTTGAGGTAGCTTCCATATCACCCAGTAACTGGTGCACAAATCTTGCATCCTCGTCTTGACCTGTCAAAAGTGCGCTAGCTGTGAAGCCAGATACCTATATATGACAAGTATATCAGAGAAAACAGTACATGGAACATGAAGACCTGGCTTAATTACCTTTAGTTTGAGGCGATTTCGCGTTCTAACCGGGTCACCCTATATAATGACATTAATGGCCACTAATGATAGATAATGGGTTTCGGAAAGAACACTTAACTTGATATGTAGACAGCGTGTTGAAAAATGGTACACCTTTGGCTTCCATAACACTACGTCCAAGTAAATTTAACAGGAGCCGAATTTGCTCCCGTGTGAGCCTCTGGTCTCGTATAAACCACAATGGCTGCCCCTTCCTCCTCACTCTGACGCCTGGCTTACATTGTCCACATTTCAGAAAGTGATAGAAGGGTCACATTTACTCTACTTTAATATTGATAATTAAGTTAATTTATATAAGATGTTTTTATGATGGTAAAGTCCAAAGACTAATGTATTTAAGAATAATTCCCACCATAATAGGTGGAGAATGTAATAGTATGTGGTGATGATATCCCGTTTTCTTTAGACGGTAATTCCACTACAAGTTACGTTTTCTATGGGTAACTTGTTGGTAATACAGCTATTATCTGTATGATATATTAAATGGTGTCGGATTTTCCGACATAATTCCCCAGGGGGCTGCTCACGGGTCGAAGTCCTAATTAGAACAGACGAACACCGATACTCCTCCTTCGAATTATTAGATTAATTTGATGTTAGTAGTTAGTAATCACACATTTGTGTGTCTGTTCGTACAGGACGGATGTCCCGTACTAGAGTTGCAGGGGTTAGAAGTCTAATGCAATTTCATTTCCCTGTCAACTCTTGAAAGGCTAATATTCAAGCCTTATTACATATTATTTAACCCAGAAGACTGGATGTGATCAAGTACTACAGTCAAGTATGATTCAGGGACTGCAGTGAGATCAGTGACATTAGATATAACTTGAAGTTTCTTCAGGTAACTGGTCACTGATATATAAACACTGAGGCCCATGGAATACATCTTTATTAAATAATAAATGTATCAAATCAGTCATCAGATTTATTGGGGTTTAATTTAGTTAATTGATTCAGAAGATTGAATAGCTCATCATTAAAGTAAAGTATGGTTCTGAGACTGCAGTGGGTTCAGTGACATTGGTCGCAGTGACTTGTAGCTGTTTTAGGCTACTGTTCACTGATTTGCCACTGAGGCCTCATGAACTCATCTTCAGCTTTAAATGATGATACTAACATCAACCTCTGTTACTATAGTCAGCTGTAATCTCCTTAGTATAATGCTACTGGAGAAATATAATCAGCTGACAAATTTAGGTTTCTACTGGTATTGTTTATCTGCAGGCATAGGTCTCCTCAGGCTTGATACTGGGCCTGAGAGTAATTTACCTCCTGCAGAGTTTAACATGGTTATGCCCTGATATTTAGTAGGGCTACCAATGAATTGATGGTAATAGTCTGTCCCTACAAGGAGACCGAAGTCGGTGAGGTGATCAGACTTAATATTATCTGCCAATTTTATTCCTCTATTTCTCAGGAATTTGGCTGTTGCTCTCAGACCTTGAACTTGTAGGTCTACTGGTATTTTGTCCACCACAATGGCTTGTACTCGACAGACGTACCTGCCTAAGCGTACTGATGGTTGTACCACCTGGTAGACTTGAGGTCCTGCATCTGTTACAAACCCTGAGATGTTGAATGACGTCTGGGCTACAGGCCTTAATTGTAGTTCATCTGCCAACGTTTTAGTGATATATGTTCTCTGGGATCCTTGGTCAAACAACCCACGGGTATGGACCTTGGCCCTCTTATTCAGGATGGTAATTTGGGCAGTAGGCAAAGTCGTATTACCTTTAGACTTTGCCGATTGGACACTGTTTGTTTGTTGCACCTTGCAGTACTGTACTGAGGTGGGAATGCTATCTTCCACCTTGGGGTTTGGAGACGTTGTTTTGGTGTCTCTGCACAATGCTGCATGGTGTTGACCTTTGTTACACCTATTACAGGTGTGTAATTGGGTATCACAGTCGTTGATGTTATGTTTCCTGAGGCACCTCGTGCAATGTTGCAAATCTTTGAGTCGCTCAACACGGGCGTCACTATCAGGAAAATTAGAGCAGTGGTACATTGAATGTTTCTCATTGCAGAACAAACATGTTCCATAGCTTCCAGTACCCTTTGGTGTCACGTTCTTGGGTGACACAGTAACTATAGGCTTGGAGGGTCCCACTGCATATACGCCCACACTGCTACTGTTCCACTTTGGTGTTGAATTATACTGTCTAGATTGATTTGGAGTACCTTTGGTACTCTGTGGTTTACTATTATTGGTTTCTGAGGGTTTACTTGGTGGTTTTAATTTGTCATGTGTTCGTAATTGATGAACTACTGACTTTAAACCTTCAGATATTTCATTCATAGATAAGATACTTTTATTGTAATGAGCACTCATTTGTCTCAATATGTCCCTAGGTATTTTCTCCTGGACAATTATTTTCAAGACCCACTCAGCCCCGTTTGTATCTGCTGTCAGGCTGAGGGCATTGATCAATGATTCTACCTCCAGCTTGAAGACTTGGAGTGAATCAGCTGAAGCCTCCGGTGGGGGTAAATGCAACAGCTCATGAACTAAATGTGATGTTCTTACTTCTGGATCAGCATAATTATCCTTGAGGAGTTTTACTGCCAGATCATAGCCGTCATTAGTTAATCTCAGATGGGATACTACTGTTTTAGCCTCACCTGATAATTGGCCTTGCAAATAAGAGAATTTACTACTCTTTGGTAAAGATTGTTTTGAGTCTACAAGGTCAACGAATTTGTTCCAAAATTCGTCCCAATCTTCCTCATCTTTTCCTGAGAAAGTGGGTAAATTAATTGGAGGGAGTCGAGCTTCTGCTTGACTCGTATTAGATGCAACTGTTGTTGTTGTTGCTGTTGCCTTGTTCTGGGCAATTAATTTGACATAAGGCTGTAACGTGGCCTGAGTGTGATCTTCATAATTCGCAAGATCAACCATAATGTCGTCTATTTCTGTTTCTGATAAATTGGTGTTGGCAAGTTCAGCCACATATGTTGCTATTTGACATTTGATTTGCTCTTCTATATCACCCTAGGATGGTAGAGACACTAATTAATCACTCAAAGGTGTAATGATCATAAGTAAATTATTATATATACAACTCAACTCGAGTTGATAAAAATTACACCCAAAATAGGGTCTGGACCATTCATTAATGGTGTTAGGTTATTCAATATAGTACAACTGACTATGGTAATAATGGGACTAGGATGAACGATAATAGTTCAACTAGTCAATGGTTAATATCCTACCCTGTCGTGGGTTGGCAATTAGTAAATATTATACTGTGATCACTAGTGCAATATATATTAAATAATTCTCTATCTGGAGAAATAATATACACAATTATTGATAATAGCCTCTTAATTAGCCTCTATGAAACTTCTAATATTATCTAGAAGTATTAAATATTATTAGTGACCTCGCACAATAAACTCCACAAATTCGTAGATAATCTCTCGCGAAATGTAACACCACGAAATCCGTGAACAATCTCGCGAAGACACAGTCACTAATTTGGCTGGATTCTATATTAGCGCTGTCATTTCACGAAATAACACGCCACCAAATATCTGTGGGTGTGCATGAAACCGCTGACGAAGCTGAACTGGGCTGAGGGAGGCTCCTGAGCTCCCTCGAGGCTACGCTGCCGTCTTGACTGCTGGCTTTGTTTAAATAACACTGCACAAGTATATTTAATGAATCCACTGGTTAACTGGTTCATCCGGTACTAAGATGACCAAATGTGGGTTCATAGGACCGAATATTCCGGTTCCGAAGGTCCAAATAATGTGGGAACCGACCTGTGAGATTTATATTTATTTAATTTATATGAATTTATATTTACGTTAATTTATATACTTCGATAGCAATTTGTATAATGATAAGTGGACTGTATTTCTGCAATAATCTCAATCTCACAAATCGATCCTCTACACATTAGGGGGGTTATAATTATATATATGCAGCCAATCAAACTACAGTATTAACTACATACATTGAAGAGGTTCCTTATCTTATAGTACAGCAGGTTAGTCCACCAGGTATAACTAGGGTGTAGACACCAAATTATCCTCTTTGAGGTAGCTTCCATATCACCCAGTAACTGGTGCACAAATCTTGCATCCTCGTCTTGACCTGTCAAAAGTGCGCTAGCTGTGAAGCCAGATACCTATATATGACAAGTATATCAGAGAAAACAGTACATGGAACATGAAGACCTGGCTTAATTACCTTTAGTTTGAGGCGATTTCGCGTTCTAACCGGGTCACCCTATATAATGACATTAATGGCCACTAATGATAGATAATGGGTTTCGGAAAGAACACTTAACTTGATATGTAGACAGCGTGTTGAAAAATGGTACACCTTTGGCTTCCATAACACTACGTCCAAGTAAATTTAACAGGAGCCGAATTTGCTCCCGTGTGAGCCTCTGGTCTCGTATAAACCACAATGGCTGCCCCTTCCTCCTCACTCTGACGCCTGGCTTACATTGTCCACATTTCAGAAAGTGATAGAAGGGTCACATTTACTCTACTTTAATATTGATAATTAAGTTAATTTATATAAGATGTTTTTATGATGGTAAAGTCCAAAGACTAATGTATTTAAGAATAATTCCCACCATAATAGGTGGAGAATGTAATAGTATGTGGTGATGATATCCCGTTTTCTTTAGACGGTAATTCCACTACAAGTTACGTTTTCTATGGGTAACTTGTTGGTAATACAGCTATTATCTGTATGATATATTAAATGGTGTCGGATTTTCCGACACCACTCAGGCCATGACAGCCTCAACACTCAGGGCATGACAGCCTCAACACCACTCAGGAAATGACAGCCTCAACACCACTCAGGTGATGACAGCCTCAACACTCAGGCCATGACAGCCTCAACACCACTCAGGCCATGACAGCCTCAACACTCAGGGCATGACAGCCTCAACACTCAGGCCATGACAGCCTCAACACCACTCAGGAAATGACAGCCTCAACACCACTCAGGTGATGACAGCCTCAACACTCAGGCCATGACAGCCTCAACACCACTCAGGCCATGACAGCCTCAACACTCAGGGCATGACAGCCTCAACACTCAGGCCATGACAGCCTCAACACTCAGGCCATGACAGCCTCAACACTCAGGCCATGACAGCCTCAACACCACTCAGGCCATGACAGCCTCAACACTCAGGCCATGACAGCCTCAATACTCAGGCCATGACAGCCTCAACACTCAGGTGATGACAGCCTCAACACCACTCAGGCCATGACAGCCTCAACACCACTCAGGCCATGACAGCCTCAACACTCAGGTGATGACAGCCTCAACACTCAGGTGATGACAGCCTCAACACCACTCAGGTGATGACAGCCTCAACACTCAGGTGATGACAGCCTCAACACTCAGGTGATGACAGCCTCAACACCACTCAGGTGATGACAGCCTCAACACCACTGAGGTGATGACAGCCTCAACACCACTCAGGCCATGGCAGCCTCAACACCACTCAGGCCATGGCAGCCTCAACACCACTCAGGCCATGGCAGCCTCAACACCACTCAGGCCATGGCAGCCTCAACACCACTCTGGTGATGACAGCCTCAACACCACTCAGGCCATGACAGCCTCAACACCACTCAGGCCAAGACAGCCTCAACAACACTCAGGTCATGACAGCCTCAACACCACTCAGGTGATGACAGCCTCAACACCACTCAGGCCATGGCAGCCTCAACACCACTCAGGTGATGACAGCCTCAACACCACTCAGGCCATGACAGCCTCAACACCACTCAGGCCATGACAGCCTCAACACCACTCAGGTGATGACAGCCTCAACACCACTCAGGTGATGACAGCGTTAACACTCAGGTGATGACAGCCTCAACACCACTCAGGTGATGACAGCGTCAACACTCAGGTGATGACAGCCTCAACACCACTCAGGCCATGACAGCCTCAACACCACTCAGGTCATGACAGCCTCAACACTCAGGCCATGACAGCCTCAACACCACTCAGGCCATGACAGCCCCAACACCACTCAGGTCATGACAGCCTCAACACTCAGGCCATGACAGCCTCAACACTCAGGCCATGACAGCCTCAACACTCAGGCCATGACAGCCTCAACACCACTCAGGAAATGACAGCCTCAACACCACTCAGGCCATGACAGCCTCAACACTCAGGCCATGACAGCCTCAACACCACTCAGGCCATGACAGCCTCAACACCACTCAGGCCATGACAGCCTCAACACTCAGGGCATGACAGCCTCAACACTCAAGCCATGACAGCCTCAACACTCAGGCCATGACAGCCTCAACACTCAGGCCATGACAGCCTCAACACCACTCAGGCCATGACAGCCTCAACACCACTCAGGCCATGACAGCCTCAACACTCAGGTGATGACAGCCTCAACACTCAGGTGATGACAGCCTCAACACCACTCAGGTGATGACAGCCTCAACACTCAGGTGATGACAGCCTCAACACCACTCAGGCCATGACAGCCTCAACACTCAGGCCATGACAGCCTCAACACTCAGGCCATGACAGCCTCAACACTCAGGTGATGACAGCCTCAACACCACTCAGGCCATGACAGCCTCAACACCACTCAGGCCATGACAGCCTCAACACTCAGGTGATGACAGCCTCAACACTCAGGTGATGACAGCCTCAACACCACTCAGGTGATGACAGCCTCAACACTCAGGTGATGACAGCCTCAACACTCAGGTGATGACAGCCTCAACACCACTCAGGTGATGACAGCCTCAACACTCAGGCCATGACAGCCTCAACACTCAGGTGATGACAGCCTCAACACTCAGGCCATGACAGCCTCAACACTCAGGTGATGACAGCCTCAACACCACTCAGGTGATGACAGCCTCAACACCACTCAGGCCATGGCAGCCTCAACACCACTCAGGTGATGACAGCCTCAACACCACTCAGGCCATGGCAGCCTCAACACCACTCAGGTGATAACAACCTCAACACCACTCAGGTGATGAGCAGCCTCAACACCACTCAGGTGATGACAGCCTCAACACCACTCAGGTGATGACAGCCTCAACACCACTCAGGTGATGACAGCCTTAACACCACTCAGGTGATGACAGCCTCAACACTCAGGTGATGACAGCCTCAACACCACTCAGGTGATGACAGCCTCAACACCACTCAGGTGATGACAGCCTCAACACCACTCAGGTGATGACAGCCTCAACACCACTCAGGTGATGACAGCCTCAACACCACTCAGGTGATGACAGCCTCAACACCACTCAGGTGATGACAGCCTCAACACTACTCAGGTGATGACAGCCTCAACACCACTCAGGTGATGACAGCCTCAACACCACTCAGGTGATGACAGCCTCAACACTCAGGTGATGACAGCCTCAACACCACTCAGTCCCATGGCAGCCTCAACACCACTCAGTCCATGGCAGCCTCAACACCACTCAGGCCATGGCAGCCTCAACACCACTCAGGTGATGACAGCCTCAACACCACTCAGGCCATGGCAGCCTCAACAACACTCAGGTGATGACAGCCTCTACACCACTCAGGCCATGACAGCCTCAACACCACTAAGGTGATGACAGCCTCAACACCTCTCAGGCCATGGCAGCCTCAACACCACTCAGGTGATGACAGCCTCAACACCACTCAGGCCATGGCAGCCTCAACACCACTCAGGTGATGACAGCCTCAACACCACTCAGGTCATGATAGCCTCAACACCACTCAGGTGATGACAGCCTCAACACCACTCAGGCCATGACAGCCTCAACACCACTCAGGCCATGACAGCCTCAACACTCAGGCCATGACAGCCTCAACACTCAGGCCATGACAGCCTCAACACTCAGGTGATGACAGCCTCAACACCACTCAGGCCATGACAGCCTCAACACCACTCAGGCCATGACAGCCTCAACACTCAGGTGATGACAGCCTCAACACTCAGGTGATGACAGCCTCAACACCACTCAGGTGATGACAGCCTCAACACTCAGGTGATGACAGCCTCAACACTCAGGTGATGACAGCCTCAACACCACTCAGGTGATGACAGCCTCAACACTCAGGCCATGACAGCCTCAACACTAAGGTGATGACAGCCTCAACACTCAGGCCATGACAGCCTCAACACTCAGGTGATGACAGCCTCAACACCACTCAGGTGATGACAGCCTCAACACCACTCAGGCCATGGCAGCCTCAACACCACTCAGGTGATGACAGCCTCAACACCACTCAGGCCATGGCAGCCTCAACACCACTCAGGTGATAACAACCTCAACACCACTCAGGTGATGACAGCCTCAACACCACTCAGGTGATGACAGCCTCAACACCACTCAGGTGATGACAGCCTCAACACCACTCAGGTGATGACAGCCTTAACACCACTCAGGTGATGACAGCCTCAACACTCAGGTGATGACAGCCTCAACACCACTCAGGTGATGACAGCCTCAACACCACTCAGGTGATGACAGCCTCAACACCACTCAGGTGATGACAGCCTCAACACCACTCAGGTGATGACAGCCTCAACACCACTCAGGTGATGACAGCCTCAACACCACTCAGGTGATGACAGCCTCAACACCACTCAGGTGATGACAGCCTCAACACTACTCAGGTGATGACAGCCTCAACACCACTCAGGTGATGACAGCCTCAACACCACTCAGGTGATGACAGCCTCAACACTCAGGTGATGACAGCCTCAACACCACTCAGTCCATGGCAGCCTCAACACCACTCAGTCCATGGCAGCCTCAACACCACTCAGGCCATGGCAGCCTCAACACCACTCACGTGATGACAGCCTCAACACCACTCAGACCATGGCAGCCTCAACAACACTCAGGTGATGACAGCCTCTACACCACTCAGGCCATGACAGCCTCAACACCACTAAGGTGATGACAGCCTCAACACCTCTCAGGCCATGGCAGCCTCAACACCACTCAGGTGATGACAGCCTCAACACCACTCAGGCCATGGCAGCCTCAACACCACTCAGGTGATGACAGCCTCAACACCACTCAGGTCATGACAGCCTCAACACCACTCAGGTGATGACAGCCTCAACACCACTCAGGCCATGACAGCCTCAACACCACTCAGGTGATGACAGCCTCAACACCACTCAGACGATGACAGCCTCAACACCACTCAGGTGATGACAGCCTCAACACCACTCAGGTGATGACAGCCTCAACACCACTCAGGTGATGACAGCCTCAACACCACTCAGGCCATGGCAGCCTCATCACCACTCAGGCCATGGCAGCCTCAACACCACTCAGGCCATGGCAGCCTCAACACCACTCAGGCCATGGCAGCCTCAACACCACTCAGGTGATGACAGCCTCAACACCACTCAGGCCATGGCAGCCTCAACACCACTCAGACGATGACAGCCTCAACACCACTCAGGCCAAGACAGCCTCAACACCACTCAGGTCATGACAGCCTCAACACCACTCAGGTGATGACAGCCTCAACACCACTCAGGCCATGGCAGCCTCAACACCACTCAGGTGATGACAGCCTCAACACCACTCAGGTTATGACTGCCTCAACACCACTCAGGTGATGACAGCCTCAACACCACTCAGGCCATGACAGCCTCAACACCACTCAGGCCATGACAGCCTCAACACCACTCAGGTGATGACAACCTCAACACCACTCAGGCCATGACAGCCTCAACACCACTCAGGTGATGACAGCCTCAACACCACTCAGGTGATGACAGCGTTAACACTCAGGTGATGACAGCCTCAACACCACTCAGGTGATGACAGCGTCAACACTCAGGTGATGACAGCCTCAACACCACTCAGGCCATGACAGCCTCAACACCACTCAGGTCATGACAGCCTCAACACTCAGGCCATGACAGCCTCAACACCACTCAGGCCATGACAGCCTCAACACCACTCAGGCCATGACAGCCTCAACACTCAGGGCATGACAGCCTCAACACTCAGGCGATGACAGCCTCAACACTCAGGCCATGACAGCCTCAACACTCAGGCCATGACAGCCTCAACACCACTCAGGCCATGACAGCCTCAACACCACTCAGGCCATGACAGCCTCAACACTCAGGTGATGACAGCCTCAACACTCAGGTGATGACAGCCTCAACACCACTCAGGTGATGACAGCCTCAACACTCAGGTGATGACAGCCTCAACACCACTCAGGCCATGACAGCCTCAACACTCAGGCCATGACAGCCTCAACACTCAGGCCATGACAGCCTCAACACTCAGGTGATGACAGCCTCAACACCACTTAGGCCATGACAGCCTCAACACCACTCAGGCCATGACAGCCTCAACACTCAGGTGATGACAGCCTCAACACTCAGGTGATGACAGCCTCAACACCACTCAGGTGATGACAGCCTCAACACTCAGGTGATGACAGCCTCAACACTCAGGTGATGACAGCCTCAACACCACTCAGGTGATGACAGCCTCAACACTCAGGCCATGACAGCCTCAACACTCAGGTGATGACAGCCTCAACACTCAGGCCATGACAGCCTCAACACTCAGGTGATGACAGCCTCAACACCACTCAGGTGATGACAGCCTCAACACCACTCAGGCCATGGCAGCCTCAACACCACTCAGGTGATGACAGCCTCAACACCACTCAGGCCATGGCAGCCTCAACACCACTCAGGTGATAACAACCTCAACACCACTCAGGTGATGACAGCCTCAACACCACTCAGGTGATGACAGCCTCAACACCACTCAGGTGATGACAGCCTCAACACCACTCAGGTGATGACAGCCTTAACACCACTCAGGTGATGACAGCCTCAACACTCAGGTGATGACAGCCTCAACACCACTCAGGTGATGACAGCCTCAACACCACTCAGGTGATGACAGCCTCAACACCACTCAGGTGATGACAGCCTCAACACCACTCAGGTGATGACAGCCTCAACACCACTCAGGTGATGACAGCCTCAACACCACTCAGGTGATGACAGCCTCAACACCACTCAGGTGATGACAGCCTCAACACTACTCAGGTGATGACAGCCTCAACACCACTCAGGTGATGACAGCCTCAACACCACTCAGGTGATGACAGCCTCAACACCACTCAGTCCATGGCAGCCTCAACACCACTCAGTCCATGGCAGCCTCAACACCACTCAGGCCATGGCAGCCTCAACACCACTCAGGTGATGACAGCCTCAACACCACTCAGGCCATGGCAGCCTCAACAACACTCAGGTGATGACAGCCTCTACACCACTCAGGCCATGACAGCCTCAACACCACTAAGGTGATGACAGCCTCAACACCTCTCAGGCCATGGCAGCCTCAACACCACTCAGGTGATGACAGCCTCAACACCACTCAGGCCATGGCAGCCTCAACACCACTCAGGTGATGACAGCCTCAACACCACTCAGGTCATGACAGCCTCAACACCACTCAGGTGATGACAGCCTCAACACCACTCAGGCCATGACAGCCTCAACACCACTCAGGCCATGACAGCCTCAACACTCAGGCCATGACAGCCTCAACACTCAGGCCATGACAGCCTCAACACTCAGGTGATGACAGCCTCAACATCACTCAGGCCATGACAGCCTCAACACCACTCAGGCCATGACAGCCTCAACACTCAGGTGATGACAGCCTCAACACTCAGGTGATGACAGCCTCAACACCACTCAGGTGATGACAGCCTCAACACTCAGGTGATGACAGCCTCAACACTCAGGCCATGACAGCCTCAACACTCAGGTGATGACAGCCTCAACACCACTCAGGTGATGACAGCCTCAACACCACTCAGGCCATGGCAGCCTCAACACCACTCAGGTGATGACAGCCTCAACACCACTCAGGCCATGGCAGCCTCAACACCACTCAGGTGATAACAACCTCAACACCACTCAGGTGATGACAGCCTCAACACCACTCAGGTGATGACAGCCTCAACACCACTCAGGTGATGACAGGCTCAACACCACTCAGGTGATGACAGCCTTAACACCACTCAGGTGATGACAGCCTCAACACTCAGGTGATGACAGCCTCAACACCACTCAGGTGATGACAGCCTCAACACCACTCAGGTGATGACAGCCTCAACACCACTCAGGTGATGACAGCCTCAACACCACTCAGGTGATGACAGCCTCAACACCACTCAGGTGATGACAGCCTCAACACCACTCAGGTGATGACAGCCTCAACACCACTCAGGTGATGACAGCCTCAACACCACTCAGGTGATGACAGCCTCAACACTACTCAGGTGATGACAGCCTCAACACCACTCAGGTGATGACAGCCTCAACACCACTCAGGTGATGACAGCCTCAACACTCAGGTGATGACAGCCTCAACACCACTCAGTCCATGGCAGCCTCAACACCACTCAGTCCATGGCAGCCTCAACACCACTCAGGCCATGGCAGCCTCAACACCACTCAGGTGATGACAGCCTCAACACCACTCAGGCCATGGCAGCCTCAACAACACTCAGGTGATGACAGCCTCTACACCACTCAGGCCATGACAGCCTCAACACCACTAAGGTGATGACAGCCTCAACACCTCTCAGGCCATGGCAGCCTCAACACCACTCAGGTGATGACAGCCTCAACACCACTCAGGCCATGGCAGCCTCAACACCACTCAGGTGATGACAGCCTCAACACCACTCAGGCCATGACAGCCTCAACACCACTCAGGTGATGACAGCCTCAACACCACTCAGACGATGACAGCCTCAACACCACTCAGGTGATGACAGCCTCAACACCACTCAGGTGATGACAGCCTCAACACCACTCAGGTGATGACAGCCTCAACACCACTCAGGCCATGGCAGCCTCAACACCACTCAGGCCATGGCAGCCTCAACACCACTCAGGCCATGGCAGCCTCAACACCACTCAGGCCATGGCAGCCTCAACACCACTCAGGTGATGACAGCCTCAACACCACTCAGGCCATGACAGCCTCAACACCACTCAGGCCAAGACAGCCTCAACACCACTCAGGTCATGACAGCCTCAACACCACTCAGGTGATGACAGCCTCAACACCACTCAGGTCATGACAGCCTCAACACCACTCAGGTGATGACAGCCTCAACATCACTCAGGCCATGACAGCCTCAACACCACTCAGGTGATGACAGCCTCAACACCACTCAGGCCATGACAGCCTCAACACCACTCAGGTGATGACAGCCTCAACACCACTCAGACGATGACAGCCTCAACACCACTCAGGTGATGACAGCCTCAACACCACTCAGGTGATGACAGCCTCAACACCACTCAGGTGATGACAGCCTCAACACCACTCAGGCCATGGCAGCCTCAACACCACTCAGGCCATGGCAGCCTCAACACCACTCAGGCCATGGCAGCCTCAACACCACTCAGGCCATGGCAGCCTCAACACCACTCAGGTGATGACAGCCTCAACACCACTCAGGCCATGACAGCCTCAACACCACTCAGGCCAAGACAGCCTCAACACCACTCAGGTCATGACAGCCTCAACACCACTCAGGTGATGACAGCCTCAACACCACTCAGGCCATGGCAGCCTCAACACCACTCAGGTGATGACAGCCTCAACACCACTCAGGTTATGACTGCCTCAACACCACTCAGGTGATGACAGCCTCAACACCACTCAGGCCATGACAGCCTCAACACCACTCAGGCCATGACAGCCTCAACACCACTCAGGTGATGACAACCTCAACACCACTCAGGCCATGACAGCCTCAACACCACTCAGGTGATGACAGCGTCAACACCACTCAGGTGATGACAGCGTTAACACTCAGGTGATGACAGCCTCAACACCACTCAGGTGATGACAGCGTCAACACTCAGGTGATGACAGCCTCAACACCACTCAGGCCATGACAGCCTCAACACCACTCAGGTCATGACAGCCTCAACACTCAGGCCATGACAGCCTCAACACCACTCAGGCCATGACAGCCTCAACACCACTCAGGTCATGACAGACTCAACACTCAGGCCATGACAGCCTCAACACTCAGGCCATGACAGCCTCAACACTCAGGCCATGAAAGCCTCAACACCACTCAGGAAATGACAGCATCAACACCACTCAGGCCATGACAGCCTCAACACTCAGGGCATGTCATTTGTCATGTCATGAGACACCACTCAGGTGATGACAGCCTCAACACCACTCAGGCCATGACAGCCTCAACACCACTCAGGCCTTGACAGCCTCAACACCACTCAGGTGATGACAACCTCAACACCACTCAGGCCATGACAGCCTCAACACCACTCAGGAAATGACAGCCTCAACACCACTCAGGTGATGACAGCCTCAACACTCAGGCCATGACAGCCTCAACACCACTCAGGCCATGACAGCCTCAACACTCAGGGCATGACAGCCTCAACACTCAGGCCATGACAGCCTCAACACCACTCAGGAAATGACAGCCTCAACACCACTCAGGTGATGACAGCCTCAACACTCAGGCCATGACAGCCTCAACACCACTCAGGCCATGACAGCCTCAACACTCAGGGCATGACAGCCTCAACACTCAGGCCATGACAGCCTCAACACTCAGGCCATGACAGCCTCAACACTCAGGCCATGACAGCCTCAACACCACTCAGGCCATGACAGCCTCAACACTCAGGCCATGACAGCCTCAACACTCAGGCCATGACAGCCTCAACACTCAGGTGATGACAGCCTCAACACCACTCAGGCCATGACAGCCTCAACACCACTCAATCCATGACAGCCTCAACACTCAGGTGATGACAGCCTCAACACTCAGGTGATGACAGCCTCAACACCACTCAGGTGATGACAGCCTCAACACTCAGGTGATGACAGCCTCACCACTCAGGTGATGACAGCCTCAACACCACTCAGGTGATGACAGCCTCAACACCACTGAGGTGATGACAGCCTCAACACCACTCAGGCCATGGCAGCCTCAACACCACTCAGGCCATGGCAGCCTCAACACCACTCAGGCCATGGCAGCCTCAACACCACTCAGGCCATGGCAGCATCAACACCACTCTGGTGATGACAGCCTCAACACCACTCAGGCCATGACAGCCTCAACACCACTCAGGCCAAGACAGCCTCAACACCACTCAGGTCATGACAGCCTCAACACCACTCAGGTGATGACAGCCTCAACACCACTCAGGCCATGGCAGCCTCAACACCACTCAGGTGATGACAGCCTCAACACCACTCAGGCCATGACTGCCTCAACACCACTCAGGTGATGACAGCCTCAACACCACTCAGGCCATGACAGCCTCAACACCACTCAGGCCTTGACAGCCTCAACACCACTCAGGTGATGACAACCTCAACACCACTCAGGCCATGACAGCCTCAACACCACTCAGGTGATGACAGCCTCAACACCACTCAGGTGATGACAGCGTTAACACTCAGGTGATGACAGCCTCAACACCACTCAGGTGATGACAGCGTCAACACTCAGGTGATGACAGCCTCAACACCACTCAGGCCATGACAGCCTCAACACCACTCAGGTCATGACAGCCTCAACACTCAGGCCATGACAGCCTCAACACCACTCAGGCCATGACAGCCTCAACACCACTCAGGTCATGACAGCCTCAACACTCAGGCCATGACAGCCTCAACACTCAGGCCATGACAGCCTCAACACTCAGGCCATGACAGCCTCAACACCACTCAGGCCATGACAGCCTCAACACTCAGGGCATGACAGCCTCAACACTCAGGCCATGACAGCCTCAACACTCAGGCCATGACAGCCTCAACACTCAGGCCATGACAGCGTCATCACCACTCAGGCCATGACAGCCTCAACACCACTCAGGCCATGACAGCCTCAACACTCAGGTGATGACAGCCTCAACACTCAGGTGATGACAGCCTCAACACCACTCAGGTGATGACAGCCTCAACACTCAGGTGATGACAGCCTCAACACCACTCAGGCCATGACAGCCTCAACACTCAGGCCATGACAGCCTCAACACTCAGGCCATGACAGCCTCAACACTCAGGTGATGACAGCCTCAACACCACTCAGGCCATGACAGCCTCAACACCACTCAGGCCATGACAGCCTCAACACTCAGGTGATGACAGCCTCAACACTCAGGTGATGACAGCCTCAACACCACTCAGGTGATGACAGCCTCAACACTCAGGTGATGACAGCCTCAACACTCAGGTGATGACAGCCTCAACACCACTCAGGTGATGACAGCCTCAACACTCAGGCCATGACAGCCTCAACACTCAGGTGATGACAGCCTCAACACTCAGGCCATGACAGCCTCAACACTCAGGCCATGACAGCCTCAACACTCAGGTGATGACAGCCTCAACACCACTCAGGTGATGGAGTCTGACAGGACATATATTTTGAAAATATTCCCACAAAAAAGTTATTTATCAACATCAATGTTCAGATTATTGAGACTCCACGAATGTGGTCACTCATATAGTCGTGTTAGAGTGAGGGTGGCGGCAGCTTGGTCACTCATATAGTCGTGTTAGAGTGAGGGTGGCGGCAGCTTGGTCACTCATATAGTCGTGTTAGAGTGAGGGAGGCGGCAGCTTGGTCACTCATATAGTCGTGTTAGAGTGAGGGTGGCGTCAGCTTGGTCACTCATATAGTCGTGTTAGAGTGAGGGTGGCGGCAGCTTGGTCACTCATATAGTCGTGTTAGAGTGAGGGTGGCGTCAGCTTGGTCACTCATATAGTCGTGTTAGAGTGAGGGTGGCGGCAGCTTGGTCACTCATATAGTCGTGTTAGAGTGAGGGTGGCGGCAGCTTGGTCACTCATATAGTCGTGTTAGAGTGAGGGAGGCGTCAGCTTGGTCACTCATATAGTCGTGTTAGAGTGAGAGTGACTCAGCTTGGTCACTCATATAGTCGTGTTAGAGTGAGAGTGACTCAGCTTGGTCACTCATATAGTCGTGTTAGAGTGAGAGTGACTCAGCTTGGTCACTCATATAGTCGTGTTAGAGTGAGGGTGGCGGCAGCTTGGTCACTCATATAGTCGTGTTAGAGTGAGGGTGGCGGCAGCTTGGTCACTCATATAGTCGTGTTAGAGTGAGGGTGGCGGCAGCTTGGTCACTCATATAGTGGTGTTAGAGTGAGAGTGACGCAGCTTGGTCACTCATATAGTGGTGTTAGAGTGAGAGTGACGCAGCTTGGTCCCTCAGTGCAACATGGTGTCCGTGTTGCACCGTCAACGTGCTCAAGCTCAGCCGCTTCCTGCATTTGGCGGAAATTAATTACTGTAGTTCACAAACGTTGAAGTCGGCTGTGTGTACTCGCCTAGTTGTGCCATCCTAGTTGTACTCACCTAGTGGTGCTTGCGGGGGTTGAGCTCTGGCTCTTTGGTCCCTCCTCCCAACTGTCAATCAACTGGAGTACAGGTTCCTGAGCCTACTGGGCTCTATCATATCTATACTTGAAACTGTGTATGGAGTCAGCCTCCTCCACATCACTTCCTAGTGCATTCCATTTATTAACTACTCTGACACTGAAAAAGTTCTTTCTAATGTCTCTGTGGCTCATTTGGGCACACAGCTTCCACCTGTGTTCCCTTGTTCGTGTACCACCCGTGTTAAATAATCCATCGATGTCTACCCTGTCTATTCCCTTAGAATTTTGTATGTGCTGATCATGTCTCCCCGAGCTCTTCTGTCTTCCAGCGACGTGTGGTACAGTTAACGCAGCCTGTCCTCATAACTCATGCCTCTCAGTTCTGGGACTAGCCTAGTGGCATACCTCTGAACATTTTCCAGCTTCGTCTTGTGCTTGACAGGGTACGGGCTCCATGCTGGGGCCGCATACTCCAGGATTGCTCTTACATATGTGGAATACAAGGTTCTGAAAGGTTCCTTACACAGGTATCTGAAGGCATTTCTGATGTTGGCCAGCCTTGCATAGGCCGCTGATGTTATTCTTTTGATGCGGGCTACAGGAGAGAGGTTTGGTGTGATATTACCTGCTAGATGTTTCTCTCTGTCCGTTTCGTGAAAGACTTCATCTTAGCGGAACATGATCACCACATTCAAGATTCTTAGGGTAATCGATAGAGTGGATAAAGACAGGCTATTTAACACAAGGGGCACACGCACTAGGGGGCACAGGTGGAAACTGAGTGCCCAAATGAGCCACAGAGATATTAGAAAGAACTTTTTTTAGTGTCAGAGTGGTTGACAAATGGAATGCATTAGGGAGTGATGTGGTGGAGGCTGACTCCATACACAGTTTCAAGTGTAGATATGCTAGAGCCCAATAGGCTCAGGAACCTGTACACCTGTTGATTGATGGTTGAGAATTGGGACCAAAGAGCCAGAGCTCAACCCCCGCAAACACAATTTGGTAAGTACAAACACACACACACACACCGGGGCGCCGGTGGCTGTGTGGATAGCATGCTGGACACGTAATCCTGTGACCCGGGTTTGATTCCCGGCACCAGCGAGAAACAAAAATGGGCAGAGTTTCTTTCACCCTGATGCTCCTGTTTCCTAGCTGTAAATAGGTACCTGGGAGTTAGCCAGTGATTATGGGCTGCTTCCTGAGTGATTGTGTGGAAAAAAAAAGCTAGTAGTTAGTAACAGTTGATTGACAGTTGAGAGGCGGGCCGAAAGAGCAGACCTCAACCCCCGCAAACACAACTAGGTAAATACTCACACACACACACACACACACACACACACACACACACACACACACACACACACACACACACACACACACACAGACACACACACACACACACACACACACACACACACACACACACACACAAACACACACACACACACACACACACACACACACACACACACACACACACACATACACACACACACAGACACACACACACACACCTAAATGAGAAGGCTTTTAGGGCGCTTTACACTGCCTACGTGAGACCCGTCTTAGAGTATGCTGCGCCATCATGGAGCCCCCACCTGAAGAAACACATAAAGAAACTGGAGAAGGTTCAGAGGTTTGCGACGAGGCTTGTCCCAGAGTTACGAGGGATGGGATATGAAGAGCGTCTGAAGGAACTGAACCTTACGACACTAGAGAAAAGAAGGGAGAGAGGAGATATGATAGGGACATATAAAATACTCAAGGGAATTGACAAAGTGGAAATAGATGAAATGTTCACACGTAATAATAACAGAACGAGGGGACATGGGTGGAAACTGGAAACTCAGATGAGTCACAGAGATGTTAGGAAGTTTTCTTTTAGCGTGAGAGTAGTGGAAAAATGGAATGCACTTGGGGAACAGGTTGTGGAAGCAAATACTATTCATACTTTTAAAACTAGGTATGATAGGGAAATGGGACAGGAGTCATTGCTGTAAACAACCGATAGCTGGAAAGGCGAGATCCAAGAGTCAATGCTCGGTCCTGCAAGCACAAATAGGTAAGTACAAATAGGTGAGTACACACACACACACACACACCGCGAGACGTTACGAGTGGAGTACCGCAGGGGTCAGTCCTTGGACCTATACTGTTTCTGATATATGTAAATGATCTCCCAGAGGGTATAGAATCGTTTCTCTCAATGTTTGCCGATGATGCAAAAATTATGAGAAGGATTGAAACAGAGGATGATAGTAGGAGGCTACAAGATGACTAAGAAAGGCTGAGTGAATGGTCCAACAAATGGCTGTTGAAGTTCAACCCGAGTAAATGCAAAGTAATGAAACTAGGCAGTGGAAGCAGAGGCCAGGCACAGGATACAGAATAGGAGATGAAGTACTTAATGAAACAGACAGAGAGAAAGATCTAAGAGTTGATATCACACCAAACCTGTCTCCTGAAGCCCACATAAAGAGAATAACGTCTGCGGCATATGCGAGGCTGGCTAACATCAGAACAGCGTTCAGGAACCTGTGTAAGGAATCGTTCAGAATCTTGTAAACCACATATGTAAGACCAATCCTGGAGTATGCGGCCCCAGCATGGAGCCCGTACCTTGTCAAGCACAGGATGAAGCTGGAAAAAGTCCAAAGTTATGCCATTAGACTAGTCCCAGAACTAAGAGGCATGAGTTACGAGAAAAGGCTGCGGGAAATGCACCTTACGACACTGGAAGACAGAAGAGTAAGGGGGAGACATGATCACAACCTACAAAATCCTCAGAGGAATCGACCGGGTAAACAAGGATAAACTATTCAACACTGGTGGTTCCGGAACAAGGGGACACAG
>NC_091175.1:28378220-28500720 GCF_040958095.1 Procambarus clarkii
CGAGGCTGGCTAACATCAGAACGGCGTTCAGGAACCTGTGTAAGGAATCATTCAGAATCTTGTACACCACATATGTAAGACCAATCCTGGAGTATGCGGCCCCAGCATGGAGCCCGTACCTTGTCAAGCACAAGACGAAGCTGGAAAAAGTCCAAAGGTATGCTACTAGACTAGTCCCAGAACTAAGAGGCATGAGTTATGAGGAAAGGCTGCGGGAAATGCACCTCACGACACTGGAAGACAGAAGAGTAAGGGGGGACATGATCACAACCTACAAAATCCTCAGGGGAATCGACCGGGTAAACAAGGACGAACTTTTCAACACTGGTGGGACGCGAACAAGGGGACACAGGTGGAAGCTGAGTACCCAAATGAGCCACAGAGACGTTAGAAAGAACTTTTTCAGTGTCAGAGTAGTTAGCAAATGGAATGCATTAGGAAGTGATGTGGTGGAGGCTGACTCCATTCACAGTTTCAAATGTAGATATGATAGAGCCCAATAGGCTCAGGAATCTGTACACCAGTTGATTGACGGTTGAGAGGCGGGACCAAAGAGCCAGAGCTCAACCCCCGCAAGCACAATTAGGTGAGTACAATTAGGTGAGTACACGCACACACACACACACACAACCTCTCTCTGTACCCTCCCGCACTAACCCACCCCCACACACCCTCTCCATCCCCCTCCCTAACTTCCACCTTCCACCTCTCCCCATATACTCACACACCTCCTCTCTCTCTCTCTCTCTCTCTCCCCCCCCTCTCTCTCTCCCCCCCCCCTCTCTCTCTCTCTCTCTCTCTCTCTCTCTCTCTCTCTCTCTCTCTCTCTCTCTCTCTCTCTCTCTCTCTCTCTCTCTCTCTCTCTCTCTCCTCCCTCCCTCCCCCTTTCTCTCTCTCTCTCTCCCTCCCCCTTTCTCTCCCTCTCCCCCTCTCTCTCCCTCTCCCCCTCTCTCTCACTCTCCCCCTCTCCCTCCCTCTCCCCCTCTCTCTCCCTCTCCCCCTCTCTCTCCCTCTCTCTCCCTCTCCCCCTCTCTCTCCCTCCCCCCTCTCTCTCCCTCCCCCCTCTCTCTCTCCCTCCCCCTCTCTCTCCCCCTCCCCCCTCTCTCTCCCCCTCCCCCCTCTCTCTCCCCCTCCCCCCTCTCTCTCCCCCTCCCCCTCTCTCTCTCCCCCTCCCCCTCTCTCTCTCTCCCCCCCTCTCTCTCTCCCCCTCCCCCTCTCTCTCCCTCACCCCCTCTCTCCCTCCCCTCTCTCTCTCCCTCCCCTCTCTCTCTCCCTCCCCTCTCTCGCTCCCACCCCTCTCTCTCTTCCTCCCCCTCTCTCTCTTCCTCCCCCCCTCTCTCTCCCTCCCCTCTCTCGCTCCCACCCCTCTCTCTCTTCCTCCCCCTCTCTCTCTTCCTCCCCCCCTCTCTCCCTCCCCCCCTCTCTCTCTCTGTGTCTGTCTCTCTCTCTCTCTCTCTCTCTCTCTCTCTCTCTCTCTCTCTCTCTCTCTCTCTCTCTCTCTCTCTCTCTCTCTCTCACACACACACACACACTCATAGGGAAATCATGGAAGGGAGACGAACTCTGACTGCCAAACGCAGGAAATTCACAACTGGAACAAACACAGAGGATGGGATGGAACAGGAAGCCTGGATGAAGGAAGTACTCCAGCAAATGCAGAATGAATTCAGTGAAGGACTGAGGGTAATGAGGGAGACAGTAGCCAACCTGCAAGATGATTTAAGGGCAGCAAAGGAGGAGATAAGATACCTAAAGGAGACTCTTCCACAATACCAGGCACAAACCGTACCCCAGGGAGATGGGAATGCTACTGTGGAGGGGACCACCACAACCCAGATCTCATTTGCTGAAATGCTTAAAAAGAGCCCTGAAGCTAGGTCTGCGGTTAAGGAAGTTGCCATGGAAGTGGCTTCCTCTCAGGAAGCAGCTAGATGTACTAGCCGGCTGATAGAGAGAAATAGAGCAGTAGTAGTAGCAGGCATTGAAGAACAAACAGGGACCAGACCAAAGGAGCGGAGAGACAAGGACAAAAACATGATTAAAGAGATCCTTAAAGAGGTAAGGATGGAGGGAGCTGAGCGAAATGTTGAAAAGGTTTTCAGGCTTGGAAAGTACAACAAGGACAGAGACCGAATGATAAAGGTGGTTTTCATGAGCGAAATCGCGAAAGAGGAACTGCTAGCAAGGAAGTGTTGTCTAAAAGGTGTAGAGAAGTTCAAGAAAATATTCCTGCAGAGGGATATGACAAGGGAAGAGAGAATACGGACAGCAGACGCGAGGAAGGAGCGCAGGGAGAGAGAAGGAAATCAGAGTACCACAAGCCAGAACCCTACAATCCCAAAGGGAAGTGGAGAACCCTCCTCAAACAGTGCAACAGCCACAGGGATTGGGGCACCACCCCCAAATTCTACCCAACAGACACCCAACCTGCCCCATCCCCTGTCAGCCCCCCACTAAGTACCCACCTAGGGCACCCTCCCCCCACCCACCCCCCTCCCCCCACTCACCCCCCTTCTTCCCCTCACCCCTCTCCCCAGGACCTCCCTTCCCCCCCATCCCCCATGCCCTCCCTTCTCCCACATGCCTTCCCGTCTCTCCCACCCCCATGCCCTCCCTTCTCCCCCTCCCCCCTAAGCCCCCCACTCTCCCCCACCCTACCTAAGTCTTCCCCTCTCCCCCACTCCCCTAAACCCTCCCCTCTTCCTCACCCACCTCAGCCCTCCCTTTTCCCCCACGCCCCCCAAGCCCTCCACCCTTTTCTCTCCCCCCAAGCCCCCCCATCTCCCCTATCCCCCACAGCCTCTCCTCCCCCCATGCTTCCCCAACCCTCCCTCTCTTACCCACCCCCTGTACCCTCCCCCTCTTATCCACCCCCTGTACCCTCCCCCTCTTATCCACCCCCTGTACCCTCCCCCTCTTATCCACCCCCTGTACCCTCCCCCTCTCCCCCACCACCCCAAGCCCTCCCTCCTCCACCAATCCCCCCGTGCCAGGTCCCCCCAGCTCCCACTCACCCCAGATCCCAAAGGTCCCCCCCAGAAAAGAAGCAGAAGAGAGTCAGTTTCAGGGTGATGTACTCGAACATAGATGGGATCACAAGCAAGACAAGTGAACTAAGGGAAAGAGCACAAGAAGTTAACCCAGATGTAATCGGACTCACTGAAACAAAACTCTCTGGAATCATAACGAATGCCGTGTTTCCCCAGGAGTATACAGTAATAAGGAAAGAGAGGGAAGGTAGAGGAGGAGGCGGAGTGGCCCTACTCATGAGAAGGGAATGGAGTTTTAAGGAGATGGCCATCCCGGGCTGTGAGGAGTTCAGAGACTACATAGCAGGCACCATAACAATGGGAGGACCAAGAATAGTAGTAGCAGTAATATACAACCCTCCACCAAATGACAGGAGACCCAGTCAAGAGTATGAAAACAACAACAAGGCAGTTAACACTATAATTGAGAGGGCAGCCTCTGCTGCCTGTAGAAATAGATCCCACCTGCTCATCATGGGCGACTTCAATCACGGAAAGATTGACTGGGAGAACAAGGAACCGCATGGAGGCGAGGATACGTGGAGAGCCAAACTATTGGAGGTGGTGACAAGCAACTTTTTAACGCAGCATGTCGGAGAACCCACAAGGATGAGAGGCAATGACGAACCAGCGAGACTCGACCTAGTCTTCACTCTGAACGACTCCGACATAAGAGAAATCGGTTTTGAGGACCCAGTAGGAATGAGCGACCACAGTGTACTGGTGTTTGAGTACTTGATTGAAGAAGGGTTATTGAACTCGAGGAGGGATACCGAAACCAAAAGGTTAGCATACCGAAAGGGAAACTATGAGGGGATAAGAAAATTCCTAACAGATATAGCATGGGAAACAGAGCTCAGGGGAAAGACGGCCCAAGATATGATGGATTACATCACGCAGAAGTGCAAGGACGCAGCAAACAAGTTTGTCCCAGTCCAAAAGGAAAACAGAGAAATGAAGATGAGAAACCCATGGTTTAATCAAAGATGTAGGCTAGCTAAGCATCAAAGTAAAAGGGCATGGAGAAACTATAGGAATAACAGGACACTGGAGAGCAGAGAAAGATACCAGAATGCCAGGAATGAATATGTCAGGATGAGAAGAGAGGCAGAAAGACAATACGAAAATGACATCGCAAGCAAGGCAAAGACTCAGCCTAAATTGTTGCATAGCCACATTAGGAGAAAAACAACAGTAAAGGAACAGGTTATGAGATTAAGGATAGGGGCGGAAGGATTCACTACAAATGACAAGGAAGTGTGTGAGGAATTGAATAAGAAATTCCAGGAGGTCTTCACCTTAGAACAAGGAGAAATTCCAGAGGTAAGTGAGGGAATAGCTAACCAGGAACAACTGGAAGAGTTTGAGATTACCAGTGGGGAAGTAAGGAAGTGTTTACTAGAGTTGGACGTGACGAAGGCTATAGGCCCAGATGGAATCTCCCCTTGGGTTCTAAAGGAAGGAGCAAGAGAACTGAGCCTACCACTCTCCATAGTGTATAACAAATCACTGGCAACAGGGGAACTGCCAGATATTTGGAAAGCAGCTAACGTAGTCCCGATATACAAGAAAGGGGATAGACAGGAGGCACTGAACTACAGGCCAGTGTCCCTAACCTGCATACCATGCAAGCTGATGGAGAAGATTGTGCGAAAAAAACTAGTGGAGCATCTGGAGCGAAGGAACTTTGTAACACAGCATCAACATGGGTTCAGGGATGGCAGGTCCTGCCTCACAGGGTTACTTGAATTCTACGACCAGGCAACAAAAATAAGGCAAGAAAGAGAAGGGTGGGCAGACTGCATATTTTTGGATTGTCAGAAAGCCTTTGATACAGTGCCACACAAGAGGCTAGTGCGAAAGTTGGAGATGCAGGCTGGAGTGAGAGGGAAGGTACTCCGGTGGATAGAGGAATACCTAAGCAACAGGAGACAACGAGTCTGTGTGAGGGGTGAGGTCTCAGATTGGCGAGACGTCACAAGTGGAGTCCCGCAGGGGTCAGTCCTTGGACCTATACTGTTTCTGGTATATGTAAATGATCTCCCAGAGGGTATAGATTCGTTCCTCTCAATGTTTGCCGACGATGCAAAAATTATGAGGAGGATTGAAACAGGATGATAGTAGGAGGCTACAAGATGACCTGGATAGACTGAGTGAATGGTCCAACAAATGGCTGTTGAAGTTCAACCCGAGTAAATGCAAAGTAATGAAACTAGGCAGTGGAAACAGGAGGCCAGGCACAGGATACAGAATAGGAGATGAAGTACTTAATGAAACAGACAGAGAGAAAGATCTAGGAGTTGATATCACACCAAACCTGTCTCCTGAAGCCCACATAAAGAGAATAACGTCTGCGGCATATGCGAGGCTGGCTAACATCAGAACGGCGTTCAGGAACCTGTGTAAGGAATCATTCAGAATCTTGTACACCACATATGTAAGACCAATCCTGGAGTATGCGGCCCCAGCATGGAGCCCGTACCTTGTCAAGCACAAGACGAAGCTGGAAAAAGTCCAAAGGTATGCTACTAGACTAGTCCCAGAACTAAGAGGCATGAGTTATGAGGAAAGGCTGCGGGAAATGCACCTCACGACACTGGAAGACAGAAGAGTAAGGGGGGACATGATCACAACCTACAAAATCCTCAGGGGAATCGACCGGGTAAACAAGGATGAACTTTTCAACACTGGTGGGACGCGAACAAGGGGACACAGGTGGAAGCTGAGTACCCAAATGAGCCACAGAGACGTTAGAAAGAACTTTTTCAGTGTCAGAGTAGTTAGCAAATGGAATGCATTAGGAAGTGATGTGGTGGAGGCTGACTCCATTCACAGTTTCAAATGTAGATATGATAGAGCCCAATAGGCTCAGGAATCTGTACACCAGTTGATTGACGGTTGAGAGGCGGGACCAAAGAGCCAGAGCTCAACCCCCGCAAGCACAATTAGGTGAGTACAATTAGGTGAGTACACATGATATAGGTGAGTACACACCTTTAATAGGTGAGTACACACACACACACACACACACACACACACACACACACACACAGGGGGCACAGTACACACAGAGATGGTAGCACCTCTGTGAGAAACTGACCATCCCAAACCTCACCTCTCACCTTTTTATCCTCTCACTCCCTCCCCTTGGCACAAACCCTTCACAGTGTAACACCCACTCTCCCACCCCCCTCTCTCTCACCCTAGCTCACTCTCTCTCACTCTCTCCACCTCTCACTCTCTCCCTCTCTCTCACTTTCACTATCTCTCTCTCTCTCTCTCACTTTCACTATCTCTCTCTCTCTCTCTCTCTCTCTCTCTCTCTCTCTCTCTCTCTCTCTCTCTCTCTCTCTCTCTCTATCTCCCACTTCTTTTTTCTCTCTTGCTCTCTCATCTCTCACTTTCTCTCTCTCTCTCTCTCTCTCTCTCTCTCTCTCTCTCTCTCTCTCTCTCTCTCTCTCTCTCTCTCTCTCTCTCTCTCTCTCTCTCTCTCTCTCTCTCCCTCTCTGCCCTGCCCCCCCCTGGCTAATCCTATCACAACATACTAGAAAAGAGGACAGATATGACAGTTAGATGCACCAAGGGAACAGGAAAAAGTCAGTGTGACGAAATGAAGGAAATGTTCGCCCAAGTTTGGGAGGATATCAGGAGGGAAGTGCTGGAAATGAAGAATAAAATAAGCAACTTGCAGAGCGAGCTGACAGCAGCAAAGGAAGAGATAAATACTCTCACAGAGAACAATACTGAAGCTGAGACTCGAATAATCATCCAAAGTGAAGATGGAAATGGCACATTGGAAGGGAATACCATTGTACAAGCAACGTTTGCAGAAATTCTGAACAAGAACTCGGAAGCAATGTCCACAGTGAGAGGGGTAGTCATGAAAGCAGCCACCTCACAGGAAGCAGCAAGGTGCACTTGTCAGCTGCTGGAATGAAAAAGGTCAGTAGTAGCAATGGGCATTAAATAGCAGGAAGGCTCGAATAAGACAGAATCGAATGATAAGGACAAAGCGGCAGTGAGTGAAATACTAAAGGGGCTAGAGATGGAAGGGACATAGCATTGAGAAGGTTTTCAGATTAGGTTGGTACAGCAAGGACAGGGACCGCCTTGTTAAGACAGTATTTGCAAACGAGACCACGAAGTAGAATATTCTAGCAAAGAGAACCACCTGCAATATGTGGAAGAATACAAAACAATATTCCTCCAGAGGGACATGACGAGGGAGGAGAGAGCCATGGCAACAGAAACAAGGAAGAGGCGCAGAGTGAAAGGAGAAAACCAGGAAATCTCACCCCAACACTATATCCCCCGAAGTGAGGGGGGAACCCACAACCAGTAACCCAGTAATACCAGAGGGGAGGGCAACACCACCACCCTCCTTTGCATAGACCCCCCCCCCTACCTCATACCCTGCTCCCCTTGCCCGAATCCCAAATGTTCCCCCTTCCCCACTTTCCCTCCCTGTCCCCCCTTGCCCTTCATCCCATACCCTCCTGGTCCCCCCTTCCCTTGACCCCCCACCCCTCACACCAGTTTCTTCTGAGACCCTGTTAACCATCTGACAAATCCTCACACCTGTGGAACAGCTTCCCCCACCAGCAGAACACTCACCAAGAAAGGGACATGAGAAGGAACAGAAGTAAAAAGGTCTCAAAGCAATGTACACTAACATATTTGGGATGAACAAATGAACAAATGAACTTGGAGAATGGGTACTAGAAGAAAATCCAGACATAATAGCACTCATAGAAACAAAGCTAACGAAAACCATAACAAATGCAGTGTTTCCACAGAACTACAGTGTTGTGAGGAAAGAGAGAGAAGGAAGAGCAGGTGGTGGTGTAGTTCCACTAGTAAGAGAAGACTGGAGTTAAGTGGGAATAGTTATTCAGGGCTGTGAAGGTCTGAGTGAGTACCTAACAAGTACTATAGCAATTGGAGGACTAAAATTTATTGACGTAGTCATATATAACCCCCACCAAATGGCTGAAGACCCAGACAGGAATATGATAGAAACAACATGACCATCATTAATATAATAGAGAGAGCAGCTTCTGTGGCTAGCAGGAATGGATCTGGACTACTAATCATGGGAGACTTCAACCACGGGAAGATAGACAGGGAGAACAAAGACCCACATGGAGGACCAGACACATGGAGAGCTAATCTGATGGACGTGGCAACAAGAAACTTTCTTAGCCAACACATCAGGGGGACCAACATGAATGAGAGGGGAAGACGGACCAGTCATTCATGATCTTATATTTACACTAAATGAGTGGGGATATAAGGGAAGTTAAGTTGGAAGCCCCCTTGGGAATGAGTGATCACAGTGTATTGATGTTTGAGTTCATGGTAGAGCTAGGATTTATCTCCCCCCAAACAGAACCAGGAAACAAAGGGGTGATGTACCGAAACGAGAATTATGAGATGAGAAGTTTTTCTAAGGGATATATCATGGGTCACAGAACTCAGAGCTAAGTCCGTACAAGACATGATGGGTTATGTCACCCAAAAGTGTCAGGAGGCAGTAAACAGGTTCATCCCGGCCCAAAAGGAAAAATCCGAGAAGCAAAAGAAGAATCCATGGTATAATAGGGCCTGTATGAAAGCAAAGAAACTGAACAGAAGGGCGTGGAGGAACTATCGAAATAATAGAACACCAGAAAGCAGAGAGAGATACCAGAGAACCAGGAATGAGTACGTCAGGGTGAGAAGAGAAGCAGAGAAAAAGCATTAAAATGATATAGCAAATAAAGCTAAGACCGAACCAAAGCTACTCCACAGTCACATCAGAAGGAAATCAATGGTGAAAGAACAGGTATTGAAACTTCGAACAGGCGAGGACAGGTATATAGAGAATGACAAAGAGGTGTGTGAAGAACTCAACAAGAGGTTCCTTCACAACAACAGAACGAGGTGAGATCACTGCGCTAGAAGAGGTGGCAGTAAACCAGGCGGCCTTGGAAGGGTTTGAAATTACGAGAGAGGAGGTCAAAAGACACCTGCTGGATCTGGATGTTAGAAAGGCTGTTGGTCCAAAGAGAATCTCACTTTGGATACTGAAAGAGTGTGCAGAGGCACTTTGCTTCCCACTCTCCATAGTGTATTGTAGGTCACTGGAGACGGGAGACCTTCCAGAAATATGGAAGACGGCTGATGTGGTCCCAATATACAAAAAGGATGGCAGGCAAGAAGCACTGAACTACAGGCCAGTGTCCTTGACTTGTATACTATGCAAAGTGATGGAGAAGATCGTGAGAAAAAGTCTAATAACACATCTGGAGAGAAGGGACTTCGTGACAAACCACCAACATGGGTTTAGGGAGGGTAAATCTTGCCTCACTGGTTTAAAAGAATTCTATGACCAGGTGACAAAGATTAGGCTAGAAAGAGATGGATGGGCAGACTGCATTTTCTTGGACTGCCGGAAAGCCTTTGACACAGTACTCCATAAGAGACTGGTACATAAGCTGGAGAGACAGGCAGGAATAACAGGTAAAGTGCTCCAGTGGATAAGGGAGTATCTAAGCAATAGGAAGCAGAGTTACAGTGAGGGGTGAGACCTCATATTGGCGTGAAGTCACCAGTGGAGTCCCACAGGGCTCTGTACTCGAACCTATCCTGTTTCTGATATACATAAATGATCTCCCGGAGGGTGAAGACTCATTCGTCTCAGTGTTTGATGCCGACGCCATAATTATGAGAAGGATTAAGACAGAGGAGGACAGCTTGAGGCTTCAAGAAGACCTCAAAAGAGAGAGAGAGAGAGAGAGAGAGAGAGAGAGAGAGAGAGAGAGAGAGAGAGAGAGAGGGAGAGAGAGAGAGAGAGAGAGAGAGGGGGAGAGAGAGAGAGAGAGAGAGAGAGAGAGAGAGAGAGAGAGAGAGAGAGGGAGAGAGAGAGAGAGAGAGAGAGGGGGAGAGAGAGAGAGAGAGAGAGAGAGAGAGAGAGAGAGAGAGAGAGAGAGAGAGAGAGAGAGAGAGAGAGAGAGAGAGAGAGAGAGAGAGAGAGAGAGAGAGAGAGAGAGAGAGAGAGAGAGAGAGAGAGAGCAGAAGACCCCTCGCCCCAGCTGATTCCCAGATTTATACCGTTAAGATCATAATTCTCTGTTTGAAGGTGAGATTTTGCTGAGAGGGAAAAGAGCCGTCCCCCACCCTGTGACCCCAGCCAGGGGTCTTGGCCACCCTCGTGACCCCACCCAGGGGTCTTGGCCACCCCTATGACCCCAGCCAGGGGTCGTGGCCACCCCTGTGACCCCAGCCAGGGGTCTTGGCCACCCCTGTGACCCCAGCCAGGGGTCGTGGCCACCCCCGTGACCCCAGCCAGGGGCCTTGACCCCAGCCAGGGGTCTTGGCCACCCCACACAACACTGCCACACAAACAAAAATTGCCGCAGTATCAGTTGGAAATATTGACAGAGTATAAATTTTGCGCTTCTATGTTGACTCACGATCCGAGTGTGTGTGTTTGTTGCTGTAAAGGTTACGTTGAGGCGTCCAAACACGCCTCGGGGATGTTTGTCATGTTTAGGGGGTTTTCCTCTAATACCCAATTCATAATTTTAGGAGTAGATATTATAGGAAAGTAGACTACGTCAGGAGTCATTGCATTGGCCAAACCGACTACATAAAAAGGCAGGATCCAGGAGCAAAATCTCGATCTTAGACACACAAATAGGTCAGTACACAGAAGCACACACACACACACACACACACACACACACACACACACACACACACACACACACACACACACACACACACACACACACACACACACACACAGGCCTTTGATACAGTACCGCACATGAGACTGCTATACAAACTTGAGAGGCAGGCAGGAGTAAGCGGAAAGGCCCTAGTATGGGTGAAGAACTACCTAACAGGAAGGAGCCAGAGGGTAATGGTAAGGGGCGAGAAGTCGGACTGGCGAACAGTAACAAGTGGAGTACCTCAAGGATCGGTGCTGGGACCAATCCTCTTTCTAATTTACGTAAATGATATGTTTACAGGAGTGGAATCATACATGTCAATGTTTGCAGATGACGCAAAATTAATGAGAAGAGTTGTGACAGACGAGGATTGTAGGATCCTCCAAGAGGACTTAAACAGGCTGCAGAGATGGTCAGGGAAATGGCTACTGGAGTTTAACACCAGTAAATGTAAAGTTATGGAAATGGGATCAGGTGACAGGAGACCAAAGGGACAGTACACAATGAAGGGGAACAGCCTACCTGTAACGATTCGAGAAAGAGACCTGGGAGTGGATGTGACACCTAATCTAACTCCTGAGGCACATATAAATAGGATAACGACAGCAGCGTACTCTACACTGGCGAAAATTAGAACTTCATTCAGAAACCTAAATGAGGAAGCTTTTAGGGCGCTTTACACTGCCTACGTGAGACCCGTCTTAGAGTATGCCGCGCCATCATGGAGCCCCCACCTGAAGAAACACATAAAGAAACTGGAGAAGGTTCAGAGGTTTGCGACGAGGCTTGTCCCAGAGCTACGAGGGATGGGATATGAAGAGCGGCTGAAGGAACTGAACCTTACGACACTAGAGAAAAGAAGGGAGAGAGGAGATATGATAGGGACATATAAAATACTCAGGGGAATTGACAAAGTGGAAATAGATGAAATGTTCACACGTAATAATAACAGAACGAGGGGACATGGGTGGAAACTGGAAACTCAGATGAGTCACAGAGATGTTAGGAAGTTTTCTTTTAGCGTGAGAGTAGTAGAAAAATGGAATGCACTTGGGGAACAGGTTGTGGAAGCAAATACTATTCATACTTTTAAAACTAGGTATGATAGGGAAATGGGACAGGAGTCATTGCTGTAAACAACCGATAGCTAGAAAGGCGGGATCCAAGAGTCAATGCTCGATCCTGCAAGCACATATAGGTGAGTACATATAGGTGAGTACACACACACACACACACACACACACACACACACACACACACACACACACACACACACACACACACACACACACACACACACACACATTATATATGTAAATGATCTCCCGGAGGGTATAGATTCATTTCTCTCAATGTTTGCGGACGATGCCAAAATTATGAGAAGGATTAAGACAGAAGAGGACTGTTTGAGGCTTTAAGAAGACCTAGACAAACTGCAGGAATGGTCGAACAAGTGGTTGTTAGAGTTTAACCCAATCAAATGTAATATAATGAAGATAGGTGCAGGGAGCAGGAGGCCAAATACAAGGTATTATCTGGGAGAGGAAATTCTACAGGAGTCAGAGAAAGAAAAAGACTTGGGAGTTGATATCCCGCCAGACCTGTCTCCTGCAGCACATATCAAGAGGATAACATCAGCGGCATATGCCAGGCTGGCCAACATACGAACGGCATTCAGAAACTTGTGTAAAGAATCATTCAGAACTTTGTATACCACATATGTCAGGCCAATCCTGGAGTATGCAGCCCCAGCACGGAGTCCATATCTAGTCAAGGATAAGACTAAACTGGTAAAGGATCAAAGGTTTTCCACCAGACTAGTACCCGAGCTGAGAGGTATGAGCTACGAGGAGAGACTACGGGAATTAAACCTCACTTCGCTGGAGTGAGGTTAAATTCAGAAGAGTTAGGGGGGACATGATCACAACATTCAAGATTCTCAAGGGAATCGATTGGGTAGATAAAGACAGGCTATTTAACACAAGGGGCACACGCACAAGGGGACACAGGTGGAAACTGAGTGCCCAAATGAGCCACAGAGATATTAGTAGGAATTTGTTTAATGCCAGAGAGGTTTTCAAATGGAATGCATTAGGCAGTCATGTGGTGGAGGCTGACTCCATACATAGTTTCAAGTGTAGATATGATAGAGCCCAGTAGGCTCAGGAATCTGTACACCAGTTGATTGACAGTTGAGAGGCGAGACCAAAGAGCTAGAGCTCAACCCCCGCAAGCACAATTAGGTGAGTACTACTACCACACCACAACTAGTACCCCACTACTACCACACCACCACTGGTACCCCAGTACTAGTACCTAACTTGCATACCATGCAAGATGATTGGAGAAGATTGTGCGAAAGAAAGAACTTTACATTGTCGTGGGCAGCCGTGTGGGCAGCCGTGTGGGCAGCCGTGTGGGCAGCCGTGTGGGCAGCCGTGTGGGCGCCCTGGTCTAGCGTTAGCGAGTAAGCGCCCCCCTCCCCCCTACCAGGAAACTATTTCTGTGGTTATCTTGAGGTTATCTTGAGATGATTTCGGAGCTTTTTAGTGTCCCCGCGGCCCGGTCCTCGACCAGGCCTCCACCCCCAGGAAGCAGCCCGTGACAGCTGACTAACACCCAGGTACCTATTTTACTGCTAGGTAACAGGGACATAGGGTGAAAGAAACTGTGCCCATTGTTTCTCGCCGGCGCCTGGGATCGAACCCAGGACCACAGGATCACAAGTGCAGCGTGCTGTCCGCTCAGCCGACCGGCTCCCACCGACTCCTGGTGAGTCATTTTAAACAGTTAACAGTGATTGCCTATAGTTGGTCGTGTGCCCATCGACCGTAGGAAATATTTATTGATATATTAGACATATTGTATTAGGGCAGAGAGCCTAAATAAGGGGACAGAGATGAGAGAGACAGCTGGAGAGAAGAGCAGCACGTCCTCTCCCGTCGATCGCCTGGAGCCAACTGACCGCGGCGGCGGAGGATAGCTCCCAGAGGGAGGAGTCGCCTGGCAGGGCGGAGGATGGACTCGCCCAAACGTGGGGAAATCCCCCTCTCAGCATGAAGAAATCAGAGAGATGTCGGGTGGAAACATTTATTGTGTGGTTTATTTTGTTTATAGGGAAACAACTTTACTGGCATTTGTAAGCACTGTATAAACATCAGAGGTCCACGGTTGTTCAACACCCTCCCAGCGAGCATAAGAAATATTGCCGGAACAACCGTGGACATCTTTAAGAGGAACTAGATTTATTCCTGCAAGGAGTTCAGGACCAATCGGGCTGTGGTGGGTATGGGGGCCTGCGGGCCGCTCCAAGCAACAGCCTGGTGAACCAAACTCTCACAAGTCAAGCCTGGCCTCGGGCCGGGCTTGGGGAGTAGAAGAACTCCCAGAACCCCCATCAACCAGGCAATGGGTTGAAGGTTTGTCTGAAGAAGGAGTTGATGGAAGGACTTTGAGGCCAGAGGAGAAGTTAATGAGTGGAACTTCAAGGCCATAGGAGTGGATGTTGAACCCTGTGGAGGAGCAGAGTCCCATAGTGAGGAGGTGGACCTCAAACTGTGAGAGGAGAGGCAGTGAAGGGAAGATTCACGTGTTCTGTGTGATACCAGTGGTGAAGCACCATTGTTGTTAAGGAAGACTTCATGGTGTAGCAGCCGGAAGAGCTGCGGAGGACCCTGGTAGACAATTCTTAGAGGACCTGAAGATGTTCAGGGGTGGAGAGCCTCTGATTGTAGGGAAGAGGTTCTTAGTGATTAGTTATGGAGAGTTGATAGAGTGTTTGAGTGTCATTGGCGTGCAAGACTCAATGGAAGGTGGGTGACTAAAAGAATTTTGTATGAAGGCACATGTATATTAATGTTTATAGTGTTACAGCCATAGGCAAGATTTCCTTGTGTACATTCATATATATTTATATATGTTCTAGGGTTAATAGTGCCTCATTGTATTCCAAGATTTAACCCATGCAGTGATGTTGATAGCATAAGTGGCGAGCCAGGAGTTGGGCTACCACTTGAGATAAGCAGCTAATAGAGTCCTGATACAATTTGATGCAACCTGATGGCAATAGCATAGAGAGTTGGAATTAATCTTGTATCTTGTGTGCATTTGTTCCCTGTATATTAAATGTTTATAACCATTAGGTGTTTGCCTTTGTCCTAGTGAGGCTTCCCAGAAAGTAGAAAAATAGAGAGAAAAAGAACCACAGCCGTGGATAGGGTGGTATAGAACTACAATCCAATAAAGGAGGATTGAGGAGGTCATAGCAAATAAGGAGAGAGTGGGGAGTCACAGCGGCTCGAGTTGGGTGTGTACACGTGACAATGAGGCCAGTGTTGGAGCTGCACCCCCCCAACTGAATGTGTGACGTTGAACCCCTCTCCAAGAGCATGAAGCATACAGGGTGATCTCCTGATCAAAGTATAAGCACTCTACGGGGTTTTGGATGGTTGTACGGTAGGGACGTACACACTCGCCCTACAACGACAGTTTATGGTGGGTTGTCCAGAAGGGACAGAACAACCACGCCAACACCACCGGAATAATATTTGGGGGCCTGTGTCCATGAGAGTGAATTGACACACCCACACCCTGTCTGAGAGTGGACTGGTACACCCCTTGTGGAAATAAGTAGACTGTTTGACTGCATTCTCTCTCCTGGGAAGACTCACAGGACAGGATGGCAAAATATATAAGGGAGGAAGTTATCAAGGGGAAAGCGCCAAGCCATTATGACTATATAGCACTGCGAAGGGGGTCAGGATAAGGATTTGGGATAGGATGGAGGGGGGGAGGAAAGGTGCCGAAACAGAACAACAAGGGACTGAGGACCCCTCCTCCACAAGGAGGGGTCCTCAGTCCCTTGTTGTTCAACGTTCTGATGCATAAACTTATTAAAGATCTTCCAACTAATAATGAAGACACTGTCATTTGTTATGCTGATGATATATGTTTACAGGCTGCCACCGAGCCTAGAATGTCAGTTCTGCTCGACGCTTTTGCTACTAGAGCTGAGGAATGTGGCCTCCTTATCTCTGCACAGAAAACTCGTGCCCTCATTCCATGTGGTATTCCACCACCCAATTATCATATAGATGGGCGAGCACTCGAGCACTGCGAGTCTTATAGATACCTTGGTGTCCCCATTAACGACCCTGGGTACCTTTCTTCTCTCAAGAGGAGACTTTGGGAGAGATTAAAGCCCTTGCGGGTCCTTGTTGGTGTCAATCATGGGCTTAACGTGAGACTTGCTAGAATGTTTTATGTATCATTTATACGCTCTGTGATTGACTACAATGCTCTACATCTCACACTGTATACTGACAAAGAGCTGAAATCTCTTGAAACCTTGCAAAATGAAGCTATGCGTCTCATCCTTGGGGCTCCAAAGTCCACGAGAATAGTTAACATGAGAGCAGAGTTAAAATTACCTACCATAAGTGAGAGAATCTTGTCTATTAGCACAGTTTTCGGCGTGAAGGCATTGAGTAGATCTAGGCAACACATGAAGTTTCAAGCTAAACTTTCTAATATGCTACACTCACCTGAGGTCTATAGAAGAAGAACGAAATCTGATTATGTATATTGGTTCTACAAGGTAGCCAAATCCATCAAAATATTAAATATGTACCCAACTCGACTAATGATTAATCAGCCAATTACTCCATGGGATAACTGGGATCTATCAGTTGATTTTGTAAATGCGCCCAAGAAAGATAGTGTGCACACTACATTGTTAAAACAGTTAACACTGAAAAGCATCACTGAAAGTACTCAGAGTAAGGGTAACGATGTTTATCAGTGCTATACCGACGGCTCTGTAGAAGAAGGTGGACGATGTACCGGATGTGCATGTAACATATTTGAACAATCTTCTCTCGTACATACAGCAATGAAGCGCGTCAATGACTGGGCAAGTACAACAACTCAAACCGAACTTG
Source organism: Procambarus clarkii (assembly GCF_040958095.1). Taxonomy (NCBI): domain Eukaryota; kingdom Metazoa; phylum Arthropoda; class Malacostraca; order Decapoda; family Cambaridae; genus Procambarus; species Procambarus clarkii. The sequence continues at coordinate 28,394,904 of NC_091175.1, forward strand.
CAGGCATATACCTTGCCACTGAATTTTTAAAAGACAAAGGCAGTGGACTTATATACTGTGACTCGCAGAGTGCACTCCTGGCATTGAACGCACATAGTAGTGACACCCAGAAAATAGTCAGTGATATTCGAATGAATGTTTTAGCTGCCAAAGAAAACAGATTTGAGATTAAATTCCTATGGATACCATCACATGTTGGCATCTCAAGTCATGACACTGTTGATATGCTTGCTAAGACAGCCTGCAGAAAACCAGTGGTAGAAATTGATATGGGTGTTTCATTAGCAGTGACAAAGAGAATACTTAAACAAATATCTAATGAAAATCTCACCGACCTAACAAATTCTCAAAGACCTGAAAGTTGTAGCATTAAATATTATGATAGATATCGTGAGGAGACATTCACATATGGGACTAATAGAACAAGAACCCGACAATGTGATGTTATAGTGGCCAGAATACGCCTGGGATATAGACGTATCTGGCAGCTTTCTCAAAACCCAAATGTCGAGTACACAATGTGTCAACTTTGTGAAAGAGAAAACATGCACTCTCTTGAACATTATATTGTAGAGTGTCCAATACTGACTGACTTTCGCCCTCCTGGGCTAAGGTATGCTGAACTCTGTAGTTACTATATGAGTACTGGAACACTTGATAATATATTGGACTTGTATCCAAAATTTACCATGTAATGTATCAATCATACAATGTATGTAATGTGATGTAACTATATAACCTGAGCTTGTAAAAGCACCTTCATCACCTTCAGTGATTAAGTGCTTAATTGCACACTAGTTTCTTTATCAGCTACCTCACCCTGTCAGGGTAAATGAGACAAATGTATGTGAATGCATGTGTGTGTGTATATATGTATGTGTATGTGTGTGTGTGTATGTATATGTATGGGTATAAAGCATATATGGAAGCTGATCAGAATTACATTTCACATTTGTGAATGTACATTAATGACACTATGTAAAAGACACATCTAATACTTTATGTAGGGCATACGTAAATCTGTGTATCTATGTATTTACGTATGTAGGTTAGCTTAGCATTTTAAAAGCACCGAATCACCTTCTGTGGTTGAGTGTTCAATAAACCCTTGAACTGTATGTTTAACACTTCTCTAACCCTGTCCATGGAGGACAGAAGAAAATGTATAAATGTTGGTTAGCATTGTAAATGTGTGGCCACGTCTGTGGTAGAAAAAAAAAAAAAAAAAAAAAAAAAAACTAGGACGGTCGGGGATTGAATGCCGACCTGCACGAAGCAAGACCGTCGCTTTACCGTCCAGCCCAAGTAGTTGGGCAGGACAGGATAGCAGCGGTTCTGGCACAGAATGGCACACACACACATACAAAATTACAAAAGATGAGGTCAAGAGGCACCTATTGGAGCTGGACGAGAGAAAGGTTTTTGGGCCGGATGGACTCTCACCATGGGTATTGAAAGAGTGTGCAGGAGCACTTTGATTGCCACTCTCCATAGTGTATAGTAGGTCACTGGAGACGGGAGACCTAACAGAAATATGGAAGACGGCTAATGTAGTACCAATATACAAAAAGGGCGACAAACAAGAGGTACTGAACTACAGGCCAGTGTCCTTGACTTGTATAACATGCAAGGTGATGGAGAAGATCAAGAAAAAAACCTAGTAACACATCTGGAGAGACTTTGTGACAACCCATCAACATGGGTTCAGGGAGGGTAAATCTTGCCAGACTGGCTTAATAGAATTCTACGATCAGGTGACAAAGATTAAGCAAGAAAGAGAAGGCTGGGCAGACTTCATTTTTTTGGACTGTCGGAAAGCCTTTGACACAGTACCCCATAAAAGGTTGATGCATAAGCTGGAGAAACAGGCAGGAGTAACTGGTAGAACGCTCCAGTAGATAAGGGAGTACCTAAGCAATAGGAAGCAGAGAGTTACAGTGAGGAGTGAGACCTCAGAATGGCATGAAGTCACAAGTGGAGTCCCACAGGGCTCTGTACTCGGACCTATCTTATTTCTGATATATGTAAATGATCTCCCAGAAAGGTATAGACTCTTTCCTCTCAATGTTTGCTGACGACGCCAAAATTATGAGAAGGATTAATACAGAGGAGGATAGCTTGAGGCTTCAAGAAGACCTGGACAAGCTGCGGGATGGTCGAACAAATGGTTGATAGAGTTTAACCCAAGCAAATGTAATGTAATGAAGATAGGTGTAGGGAGCAGGAGACCAGTTACAAGGTATCATTTGGGAGATTAAATCCTCCAAGAGTCAGAGAGAGAGAAAGGCCTGGGGGTTGACATCACGCCAGACCTATCCCCTGAAGCTCATATCAGGAGGATAACATCAGCGGCATATGCCAGGTTGGCTAACATAAGAACGGCCTTTAGAAACTTGTGTAAGGAATCTTTCAGAACATTATATACCACATATGTCAGACCAATCCTGGAGTATGCGGCTCCAGCATGGAGTCCATATCTAGTCACGCTTAAGACTAAACTGGAAATGGTTCAAAGGTTTGCCACCAGACTAGTAAAAGAACTGAGGGGGTATAAGTTACGAGGAGAGACTACGGGAATTAAGCCTCACATCACTGGGAGACAGAAGAGTTAGAGGGGACATAATTACCACATACAAGATTCTCAGAGGAATTGATAGGGTAGATAAAGACAGACTGTTTAACACAAGGGGCACACACACTAGGGGACACAAGTGGAAATTGAGTGCCCAAATGAGCCGCAGAGACGTTAGAAAGAATTTTTTTCAGTGTCAGAGTAGTAGACAAATTAAATGCATTAGGAAGTGATGTGGTGGAGGCTGACTCCATACACAGCTTCAAGTGTAGATATGATAGAGCTCAATAGGCTCAGGAACCTGTACACCTGTTGATTGATGGTTGAGAGGCGGGACCAAAGAGCTAGAGCTTAACCCCCACAAGCACAATTAGGTAAGTACACACACACAGGAAGGCTCCAATAGGAGAGAATGGAATGATAAGGACAGAGCGGCAGTGAATGAAATATTGAAAGCACTAGAAATGGAAGGGGCTAAATCTTCTCAATAGCATTGAGAAGATTTTCAGGCTAGGTTGGTACAACAAAGACCGAGACCGTGTGTTAAAGATAGTGTTTGCAAAGGAGAAAACAAAGAAGAAGATTCTAACAAAGAAGAGCCACCTGCAATATATGGGAGAATTCAAAAAGTATTCCTCCAGAGGGACATGACGAGGGAGGAGAAAGCCATGGCGACAAAAGCAAGGAAGAAGCGCAGGGCGAGAGGAGAAAACTAGGAAATCACGTCTCCCAACACAACACCCCGAGAGGTGAGGGGGGAACCCACAACGAGCAATCCAGTAACACCAGAGAGGAGGGCAACTTCACCACCCTCTGCATAGAAACCCCCCTCTACTCCAAACCCTCCCTGCCCCCACTCAATTGCTCAGCCAAATCTCCCTCCCCATTCCCTCTCTGCTACCCCTCCCTCCTCCCACCATGTCCTCCCTCTGCCCTGTTCCTTCCTGTTCTCCCTCCTCTCTTTTATCCCAAACCCTCCCTGTCCCTGCCCCTCACCCCAGTATCCTCAGAGACCCTGTTATCCACCTCACAAATCCTAACACCCATAGAACAGCTTCCCCCACCAGCAGAACACTCACCAAGGAGGCAATATGAGAATGGACAGAAGAAAGTGAGCTACAAGGCTATGTACACTAACTTAGATGGAATTACAAATAAAGCAAATGAACTTGGAGAATGGGTACTAGAAGAAAACCCAGATATAATAGCACTCACAGAAACAAAGCTAACGAAAACCATAACAAATGCAGTGTTCCCACAGGACTATTATGTTATGAGGAAAGAGAGGGAAGGAAGAGGTGGTGGTGGTGTAGCTCTGCTGGTAAGAAAAGGCTGGGACTTTTAAGAAGATGGTTATTCAGGGCTGTGAAGGTTTTAGCGACTACATAACAGGTACCATAGCAACTGGAGGGTAAAAAATTATAGTCGTAGTCATATATTACCCACTACCAAATGACAGAAGACCCAGACAGGAATACGATAGAAACAACATGGCCACCATTAACATAATAGAAAGAGCAGCTTCTGTCGCTAGCAGAAATGGATCTGGACTACTAATCATGGGAGACTTCAACCACGGGAAGATAGAATGGAAGAACAGAGACCCGCATGGAGGACCAGATACATGGAGAGCTAAGCTGCTGGACGTGGGAACAAAAAACTTTCCAATCCAGCAAATCAAGGAACCAACAAGAATGAGAGGGAAAGATAACCCAGCCATGCTTGATCTGATATTTACCCTAAATGAGTGGGATATAAGGGAAGTTAAGATGGAAGCACCCTTAGGAATGAGTGATCACAGTGAACTGATCTTCGAGTACCTGGTAGAGCTAGGATTAATCTCCCCCCCCCCCCCCACGAAAAGAACTAGGAAACAAATGGCTGGCATACTGAATCATCCCGGCCCAAAAAGAAAAATCCGAGAAGCTAAAGAAGAATCCATGGTATAATAGGGCAAGTATAGAAGCGAAGGAAATGAACAAAAGGGCGTGGAGGAACTTCCGTAACAGAACACCAGAAAGCAGAGAGAGATACCAGAGAACCAGGAATGAGTATGTTAGGGTGAGAAGAGAAGCTGAGAAAAAATATGAAAACGATATAGCAAACAATGCCAAGACCAAACCAAAGCTACTCCACAGTCCCATCAGGAGGAAAACAACAGTGAAAGAACAGGTAATTAAACTTAGAACAGGCGAGGACAGGTATACAGAGAATGACAAAGAGGTTCCAGGAGGTCTTAACAATGGAACAAGGCATGGTCACTACGCTAGAAGAGGGGGCAGTAAACCAGGCGACATTGGAAGGGTTCGAAATTACGAGAGATGAGGTCAAGAGACACCTGTTGGATCTGGATGGAAGAAAGGCTGTTGGTCCAGATGGAATTTCACCATGGGTATTGAAAGAGTGTGCAGAGGTACTCTGCTTGCCACTCTCCATAGTGTATAGTATGTCACTGGAGATGGGAGACCTACCAGAAATATGGAAGACGGCGAATGTGGTCCCAATATACAAAACAGGGTGACAGACAAGAGATACTGAACTACAGGCCAGTGTCCCTGACTTATATACCATGCAAGGTGATGGAGAAGATCGTGAGAAAAAACCTAGTAACACTTCTGGAGAGAAGGGACTTCGTGACCAATCGCCAACATGGGTTCAGGGAGGGTAAATCTTGCCTTACAGGCTTAATAGAGTTTTATGACCAGGTAACAAAGATTAAGCAAGAAAGAGAAGGCTGGGCAGACTGCATTTTTTTGGACTGTCGGAAAGCCTTTCAGACAGTACCCCATAAGAGGCTGGTTCATAAGCTGGAGAGACAGGCAGGAGTGACTGGTAAGGGGCTCCGGAGGAAAAGGCAGTACCTAAGCAATAGGAAGCAGAGAGTTACAGTGAGGGGTGAGACCTCAGATTGGCATGAAGTCACTAGTGGAGTCCCACAGGGCTCTGTACTCGTTCCAATCCTGTTTCTGATATATGTAAATGATCTCCCAGAGGGTATAGACTCATTCCTCTCAATGTTTGCTGATGACGCCAAAATTATGAGAAGGATTAAGACAGAGAAGAACTGCTTGAGGCTTCAAGAAGGCCTAGACAAACTGATGGAATGGTCGAATAAGTGGTTGTTAGAGTTTAACCCAAGCAAATGTAATGTTGTGGGAAAAACCTGCTGGGATTGATATAAGAGGAAACTACCAGGGACTTTTACTGAACTAAATTAAAAATTTACTGTCTGCAAATTAATTCAACTAAAATCTCTAGCTAGGGTTGTAAATCCTAATTCCTCTTTTCCTAATGACAAACTGTGGGCTGTAAGGGACAGGTGGGGTGAATGACTTAGTTGATAGAAGTTCCAATCCACCTGTAGACAGGGATCTCACATCAGCTTGTATTTTATACAAGGATAAGATTTGATAAATTCAGTTATCTGACTGAACACTGGCTCTGTTTAAATCAGGGATTTAAACATACATAGTCTAACCTAGCACCATAACTTAACAGCCAATATGTACTTATACTATAAACAACAAATTAAATTGTAAAAGTATAATAAATGACCTTAAATGTAGTCTTAATACTATTAACTTAGTACTAGAAATTATATTCAATTAAATGAACTTATATGATAACTTATAAGTAACTAAGCAAGCAATTGATAACTTAACTTATATATTCAAATATATATGCAGACATATTCACTTTATACAGTTAGCTTGACTGAATCTCTTCCAAGACTGTGGACACTTGTGAGGTTTTTACTTATTGAGGCTGAATTCTTTTCTGACAGAATGGACACTCATGAGGTTCAGTGCTTGGATAAGATTCACAGCTACACTACAATTTTAATAAACTTACTGAAATGTGAGGCTTAGCCTCGCTTTTTAACCAACAGACAGATTTATAGGATATTAAAGTTACACAAGCATACAATTGGCCAATCATACACCAAATAACCTTCAATATACTTCTCTGCCAGTCGGGGTGCCGGTCTGACAAGTTTGCCAGACTGATTAACTCTCTTGTCGAGTTTAGGCACGATATTTTGCTACAGCGTTGCTGTATGATGATCTGGTAGCGTTGCTACGTGATTATCCTGCAGTTGCAGAAGAATGATTCGAGATAAAAGTTTATGAATGAAGGAGGAAACCGTGTCACTGATCTCCACTATACACTCTATTTTATGTGAATGTTCTAGGATTTTCCTTGTAGATATTGTCCAGGTACTCCCCCAGTTCTAGAGAGTATTCACTGGCGATAAAAATGTTAAATAAGGTGTCCTTGAGCTGGTAATGTTCGCTAAGGATCAGTCACTTGTTCACTCATTTGTAAACAAACGCGGAGTGCCGCTGGGCTTTTTCGGTGGGCGCTTCACTCCCCTCTCGCCCTGCCATGCTCTCCCTTGAGAGGTAACTTTCAATGAATATTGATTGATTATTTTTACAGTCTAGACTTATGATTAAGATAAGATGTGATTATAATATAATTAGATATAAGATTTAAAGATTATAAGTAGTATTTGAAAGTACCACTGATTCTTAATAAGGATTCGATATTATCCCTACCGGATGTTGAATAAATGTTCCAATAGTTTTTTCTATCCATACCTCAACTATGGTATTTGTGCTTGGGGTTCTACTACCCAAAATCATTTACGTCCTCTCATTACCCAACACAAAGCTGCTATTAGGACAATATCCAACTCTGGCCCCAGACAGCACTCGGTACCCTTACTCAAATCTCTGAATATGTTAGATATTAAGTCACTGCACATTCTCTCTTGTGTATTATACATATATAAAACGCTGAACTGTAATGCCAATCCTGACCTCAAAAGCTTCATTGAAGGTTGTAACAGAACCCATGAGCACCACACCAGGAATAAATACAGTTTTGATATTCCTAGAGTACGACTTAATCAAACTAGAAATGCTCTACAAATCAAGGGACCCAGAATGTGGAATGACCTTCCCAACCATGTTAAAGACTGTACCTCTCTCAACCAGTTTAAGATAAAAACTAAACACTACCTAATAAATTCCCTGTAACCCACCTCACTCCTTTATTGTCAACCCATGTCTGTTATTTTATTATTATTATTATTTTTTTAATCAACACTGTTTGTCAACCTATTGTATTTGTGCTGCTTTTTCAGTCATGTTCCCCCTTTTTTTTATCTTTATTTGTATTTGTTTTCAACACTTTTTATTCTTTATGCTCAATTAGTATTAAGTTCTAGATATTAATGTTTTTCTTGCCCGAAACGCATTGCGTAATAGTGGCTTTAGGCATTGTATGTACTAGCTCTATCTTTATATCAATCCATTAATGTAACATCACTTGTATGTATGTACCTTACCTGAATAAACATATTTATTTATATTTATTTATTTATTAAGAAGTCCTTCTAGAAGCTTCTGGATCCTTGAAAGATCATGTACAAAGTCACGTAGGCATCAAAAGGGCCCCTGTTGCGTACGTGTTCATGGTGCCATTGTCATCCAGGATCAAGCTATATAATGAATCTTTCATGATTCTAATATGATTTTGATACGATTTAGATACGATTTTGATATGATTTAGATATGATATAGAAATTATACATTTCTTAGATGATTATTAGATATGGTGGGTAAAAATTTCCCACATCTTCCAGAGGGAGAGAACTGGCACAGAGTCCAATACTTAGGACAATAGTAACCATATGTATTTATTTACTCTCCATTGGATTGATAATACAAGTGCAGATTTTTCTTGCACTTTTCTGCTGCTGTCCGTTGTGGACGATTGTGTCTGTTAGGAGTCAGTGGGTCTTGTGGAGTTAGAGTGTCTTGAGGTCTCTCAGGATCTAACTGCAGCTGGCTCACTGATTCCATGTGGATGAGTTTGTCCAATGTCTTCAGGGAAGTTGTTCCTTTGGACAGGATTTTGACTATTCTCAAAATCCCCTGACTATCTGGATGGACTGAGACAACTTTACCTAATGGCCAGTCAGCCCTAGGGCCATCACTGTCTACCAAGACAATATCGCCAGGTTGGAGATTAGCTATATTATGTGGGACATTGGCCCCATAGTGATGTTCTCGTAGAGATGTAAGATATTCTTTTGTCCAAACATCATTCCATTTTTGGATTATGCTGGACAGATGTTTATACCCCTGAACCAACTCGCTCTGACCCACATATGAGGGATCTCTGATCTCATCATCCACTAGAGATGGTACTGGAGTTAGAAGTCTTCCATACATTAGGTGGGCAGGACTTAATGGCTCATGTTGAGTAGGATCCTCAGACAAGTAAGTCAACGGCCGGTTATTCACCCTTGATTCTATTTCCGTGATTACTGTCTGGAGTTCTTGAAGATTGATTTTCTGACGGTGTAGAGATTTTCTCAAGGATCTTTTTACAGTTCCTATTAACCGTTCATAAAATCCTCCGTGCCATGGGGCTCTCGGAGGGATAAATTTCCATCTGCAATGACGCTGTTCCAGTGTGGAAGTAACTGCAGGATGGGAACAGATTTCCCGTAGACATGCTTCTCCAGCTACCAAGTTTGCTCCGTTATCTGAAATCATCAGCTTAGGGCATGATCGGCGTGCTGCGAATCTGCGGAAAGCTTGAATAAATGATTGAGCAGTCATATCGGGTGTTACCTCTAGATGTACTGCCCTGGTGGTAGCACAGGTGAACAGACAGATGTACGCCTTGATAGGTTGCTTATCTGCAGTCCCTGTTAGATATATTGCTCCTGTATAATCTACTCCTGTCGTTTCGAAAGGTTGTAGATGGACCACTCGTTCCTTTGGCAGGGGTGGTGGCCCTGGATAAGAGCAAGTTCTTGCATCGTACCTTCGGCATATCATGCAATTCTTCAAGATTGATTTGACTGACTGTCTTCCCTGAGGAATCCAGTACTGCTGTCTGATTTGTGTGAGTGTGTCTAACACTCCTCCATGTTTGATGATTTGTTGATGTGTATGTAACACAATCAACCTTGTGATCCAATGATTTTTTGGTAAAAGCCATGGATGCACGGTATCTAGATTGATATCTGCGTGTTTAAGTCTCCCTCCACAACGCAGAATGTTGTGATTTTCTTGGTCTATCCACAGACCGAGATTGTGTTTTAACTTATGAGGAAGATTTTCATAGTTATTCCCATAAGTTTCTCTCTGGGCTTGTCTTACCCAATAGAGAAGTGCATCTGGAAAAGTGTATTTTATACCTTTTTTCCTGAGATATTGAAACACGTTCTATGTTACATTGATTAATTTGATGAGCGAGGAGTAACGAGTACAATCCAAGACTGATATTTGAGCTTGCTGCCTGGTGGTAGTTATGGTTTGTGTCGTAATGACGTGTGGCTTTTGTTCAGGCCAACTACCATTCACTAACCATCGAGGCCCATAAAACCAAATATCTGCCTTTGCAAACTGTTTAAATGTCATACCTCTTGATAAGAGATCAGCTGGATTATCCTTTGTTGGTACATGCAACAATTGAAAGCCTGCGGAAATTTCTTTAATTTCCGAGACGCGATTTTTTACATATGGAGTTGGACAGTTGTCGTTTCGTACCCATTGTAAGACAGCTTCATTGTCAGACCATATAATGACATCTTTGATGTTCATGGTAGACAAGACTTGTTTGATATGCACTGCTAAGCGTGTTCCAGTTAGCAGTGCTGTTAGTTCCATCTGAGGCAAAGTCCTCTTTTTTAATGGAGCGACTCTGGCCTTAGAGGTGATAAGATATGATTGATTAGAAGTCACTAAGTAAGCACAAGCTCCAAAAGCTTTGGCTGACGAGTCTGCGAATACATGTAGTGATACTTCTTCATTTTCCTCGACTATGTGTCTCGGAAAGATTATCTTTTCAACTAAAGTTTGTTCTTGAGCCACTTCCATCCAAGCTTTTTGTAACTGGATTGGTAGTGGATCATCCCAACCAACCTTAGCCTTCCATGCTTGTTGCACCAATAAACGCCACTTGATAGTCAAAGGATTTAGTAGACCAAGTGGGTCGAATACTTTGCTAACTTGTGAAAGCAAATCCCTTTTTGTAGTGATGTTGTAATTTACTGGCACAGATTTGATCGATATTGTGTCCGAGATTAAATCCCAATCCATACCTAACACCTTTTGTGATTCTGGTACATGATATTCAGGGTAATCTCTTGCTATTTGATTATTCAATGTTGCATTATTAGAGGCCCAAGATTGTAGTGGCATGTTGGCACCTTGTAGCTCCTTGTTGGCCTCTTGATATAATTGTAACAGTTCAGTAGTACTGTTAACTGTCCCTTGAAAATTATCTACATATAGATTTTGACTGATTTCAGTCTTACAGGGACTTGATGATTTCTTCAGATGAGTATCTAGAGTTGCTTGCAATAGAAATGGACTGCTTGTCGCGCCGAAAAGAACTGAAGAGAATCTGAAAGTCACTACAGGACTATTGACATCTTCTGGGTTCTCTACCCATAGAAACTTAGTGAAGTCTCTATCTTCTTCTTGTAAGCCAACTCTTAGAAAGGCCTTACTTATATCTGCTGAATACGCATATTTGTTAAGTCTAAACTTCAACAGTATGTCATACAATTTCTGAGTTAGACTTGGACCTGTTTGCAAACAATCATTTAGACTGGTTCCTTGGGGTCCAGATTTAGAGCTACAATTAAAAACTATCCGTAAAGGAGTTGTTTTTGATTCTCTCTTTACAGCCATGTGTGGTAAAAAATGGCCTGTTTGCTTATTGTCATGTTTCACGACTTCGATGAATTTATTCTTTAATTGTTGAGCAATAATCTCATGATAGAGTTTTAAATGCTCAGGCCTTTTTCTTAGCTTTGCTAGTTGTGATTTAAATTGACTATAAGCCATGTGATAATTGGTAGGTAAGGTTTTATGGTTTATTTTCCATGGTAGCCTTACCCAGTACTGTCCATCACAGTACTGCACAGTTTCTAAGTATTGATTGTATGCACAGACATCATCAGGACTTGGTTGTTCAGGAATTATTCCTATGGCATCAAGTTCCCACAATTGAGGTACAGATTCCAATCCATCATCAATCATGTGGGGGATTTTAAGTGGTGACTGTTCTTTGCCTAGTCATGCCACTATTACAGTTTCTGTATGATGTGATTTTTCAGGAGTTGAAGGTTCAAGATCTAGTATAGGTCCTGTCATCAATATGCCTCCTGCTGATTTGAGTATATTCATACCCATAGATTCTTCTGATCCCAGAATGAATCGATGATAGTAGTCAGCTCCAATCAGGATTCCGATATCCCCTATGAGGTCAGAATCGAGTAGAGGATCTGCTAATTGGATTCCATTTTCTTTTAGGAATTTAATTGTGGCTGTCAGACCAGTCACTTCCATTTCAGTAGGAATTTTATCAACTACTATGGCTTCTACTGTCCTTTGGGATGTACCTAGACAGACATTGAGTTTTACTACTGGAAAGGTTCTACGACCAGAATTAGTAAAAAACCCTGATATGGATGTAGATACTTGCTTTGAAGATTTAAGTTGTAAATCTTCTGCCATCTTTTTACTGATAAAGGTTTTCTGTGACCCTTGATCAAAAAAGCCTCTAGTTGGAATACAAATTCCTTGATTGCATAGTTCTAGCTGTGCAGTAGGCAATATGGCTGTTGTAACAATTTCTGTATCCAAGTCGTTGACATTGCTCATTACTGTACAGAATTGTACGGCTGTTGTGGTATTATCATCTTTGGGCTTTGCCTGAGATGCAGGTAGATTATTGGAAGTCTGTGATCTGGATTGAGTGTTAATATCACTACAGAGTGCTGTGTGATGTACACTTTTATGACAATATTGGCAGTTCTGCAATTGAGTGATACACTCACTTGTATTGTGCTTCCGTAGACAACGGATGCACCTGTTCAGAGATTTCAGTCGATCGATTCGACTGGCACGGCCTACATAAACTGTGCATTGATAAATGGTATGTGCTTCTTGACAGAATAAACATTTTGGGGCACTTGTAGCTCCTTTTGTCTTATCTGTCTTAGGAGCTTGGTTTCCTACAGTTCTGTTAACTGTGGGGGATACAGCATAAGAGCCAACATTATTCTGTTTCCACTTTGCAGAATAGGAATTTTGTTGCCTTGATTTTTGACTGCCATTCTGGACATTTTTGCTTTTGTCCGTGGATTCACCTTTGGGGATTTTTTCTTGAGATCTAAGTTTTCCTCGGCTTCGTAATCTTTGTACGTAAGCTTGAAGTCCATCAAAGATTTGGCTTTGTGATAAGATGTTGTTACAAGTATGTAAAACTTGTAGGTAAGTAATTACATGCAAGTAGGTGATACAAGCATGTAACACTTGTACTCCTCCAAGGATTTCCTTAAAGGATGAATTGTATCTGTAATAATGTGTATCTACATTATTCATGATGTGATGAAGCATTTTGCTTTTTCTTTTTTCTCGGCTTTGCCTTTTCTATTAAGTAAGTCTCTTTGAGATGCTTGATGAACTTCAGATTTTCTGAGGCTGCTTTCACTCCAGTGAAAGCATGAAATTAGGTGATCAAGACTTTATTCTTGGATTAAGATTGTTATCTTAGATGGATGATAATATTTGTATTGACATTGTCAATGTGTTGTTAGCCTTTCAGATTGTGATGTGAGATTAAGATTGGTCTTGATCCCCAATTGTAGACTATTGTAGCCAAGTGATGATGACATTTGTCTATCACCTGATTTAAATGGTCTGTAGGCTGTAGATTCAAGTGATTTTTTAGACACTTTGTGTCCTTTTCTTTTCTGTTTCAGTTGCTGGTGGAATACTGTTAGTCATTTTGACCTTTTCAGAGTTTCGGAGATTCCGAGATTTTTCTCTTTTTTCTGATAAATATGTTTGATGTTAATGTATTTTGATAAATGAGCTTTCCTGTCTACTTAGGTAATGATTCCAAAGATCGTCCTTCATTTCCTCCCTGGAATCTGGTTGTAGCAGGTGTTCAATTATCAAAAGTACTGTAATAATTTGATTTGTGACCCGAATGCACGAATGCACCAAGTTGGTAAATCCTGTAATAATTTTTTAAAAATAGTAAATGGCACTATTTTTGCAAAGTTATTACAAGATCTGTTACCCTAATAGTTGTTAGATAAAATACAGTAGAATGTCTACTGGTTTTACCTGGAATAGGGTATGATATAGTTGATTATGGTTAGATTGTAAGGAATGCTCTTACAGTGATGATAACACTTTTTTAAAGAATATTATGTAATGAGCAGCTCTGAAAATCAGTAGATTAGAGATAATGCTAGATAATACACTTAAATATATATGTAATGTTACCACAATGAGGTAGGTAATTGGTATTTATGATTAAGATGCAGTTGTGTCTGTGACACTGATATAATTAAGTACTGTGGTTTCTTAACACAAAACAATATTAGTATGCTATGAATACTATGAATGCTTACTAGTTAATGGATATGGTGGCTTAAGCCACTGCAAACAATTGTTTACTTAGATATATAGCTATGATAAATATTGGCTGATAGCTAGGCTAGGCTAGAATATGTAAGAATTATTCCAATGCAAAATCAAGAAGTTTCTTATGTATTTGGCATTGAAATATTCGGTAAACGAATGATCATAAATATCTAGGTACAAAGGACCATTATTATCTAGGTTCGAAGGACCATTAATGTGGGAAAAACCTGCTGGGATTGATATAAGAGGAAACTACCAGGGACTTTTACTGAACTAAATTAAAAATTTACTGTCTGCAAATTAATTCAACTAAAATCTCTAGCTAGGGTTGTAAATCCTAATTCCTCTTTTCCTAATGACAAACTGTGGGCTGTAAGGGACAGGTGGGGTGAATGACTTAGTTGATAGAAGTTCCAATCCACCTGTAGACAGGGATCTCACATCAGCTTGTATTTTATACAAGGATAAGATTTGATAAATTCAGTTATCTGACTGAACACTGGCTCTGTTTAAATCAGGGATTTAAACATACATAGTCTAACCTAGCACCATAACTTAACAGCCAATATGTACTTATACTATAAACAACAAATTAAATTGTAAAAGTATAATAAATGACCTTAAATGTAGTCTTAATACTATTAACTTAGTACTAGAAATTATATTCAATTAAATGAACTTATATGATAACTTATAAGTAACTAAGCAAGCAATTGATAACTTAACTTATATATTCAAATATATATGCAGACATATTCACTTTATACAGTTAGCTTGACTGAATCTCTTCCAAGACTGTGGACACTTGTGAGGTTTTTACTTATTGAGGCTGAATTCTTTTCTGACAGAATGGACACTCATGAGGTTCAGTGCTTGGATAAGATTCACAGCTACACTACAATTTTAATAAACTTACTGAAATGTGAGGCTTAGCCTCGCTTTTTAACCAACAGACAGATTTATAGGATATTAAAGTTACACAAGCATACAATTGGCCAATCATACACCAAATAACCTTCAATATACTTCTCTGCCAGTCGGGGTGCCGGTCTGACAAGTTTGCCAGACTGATTAACTCTCTTGTCGAGTTTAGGCACGATATTTTGCTACAGCGTTGCTGTATGATGATCTGGTAGCGTTGCTACGTGATTATCCTGCAGTTGCAGAAGAATGATTCGAGATAAAAGTTTATGAATGAAGGAGGAAACCGTGTCACTGATCTCCACTATACACTCTATTTTATGTGAATGTTCTAGGATTTTCCTTGTAGATATTGTCCAGGTACTCCCCCAGTTCTAGAGAGTATTCACTGGCGATAAAAATGTTAAATAAGGTGTCCTTGAGCTGGTAATGTTCGCTAAGGATCAGTCACTTGTTCACTCATTTGTAAACAAACGCGGAGTGCCGCTGGGCTTTTTCGGTGGGCGCTTCACTCCCCTCTCGCCCTGCCATGCTCTCCCTTGAGAGGTAACTTTCAATGAATATTGATTGATTATTTTTACAGTCTAGACTTATGATTAAGATAAGATGTGATTATAATATAATTAGATATAAGATTTAAAGATTATAAGTAGTATTTGAAAGTACCACTGATTCTTAATAAGGATTCGATATTATCCCTACCGGATGTTGAATAAATGTTCCAATAGTTTTTTAATTAAGAAGTCCTTCTAGAAGCTTCTGGATCCTTGAAAGATCATGTACAAAGTCACGTAGGCATCAAAAGGGCCCCTGTTGCGTACGTGTTCATGGTGCCATTGTCATCCAGGATCAAGCTATATAATGAATCTTTCATGATTCTAATATGATTTTGATACGATTTAGATACGATTTTGATATGATTTAGATATGATATAGAAATTATACATTTCTTAGATGATTATTAGATATGGTGGGTAAAAATTTCCCACAAATGTAATGACGATGGGAGTAGGGAGCAGGAGGCAAGATACAAAGTATCATTTGAGATGAAATTCTTAAAGAGTCAGAGAGAGAATGACTTGGGAGTTGATATCACGCCAGACCTGTCCCCTGAAGCCCATATCTAGAGGATAACATCAGCGGCATATGCCAGGTTGGCCAACATAAGAACGTCATTTAGAAACTTGTGTAAGGAATCATTCAAAACTTTGTAAACCACATATTTCAGACCAATCCTGGAGTATGCAGCCCCAGCATGGAGCTCATATATAGTCAAGGATAAGACTAAGCTGGAATAGGTTCAAAGGTTTGCCACCAGACTAGTACCTAAACTGAGGGGTATGAACTACGAGGAGAGACTACGGGAATTAAACTTTACGTCACTAGGAGACAGAAGATTTAGGGGGGGACATGATAACAACATACAAGATTCTCAAAGGAATTGATAGGGGTAGATAAAGACAGACTATTTAACACCAGGAGCACATGCACTAGGGGACACAGGTGGAAATTGAGTGCCCAAATGAGCCATAGAGACATTAGAAAGATTTTTTCAGTGTCAGAGTAGTAGACAAATGGAATGCATTATGAAGTGATGTGGTGGAGGCTGACTCCATACACAGTTTTAAGTGTAGATATGACAGAGCCCAGTAGGTCTCGGAACCTGTACACCAGTTGATTGACAGTTGAGAGGCGGGACGAAAGAGCCAAAGCTCAACCTCTGCAAGCACATCTAGGTGAGTACAACTAGGTGAGTATTGACGTCAACTACAGACTACTATTTAAACTTGAGAGGCCGATGGGATTTTTTTTTCAGCCACAGACGTGGCCAAACATTTACAATGCTAACCAGCATTTATACATTTTCTTCTGTCCTCCATGGACAGGGTTAGAGATGTGTTAAACATACAGTTCAAGGGTTTATTGAACAATCAACCACAGAAGGTGATTCGGTGCTTTTAAAATGCTAAGCTAACCTACATACGTAAATACATAGATACACAGATTTACGTATGCCCTACATAAAGTGTTCGATGTGTCTTTTACATAGTGCCATTAAATGTGCATTTACAAAGGTGAAATGCAATTCTCATCAGCTTCCATATATACTTTATGCACATACATATACATACACACACACATATACATATATACATACATATATACACACACACATGCATTCACATACATTTGTATCTTTTACTCTGACAGGATGAGGTAGCTGATAGGGAAACTAGTGTGCAATTAAGCACTTAATCACTGAAGGTGATTAAGGTGCTTTTATAAGCTCAGGTTATGTAGTTACATCGCATACATACATTGTATAATTGATACATTACATGGTTAATCTTGGGTACAAGTCCAATGATCATCAAGTAAGGTAAGGTGGGAGTAAGCAGCATGGCCCTAGCATGAGTATGGAACAAACAGGAAGGCCCTAGCATGAGTATGGAACAAACAGGAAGGCCCTAGCATGAGTATGGAACAAACAGGAAGGCCCTAGCATGAGTATGGAACAAACAGGAAGGCCCTAGCATGAGTATGGAACAAACAGGAAGGCCCTAGCATGAGTATGGAACAAACAGGAAGGCCCTAGCATGAGTATGGAACAAACAGGAAGGAGCCAAAGAGTTACGGTGAAGGGTGACAAGTCGGAATGGCGAACAGTGTTGGAAATTTCCAACAGTTATTCTCATCCATAATACAACAGGATGTATTTCCTGTATTAGGCTTCATACGCATCTAATGTTCATTTAATAATCCTTAATTCAACAGGATGTATTTCCTGTATTAAGAGTAATAATTCACTAACACTACTAATACGTAGTTTAGTATTGTAGAATTTACTGTATTAGGTTGTGGAACATCATGTAATTTCTCCTAGAATTGTGTAGTGTTGCGTCAGCCACGCACGGGGGATAACATTTCCACATACCTGTAGATCTAACACAGATGTAACCATTTACTTTTCTTTATTAGGAATAATAATTTAGTAATAGGTTTACTTTTAATATATAATAGTTTGCTGGATTTTCTTTACTCAGCTTAATCGCTGTTCCAGTAAATCATATCATAATCTAACATCATTTCCACCACCAAGCCCGTATTGTTTTATTTGTGTCGTCTACATTAACTGACGTGCACTGTGAGAGTTAAACATCGCTACATAAAATATTTATCTTAATCATCAAGAGTGTTCACACACGCGCCCTTCCCTATTTAGCGTTAATAAATAAATATAATTTATGCTCGAATCCTCACGGCGAGCTATTGCGCATGCGCGACTTTGGGGAAGAGGAGAAGTGAGAGGACTCTCGCCATCTTCGCGATCAACAAGTGGTGCTCCGCAAGCGGTCTAAAAAATCTTCCGTGTCCAAAAAATGTTGTTGAATCACAACACGCTTCCTCAGGGGTGTTGCACCATGCTGCAATAATGATAATTCCGTCATTTCCACCACCAAGCCCGTATTGTTTTATTTGTGCCATCTACATTAACTGACGTGCACTGTGAGAATTCTGGGAAGCTGCGTCCTCAATCTGGCATCTAAAGATGTTCGGATGCTGGTTGGATGAGGACGCAGCTTCCCAGAATCACAGACACCAGCTCGGCAGGCATTTTTACCTCATTTGTTCTATTTAACGAGCTCTTAAATAAGATCATGTAGGTGCCATGTCGTTATGATGCGGGCGTAAAAATAATCTCATGTAAGTGTAGCTCTTTCCCCTCCAAATATTTAGATATTACCGTATATGTGTGTGAATACTAGTTTGGAGGTGGAAATTACGGAATTATCATTATTGCAGCATGGTGCAACACCCTGAGGAAGCGTGTGACCGCCATACCCTCACGTGTACCAAGCAACACTATCTCAAACTGTTTCCAGCCTGACGTACAGTGGACTGCATCTACGTCCCCTGTCACAGCTGAGATATAATCAGTTTTCATTGTAGATAGTATCTTATTATTCAGAGTCCATATCCATATATATATATATATATATATATATATATATATATATATATATATATATATATATATATATATATATATATATATATATATATATATATATATATATATATATGCAAACAAGCCTGAATGGTCCCCAGGACTATATACATTCTGGGGTGTGAGTTTTCAGTTATATATATATATATATATATATATATATATATATATATATATATATATATATCTACATATCTGATACTGCCAGTTATGCATTATTAATCTTCATATGGCAGTAGTATTTTGCATTATATATTTTACCCATTATTTATGTGTGTGCATATTATAATTATTATTAATGCATAATATATGTTCCACATAGACTAATCTTATAGAATACCCCCCCCCCAAAATGTGTCATGGGAGGCTGGCTCTAGAATTATATAATTTACAGTCATTGCTTAATTAATAGAATTTATCCATATAATCATAGATCTATAAGCCACTGATTTCTCCTTTAATTACTCATTCTGGTCCTTCGAGCTATCGTAGAATTTATCATTATTTTACATTCACATAATTATACATTTTCTTAATATTATACTGGAGCCAGATTTCCCCACATATTTTATGGTCGACTTCGAACCGGATGAACCACATTTAATATTAATTTACTAGTTCTCAGACCATATTTTATGGTCCTTCGAACCAAGATCCTTGTGATCAATCACGAACCAGCATCAGTAGTAGAATATAGCCAGAAGTTAGGCTATCTACAATTCATTACTCATTTTCATCCCTTATAACATTATACTCTTTAATTAGGGAGTATTATCAGGTACTAGGATAGAATTTAGGGCAGCATATCTGCCACTCTCATAGAATTTCCGGCAGCATATCTGCCACTCATAGAATTTAGGGCAGCATATCTGCCACTCTCATAGAATTTCCGGCAGCATATCTGCCACTCATAGAATTTAGGGCAGCATATCTGCCACTCTAGAATTTACGGCAGCATATCTGCCACTCATAGAATCCATGGCAGCATACCTGCCACACATATAGAATTACGGCAGTAAAATATCTGCCACATATATATAATCCTTTGTAGTAGTAGAATAGTTGTCATACATATATAATCACTTGTATATGCTCCATATAACTCAAAAATTATAAAAAACACAAAAACATAACACTATCCTGAATCTGCACATCAGTAGTATTATAGTATTTTATGCCAATCCATGTAGAATAGAATGCTTAGACTGGAATTGTACTTTGTAGTGTACAACTCTAGCCTAACTCATTATTACTAGCCAACCTAGTTAGGTAGGATTATTAGTAGACTAGGATTATACAAGGCAGTACAACCTAGTCAACATTTATTATTGTGCAAACCCAAGTCAGGGTAGGACTTATCATTATTTTACACAAATTGTGTTTTCTATATTTTATTATATATGTTTACTGTGTACATTTTGAGTATTATTGAAGTGTCACTACCCATCCAAAGCTGATTATGAGGAGCTAAGCAGAGGAATTCCTGTAGACACTGAAATACCACTCAAATATTAGCTGTTTACTATTAGGTAGGTAAGCTAACCTCTACGTGAGGTAGGATTCACATAGCCTAACTGAAGAATCAGATATTAGGCTAATAATAACCGTACTGGTTCCACGTATATATGAATCAGTACCCCAGTTATTTACATTACCAAGCCATGGCACCAACTAAGCCAAAATCCACAGGCAGTGCACCAGAAAAAATGTCCAGCAATTGCTTATTATATTTTAGATCATACACGAGTCACAAAGGCCATGTGACTAGACAGTTGAATAAGTGTGACCAGCTGGTACAATCAGGTGCCACAGCCAAAGTATTAGAAAACATCATAGAGACGGCCAAGCAAAAGTTGCAAAGAACAAATGAGGCTGCAGATGACTATCTCAGAGTCCTCATGCAACAGAATGCTGAGCCAGATCAACAAAGATACCTTCCATGCCGAGATGGAGATGTTTGAGGAGGGTACCCAAGATCATCTAAATAGATTAACACAAGCTCTAGACAAATTGCAGAGCGACTCAGTTTCTCAAAATACTCTAACCACTAGTGAAATTAATACACAGGAAACACTCCAGGAAGTTCGTCTTCCTACAATTGATCTCCTTCACTTCCATGGAAGAGATGATGAGAATTTTGAATGCTATTGGAAAACATTCGACTCCTTAGTAAACTCCAAGAAATCTATTAGCAAACCTAATAAATTCCTCTATTTGCAAAGTACCCTAGAGGGTGAAGCAAAGGCAGTTGTCAAACACCTAGTCCCTAGTGATGAGGACTACGATACTGCTATTCAGTTACTAGAAGTTAATTACAGCAATAAAGAAATTGCTATTGCTAATCTTTATTATAAGTTAAGAGCGATACCTACCCCAGATACACCCCTGAAGCTCTACAAGAATTTAGGCTCCAGGTAGAGTCTCTAATCAAAGCTCTAGGTGTCAAAGCAGATGTACCTAAAGCAGAGTGGGTATTGAAATTAGAAATACAGAGTAAGTTTCCTAAGGAGATTCTAGCATCCATCTGATCCAAACAGCCTAATAAATCTAAAACCGCTACTTCCACTCCAAAATGGAAGAATACTACAGTAGGTACCTACACTTTCAGCCCTTCTAAACCTGTAGCCCGTACGTCACCCAAGTTAATGACACAGGAAGGAGATGCTGTCTCTTTTGCCAGGAGAGTCATACTATTTATCAGTGTAAAAACTTTCCTGATCGCGTTTCTAGGATAAAGCGCCCCACGGAATTGCACAAGTGCACCAGGTGCTTGTTGCAACACGATCCTAATACATGCACCACCCCATTACACATATGTAACAGCTGCCACCAGGATCAACATCATTGATCCTGGTGTTGTAAGGTGCGACAGGAGATTAAGGTGCTTAACACCAAGTCTCGTAATAATGCCGTATTACCTACTGCACAACTACAATTAAATAGTAAGAATTCTAGAATCACTACAAGAGGTCTATTCGACCAGGGATCCCAGAGAACGTTCATCACTCAACAAGCAGCTAACCAGCTGAAACTTAAACCCTTGTGTAAGGTGACATTGAACATATCAGGATTCCTGGCAGATACTGGACCTCAAGAATTTGAAGTAGTACAACCACTAGTACGCCTAGGCGGTTATGTCCGACCTGTTAAGGCCATAGTAGTTAATCACATCCCTCTTGACATGAATGTCAAAGGTCTAAGAGACACAGCCAAATTTTTACAGAAAAATAGAATCAAGTTGGCTGACTCCAAGATAAAGTCTGACCACCTCACCAATGTAGATCTATTAGTAGGGGCAGACCATTATTATCAGGTCATTACTGGAACTACAAGCCAGCATGGAATGAACTTGTTGAGTTCAGCAGGAGGCTACTTACAGGTAGAGTTCAGCAGGAGGCTACTTACTTACAGGTAGAGTTCAGCCGGCGGCTACTTACTTACAGGTAGAGTTCAGCAGGAGGCTACTTACTTACAGGTAGAGTCTTGAACCTGAAGAAGCCTATGCCAGCTGACAACCAACATTAGTTCCAGATTGAGTCTGGTACAATTAGTGCTAGCCGAGTTAGTTTCTATGGACCTCAGTGGATTAATCAGTGGTCAGTAGCCTAAGAATTGGCTGCAGGTCACCGCGATAAATACCATTGACACCACTGTAGAACCAGAACTATTCTCGACAGTAATAATTGACCACATTCAGTCTTCATAGCATTTCATAACATCTTATCGCCTTTATAGTATCTTAGGTAAGTCTTCCAGAGAAGACAGCATTTATAGTATTTTAGGTAAGTCTTCCAGAGAAGACAGCATTTATAGTATTTTAGGTAAGTCTTCCAGAGAAGACAGCATTTATAGTATTTTAGGTAAGTCTTCCAGAGAAGACAGCATTTATAGTATTTTAGGTAAGTCTTCCAGAGAAGACAGCATTTATAGTATTTTAGGTAAGTCTTCCAGAGAAGACTGCACTTATATCAAGTCGTCTGGACTAGGATTTAGTAATCCATTTAATGTGATACACCTGCAGGGTTGTATCAGTTTTGTTTGAGCTCCTTCTGCTTTCTTGTCTCTGCCCACAACCATCTTAGAGACAGTTTGGAGAAGTATCTTAGCACAAGCAAAATTGAACTTTACAACAGCCTGTAAGTGAACATTTACCAGAAGACTATCAGCAGTGAAACTTAATAGAATAAACTCATCTTATCTTTTCCAGATTGAGTCTGGTACAGTTATTACTAGCCGAGTTAGTTTCTATGGATCTCAGTGGATAAATCAGTGACTAGTAGCCTAAACCGGTTCACGTCACAGCGACACATGTCATTGACCCACTGTAGACCCAAGACTATTCTCGACAGTAATAATTGACCACATTCACTTTTCATATAAGTTATCATGTACTTAATTATAGCTCCAGAGAGTTATAGTACTGTAACTTAATGCATGTAAACCGAATAGGTTTACTACTCACTTAGAATCTTTAGGTTGCTATATGTGTTTAGTTATACTTCCAGAGAAGTCATATCACTGTAGCCTAACGTATATAATTCGCATTTACCCTCTACTTAGGTAGATTAGGAACATTAGTTAGGGTCAGCTGAGTGCAACTTAAATCTGTACTCACTATAGCATACCACTGACTGCATTTATAGAGACTGATGCTTAGATACTCTGTTCTCTATTTTATATAGAATTTAGCTAGGTTAGGAATTTAGTTATTATCATTACATAGGCTAAATTACCTTGTACAGCAAGAACTACACATTAGGCTAAATTTAATCTTGTATAAACACTTAGAATTTCTCATTTGATGTTGAGGTGATTTGTGAGTCTGCAGTGATCAGTTAGTGTCTAGTAACTCATCCAGTTACATGTCACTGCGACCCTAGACACTGATCTCACTGTAGATTCAGTATCTCCTTGATCTCAATGAGACATATAGAATAATTAATCATTACATAGATGTACCCGTGATAACAGGTAATACCTGTCACACAGATCCGGGACAAACAGTAACGAGTGGAGTACCTCGAGGATCGGTGCTGGGACCAATTCTGTTTCTAATATGAAACGTTAATGACATGTTTACAGAAGTAGAATCCTACATGTTGATGTTCACGGATGATGCAAAATTATTGAAAAGAGTTGTGACAGATGAGGATTGTAGGATCCTCCAAGAGGACTTGAACAGGTTGCAGAGATGGCCAGAGAAATGGCTACTGGAGTTCAACACGAGCAAATGTAAAGTTATGGAAATGGGATTATGTGATAGGTGATCAAAGTGACAGTAGACAATGAAGGGGAACTGCCTACCTGTGACGACTCGAGAAAGAGACCTGGGAGTGGACGTAACACCTAATCTAACTCCTGAGGCACACATAAGTAGGATAACGACAGCGTCGTACTCTACACTGGCAAACGTTAGAACATTATTCAGAAACCTATGTGAGGAGGCTTTTAGGGCACTTTACACTGCCTACGTGAGGCCAGTCTTAGAGTATGCCACCTCATCATGGAGTCCCGACCCGAAGAAACACATAAGGAAACTGGAAAAGGTTCTAAACTTTGCGACGAGACTCGTCCCAGAGTTACGAGGGATGGGATATGAAGAGCGTCTGAAGAAACTGAACCTGACGACATTTGAAAAAAGAAGGAAAAGTGGGGGATATGATAGGAACGTATAAAATACTTAGGGGGACTGACAGACTGGAAATTGACGAAATGTTCACACGGAATACTAACAGAACGAGGGGACATGGATGGAAGCTGGAAACTCAGAGGAGTCACAGAGATGTTAGGACGTTTTCTTTTAGCGTGAAAATAGTGGAAAAATGGAATGCAATTAAGGAGCAGGTTGTGGAAGCAAACTCTATTCAGAATTTTAAAACTAGATATGATAGAGAAATGGGACAGGAGTCATTGCTGTAAACAAACGATGGTTTGAAGGGCGGGATCCAAGAGTCAATGCTCGATCCTGCATTCAAAAATAGTTGAGTACAAATAGGTGAGTAATTCTAACACGAATTTTCTCAATATTTCTTATGGTTCTTTTCACTGTCGATGGTAATTGAAAAATCAGTTCTCCAAAATTCATTTTTATTTCTAGTCTGACGCGACACTTGAACTCGTTTCGTAAAAACGTGTTACATTTTCAAAGACTTTAGTTTACACACACACAACTATAACCTGCACACACTAAAACAGATTTCTTACTATGCTATAATTCAAACGGTTTTTCATTTTATATACCTGCATTTGGGTGAGGTAATATGTTACAACAGTTATGGATGAGGTGAAAACAAACTTTCAACACAAGATAGAACACGAAATATTGGGTAATATTGGGTAAAGTTAAAGGGGAAGAATGGAAGTAAACGCAAAGGGCTTATTGGCCCATATTTCTTGATGCTTCTATATTGGTGCGGAGTCTTGAAGTGGGTAGAATATAGTTGTGCATTAATTGGCTGTTGATTGCTGGTGTCGACTTCTTAATGTGTAGTGCCTCGCATATATCAAGCCGCCTGCTATCGCTGTATCTATCGATGATTTCCGTGTTTTTTGTTAAGACTTCTCTGGTGATGGTTTGGTTCTGGGAAGAGATTATATGTTCCTTAATGGAGCCCTGTTGCATATGCATCGTTAATCGCCTGGAAAGAGATGTTGTTGTCTTGCCTATATACTGAGTTCTTTGAGGCTTACAGTCCCCAAGTGAGCATTTGAAGGCATAGACGACATTGGTCTCTTTCAAAGCGTTCAGCTTTGTGTCTGGAGAGTTTCTCATGAGTAGGTTGGCAGTTTTATTGGTTTTGCAGTAAATCGTCATATAGTTTTTGGTTTTATAGTAAATCGTTTTATAGTAAATTGACGATTTACTGTAAAACCAAGAAAACTGCCAACTCCTGTGGAAAATCTGGTGGTTGGCACACTAGACACGACGAAGTCAATGACATCATTAAAAGAAGCCTTGCCTCTGCTCAGTGTCCAGCGGAGAGAGAGCCCCGCAACCTACTGAACCGTGACTCTATTAGCTTTGCCGGCCGACCAGACGGAATCACACTGCGACCGTGGAAGGGTTTCAGACAGTTGGCATGAGACTATACTTGTGTATCCACCCTGGCAACCACATACATCAACCTCTCTGCCGGCACAGCAGGAGCCGCGGCGACATGCAGAGAAAGAGACAAGCCAGCCAAGTACACGCAATTAGATCATCGGTACAACTTCGTTCCAATAGGGTCTGAGACCCTAGGCCCATGGGGAGAGAGTGCAAGAAGGTTTCTTAAGGATCTTGGTTCCAAGCTCATTGACACCACAAGAGACCCTAGAGCAGCAAGTTTTCTCTTTCAGCGCCTCAGTGTCGCGATCCAGAGGGGAATGCTCGCTGCATCCTCGGTTCATGCCCGGCGTCGGAGGAGTTCGAGGAAATCTACAGCCTCTAGGAAGCAAACTTTTTTTTGTGTCCTCTTAATGTTAATTTTTTGTATAAAATCAGATATGTAACTGTATAACCTTGCATAATAAAGTATACACCATAAAAAGGGGGGTGGTAGGAGAAGCGAACACTCTTACGTATTCAGAGTTAAATGGCAAGTTTTTCCCTGAATGCTCTGTGTTCCCTTCTCTGAGGCTGTGGGTCCCTATAATTGCACCAGAGGTCGTACCCCCTATATATATATATATATATATATATATATATATATATATATATATATATATATATATATATATATATATATATATATATATATGCAACAATGATCACAAAAACACTGATCCAAGTATGCAGAATAACCACATATGAAAAATAGAAAATGCTTAACGCGTTTTCGGCTAATTCGCCTTCATCAGAGCAAAGTAGAACCTGATTCTACTTTGCTCTGATGAAGGCGAATTAGCCGAAAACGCGTTAAGCATTTTCTATTTTTCATATGTGGTTATTCTGCATATATATATATATATATATATATATATATATATATATATATATATATATATATATATATATATATATATATATATATATATATATATGACCCCTCACTTGCTCTAGTGCTCTTGGGAGGTGGTGATCTTTGGTGTATTTAAATACTCCGAAATTACCATCTCTTTTAAGGGTCTGAGCAGGTGGTGGAGCGGGTTAAGGCGTACCTGTTATGCCAGTTGCTGGAAGGCTTCTGTGCTGGCTAGGGTTCGAGTCTCCTGGTGGGAAAGTGTTCTAAAGTTGTATACTTCACTCTCGTGTTTAGGAGAGTTGTGCCTTAAGCATAGACACTGTGTCTTCCCATATTAACAGGGACTTGATGAAATTAATGTATAAATGACCCCTCACTTGCTCTAGTGCTCTTGGGAGGTGGTGATCTTTGGTGTATTTAAATACTCCGAAATTACCATCTCTTTTAAGGGTCTGAGCAGGTGGTGGAGCGGGTTAAGGCGTACCTGTTATGCCAGTTGCTGGAAGGCTTCTGTGCTGGCTAGGGTTCGAGTCTCCTGGTGGGAAAGTGTTCTAAAGTTGTATACTTCACTCTCGTGTTTAGGAGAGTTGTGCCTTAAGCATAGACACTGTGTCTTCCCATATTAACAGGGACTTGATGAAATTAACTTATAAATGACCCCTCACTTGCTCTAGTGCTCTTGGGAGGTGGTGATCTTTGGTGTATTTAAATACTCCGAAATTACCATCTCTTTTAAGGGTCTGAGCAGGTGGTGGAGCGGGTTAAGGCGTACCTGTTATGCCAGTTGCTGGAAGGCTTCTGTGCTGGCTAGGGTTCGAGTCTCCTGGTGGGAAAGTGTTCTAAAGTTGTATACTTCACTCTCGTGTTTAGGAGAGTTGTGCCTTAAGCATAGACACTGTCTTCCCATATTAACAGGGACTTGATGAAATTAACGTATAAATGACCCCTCACTTGCTCTAGTGCTCTTGGGAGGTGGTGATCTTTGGTGTATTTAAATACTCCGAAATTACCATCTCTTTTAAGGGTCTGAGCAGGTGGTGGAGCGGGTTAAGGCGTACCTGTTATGCCAGTTGCTGGAAGGCTTCTGTGCTGGCTAGGGTTCGAGTCTCCTGGTGGGAAAGTGTTCTAAAGTTGTATACTTCACTCTCGTGTTTAGGAGAGTTGTGCCTTAAGCATAGACACTGTGTCTTCCCATATTAACAGGGACTTGATGAAATTAACGTATAAATGACCCCTCACTTGCTCTAGTGCTCTTGGGAGGTGGTGATCTTTGGTGTATTTACATACTCCGAAATTACCATCTCTTTTAAGGGTCTGAGCAGGTGGTGGAGCGGGTTAAGGCGTACCTGTTATGCCAGTTGCTGGAAGGCTTCTGTGCTGGCTAGGGTTCGAGTCTCCTGGTGGGAAAGTGTTCTAAAGTTGTATATATATATATATATATATATATATATATATATATATATATATGTCGTACCTAGTAGCCAGAACGCAATTCTCAGCCTACTATGCATGGCCCGATTTGCCTAATAAGCGAAGTTTTTCTGAATTAATATATTTTCTCTATTTTTTTTCTTATGAAATGATAAAGCTACCCATTTCATTATGTATCAGGTCAATTTTTTTTCATTAGAGTTAAAATTAACGGAGATATATGACCGAACCTAACCAACCCTACCTAACCTAACCTAACCTATCTTTATAGGTTAGGTTGAGTTAGGTAGCGGAAAAAGTTAGGTTAGGTTAGGTTAGGTAGGTTAGGTAGTCGAAAAAACATTAATTCATGAAAACTTGGCTTATAAGCCAAATCGGGCCTTGCATAGTAGGCCAAGAAGTGAGTTCTGGCTATTAGGTACGACATATATATATATATATATATATATATATATATATATATATATATATATATATATATATATATATATATATATATACAAAAAATCACAAAACGAAAAAATACAAAATTGAAGTTATTTCTGCAATATCCGGACCAGAGTTGAGAGCCTAAGCCGCTGGACTAGGCTGGAGTTAAGCCTAACATCAATATAACAAACAAATTACATACACAAGACATGTTCCTGGTACACGGTACTGGCAGACATGTTCCTGGTACACGGTACTAGGAGACATGCTCCTGGTACACGGTACTGGGAGACATGCTCCTGGTACACGGTACTGGGAGACATGCTCCAGGTACACGGTACTGGGAGACATGCTCCTGGTACACGGTACTGGGAGACATGTTCCTGGTACACGGTACTGGGAGACATGTTCCTGGTACACGGTACTGGGAGACATGTTCCTGGTACACGGTACTGGGAGACATGTTCCAGGTACACGGTACTGGGAGACATGTTCCAGGTACACGGTACTGGGAGACATGTTCCTGGTACACGGTACTGGGAGACATGCTCCAGGTACACGGTACTGGGAGACATGTTCCAGGTACACGGTACTGGGAGACATGCTCCTGGTACACGGTACTGGGAGACATGCTCCTGGTACACGGTACTGGGAGACATGCTCCAGGTACACGGTACTGGGAGACATGCTCCTGGTACACGGTACTGGGAGACATGCTCCACGTACACGGTACTGAGACATGCTCCTGGTACACGGTACTGGGAGACATGTTCCTGGTACAAGGTACTGGGAGACATGCTCCAGGTACACGGTACTGGGAGACATGCTCCAGGAACACGGTACTGGGAGACCACTTCCTGGTACACGGTACTTGGAGACCACTTCCTGGTACACGGTACTGGGAGACATGTTCCTGGTACACGGTACTGGGAGACATGCTCCAGGTACACGGTACTGGGAGACATGCTCCAGGTACACGGTACTGGGAGATATGCTCCAGGTACACGGTACTGGGAGACGTGTTCCAGGTACACGGTACTGGGAGACATGCTCCTGGTACACGGTACTGGGAGACATGTTCCAGGTACACGGTACTGGGAGACATGCTCCTGGTACACGGTACTGGGAGACATGTTCCAGGTACACGGTACTGGGAGACATGCTCCTGGTACACGGTACTGGGAGACATGTTCCTGGTACACGGTACTGGGAGACGTGTTCCTGGTACACGGTACTGGGAGACGTGTTCCTGGTACACGGTACTGGGAGACATGTTCCTGGTACACGGTACTGGGAGACATGTTCCTGGTACACGGTACTGGGAGACATGCTCCTGGTACACGGTACTGAGAGACATGCTCCAGGTACACGGTACTGGGAGACATGTTCCTGGTACACGGTACTGGGAGACATGCTCCAGGTACACGGTACTGGGAGACATGCTCCTGGTACACGGTACTGGGAGACATATTCCAGGTACACGGTACTGGGAGACTTGCTACAGGTACACAGTACTGGGAGACATGCTCCAGGTACACGGTACTGGGAGACATGCTCCTGGTACACGGTACTGGGAGACATGTTCCTGGTACACGGTACTGGGAGACATGCTCCAGGTACACGGTACTGGGAGACATGCTCCAGGTACACGGTACTGGGAGACATGCTCCTGGTACACGGTACTGGGAGACATGTTCCTGGTACACGGTACTGGGAGACATGTTCCTGGTACACGGTACTGGGAGACGTGTTCCTGGTACACGGTACTGGGAGACATATTCCAGGTACACGGTACTGGGAGACATGCTCCTGGTACACGGTACTGGGAGACATGTTCCTGGTACACGGTACTGGGAGACATGCTCCAGGTACACGGTACTGGGAGACATGCTCCTGGTACACGGTACTGGGAGACATGCTCCTGGTACACGGTACTGGGAGACATGCTCCTGGTACACGGTACTGGGAGACATGTTCCTGGTACACGGTACTGGGAGACATGCTCCAGGTACACGGTACTGGGAGACATGCTCCTGGTACACGGTACTGGGAGACGTGTTCCAGGTACACGGTACTGGGAGACATGCTCCTGGTACACGGTACTGGGAGACATGTTCCAGGTACACGGTACTGGGAGACATGCTCCTGGTACACGGTACTGGGAGACATGTTCCTGGTACACGGTACTGGGAGACGTGTTCCTGGTACACGGTACTGGGAGACGTGTTCCTGGTACACGGTACTGGGAGACATGTTCCTGGTACACGGTACTGGGAGACATGTTCCTGGTACACGGTACTGGGAGACATGCTCCTATTCGTTTGCCTTGTTCGGGTAGAATGTAGACTCAGTAGTCGCTTCTGTATATATTTATTGACTGAGATAGCAAGGTATATATCTGCCTAGCCGAGGTCCTTCTACTCTGAGCCTGTGAGGATAACTGCGGCTGCTGGGAGCATGCTTGATGCTCCTCTGTCTGGCATGACGTCAGAGGCCTACTTGCCTGTGATTGGTTACATTTCAACTGACAGAATTTTGAGTATAACACCGCTCGGACACGCTACCAAGTCGACGTCCCTTGTCGACAAGCTCTGGCTAGCTATATAGTTACAATGATACTGAAAGGACCTCGGTGGCATTCAATAATGGCTTACATGTGAAATTTGCATAATAAAACATTGAAAGAAGATCAGGTGTGCGTAATACTAACAACTCGGCATATATGCACCAAAAAAAATTCATCATAATAGGTGAAAATCATGGTAACAATTCTTTGATTAAACCAGAGTATTAAGAACATGTGTATGTCTACTGATCAGATATGAACAATACAACTCAAGGTATTGCCTAAACAAAATTATTAACATGTGTCAATGGCATGTGCTTGAAAACCATACAAAATTAAACAATTATTACATTAATGGAACAAAGTTCTGACCTAACAACCACAATTGAATTTCAAGATAGATAATTATTTTTTTTTTTTTTTTTTTTTCTCTTTTTTTTTCTGAAATAATACAATATATTTACAAGACCAATGTACAATATATATAATGTGCAATATATTTACAAGCATATACAAGACCTGGATCAAGAAGACTAACATCTGCGTGATAGCAGTCAGGATTCACTGGCCTCAATGTGGTTGCTAGAACAATAATAACTCTTATGACAAGCACTGTAAAAATACAAATGGTAGTAGACTTAACAATGGCATCTAATTCATAACAAAATAAAGTTGAGAAAAACTATACATTATATATAATGGTAATAAGACACATGTGGTAGAAATACTGCAAATGTTTTTTTTTTTTTTTTTTTTTAAACAAACAGAATAACTGCAGAGTGCACTCAATTATAAATTCTACAGATATCTACACCTAGCTCATCCAGAGCACTATACAACTCTGGCTCTGACTGAAGGTCCGGAACAGGTGAAACTTCATGCGACAAACTATCATCTTGAGAGATATCCTCGTTAACATCTAGCCAATGGACATGTGGTGAGTGCACGGTTGAAATGAGAGGTCTAGATCTAAGATTATAATTGCTAGTATGGGGTTGCTGAGCATCCAGTGGTCTGTCAACCACAGAAGGTGGTGTCCGAGTAGGAGTATCTGTCTGGGTAAGTTCATTGTCATCTTCCTCATCAGTCTCGTCAACAGTCATTTTAGCTAACTTCATGTGGTCTAAATGTTCATTTATATACTCTCCTGTTAACAAGTTCTTAAGTCTGTATTTGTTACCTTTAATAAGCTCAGTTACCTTATATGGACCCAAAAATTTCTTAGTTAACTTGTACATAGGACCAGACCTGTGTTGGTTAAGTATCATTACTACAGATCCAATAGTTATTTTACTGGGTTTAGCTCGTGCATTCCTTGCTAGAGTGAACTCGGCTGTTGCTTTGGACAGTTGTTCTCGTATTTTCTTGAATACTAGTTGCATTTGTCTACGCTTCACTTGAACAAAATCATCTACGTTATATAAGGGAGTAGGAGGTACGTTAATCAATTCATTAGGGAGGATCTTATCTGTACCATAAAGAATAGCGTGAGGTGTGTCACCAGTAGAAACATTAATTGAAGAATTTATAGCACACTGAATTAAGGGTATAAAATCATCCCAATTGTTGTTATCAAAATTCAACGTGACTCTCAAGGCATCTAACACTTTCCTGTTAGTACGTTCAGCTAGTCCATTACTTGCCGGATGATAAGGCATGATGCTACATTTTTTGATGTTATATAAATCACACAAGCTAGTTAGAATACTATTACTGAATTCTGGACCATTATCTGAAAGGATTACTTTAGGCATACTATATCTACAAATTATTTGGTCATGGAATGCGCTGGCTATGGTTTCTGCTGTTTTGTTCGGGATAGGAACTAGTTCGCAAAACCGTGAAAAATTATCGACCATTACAAGCAAATGTTTGTTCCCTTTCTCTGTTTCCGCAAAATTTGTCAATAAATCCATCGATATTCATTCCCAAGGAGCTTTAGTTGCTGGGTACACCTGAATTGGATTAGGTCCTGAAACATGTCCCTTGTGCTGTAAACAAGTTAAACATCTGTCAACATAATGAGCAATCTCCTTAGCCATTTTTGGCCAAAAATATTTCAATCGACCTTGTTGGAGTGTACGATCCTTTCCTGGATGTGCACTTGCAGGAGCATCATGGATAATTTTTAACACAGTTGGTACCAAGACAGCTGGAACAACTAACTGACAACATTTCCTCGGGGCTGTCCCTAGCTTTACTACTCTACACAGTAAATTGTCCAACATAACTAATTCTTTCAATGGTACTGGCGGTTTATGAATCGGGCGAGTGTCTTGCTTAGTCAAAAATTTAATGACGGGTGCCCATATGGGGTCTTGTCTTTGTTCCGTTTCTACTACTGTAGCATCTAATGCTGGGTAATTTAACTGAATCGCAGCTACGTGTCGAGAAAACGCATCGGCTACAACATTTTGCTTTCCTGGAATATATCCAAATGTGGGATTGAATTCTTGAATTGTGAGCAAATATCTAGCAAACTTTCCAACTGGATTCTTATTTTTGAACAAGGGAATTAATGGTTGGTGATCTGTAAGAACATGAACTGGGTAATTATAAATTGTATCCTTGAAATGTTTAAGTGCCCAAACAACTGCCAAGGCTTCTCGTTCTGTTGCACTATAATTTTTCTCTTCTTTGGATAATGTGCGGCTAGCATAAGCTATTGCGTGCTCTCTGTGACCTTCTGTTTGAAGTAATGCAGCACCTAGACCTATGTCACTAGCATCTGTAACCAACGTAAAAGGTTTAGAAAAATCTGGGTACCTAAGGACAGGTGACGAAATCAAGGCTGCTTTGAGTTTTTCGAATGATTGATCCTGGGCCTCTCCCCAAACAAAGGGTTCATCTTTTCTTTGCAACTTGTAAAGCGGAGCGGCTATAATAGAGAATCCAGCAATAAATGAACGATAAAATCCTACAAGACCTGTGAACTGTCTTACGGCTTCTGCGGTACGAGGTGTTGGAAAATCACGGGCAGCAATAATTTTTGATTCATTCAATGTAATACCTGAAGGTGTAACTGTATGACCTAGGAAATTAATCTTTTGCTTTAAAAATGAACATTTTGCAAGCTTTATTTTTAAATTAGCTTCAGCGAGCTTTGCAAGTACTTTCTCAAGGTTCTGGAAATGAGTCTGAACATCTTGCGACATGATTATGAGATCATCAAGGTAAACTAGAAGTGTACTTCCTATCAATCTACGAAATAGATTTGTCATGAGCCGTGAAAAGGTTATTGGACTACTACGCAAACCAAACGGCATTCTTTTGAAATGAAAATGACCATTGGGAGTACTAAAGGCTGTCAATTGTTTACTTTCCTCATCAAGGGGGATTTGCCAGAATCCCTGCAACAAATCTAACGTTGAGAATACTTTGTTTCGACCAATACTTTGCAACAAATCATTTAGAACTGGAAGTGGGAAACGATCAGGTATTGTTACTCTGTTAAGCTTGCGATAATCGATTACAGGTCTCCAAGTCCCATCTCGCTTTGGTACAAGAATCAATGGAGCGTTCCATGGCGAATTACTCGATTCAATTACATCACTCTGTAACATTTCTTCTACAAGTCTATCTGCTTCTGCTCTCTGAGAATGGGGAAGTCGGTAAGCTGGTACATAAATAGGCGTAGTTCCTTGTTCAAGGGGAATTTTATGTGTAATAAGAGGAGTGAGACCTAATTTTTCTCCTGGTAGAGCAACAACAGCTCTATTCTTGTTCAAAATTTTCAAAAGCTGAGCCACAGAGTCAGGAAAATCAGTAGGACTGAGGTGTTGCGCTTGCACCTCTGGCTGAGATCCCTGTTCTCCTGGTGTGAGTGTACAAACAGTATGATCCATGGAGACATCATCCACAACTCGCACCGGTAACGAGTAATGGGCAAAATCTACAACATGGGTACCCGACTGGAGATGGATATCGGCATTACTAGTGTTTGCAATAAATAATGTAACAGTACCATCCTGCACTGTGTGCCAGGAGGGTTCAACAAATGTACCATTCACTTTACATGTTTCACTTTCCGCAATCACATCCGACAACTCAGGCACTCCCTGAACCTTAACTCTTATTCTGGTGAGAGAATGA
This sequence comes from Procambarus clarkii, assembly GCF_040958095.1. Classification (NCBI taxonomy): domain Eukaryota; kingdom Metazoa; phylum Arthropoda; class Malacostraca; order Decapoda; family Cambaridae; genus Procambarus; species Procambarus clarkii. Next base: position 28,430,338 of record NC_091175.1, read on the forward strand.
GGGTGTAACACAGTGTCAGTAGCCGTGGAACCACTGACTTCAGAGATGGAAGCTGCCAGGCGAGCGAGACAACGAGAATCCGTTAGGGCGTCCCCTTCCAGAAAGTCCCGATACTCATTCTCCTTAACAACTGCACAACTACTATGCTTCAATCGAGTGCCTGTTTTCTCGGGTATGCTACCACGACAATGATCTGACAAACCTACGCTTGCAAGGCGGGTGTCAACAAAATTAACGTAATCTGATTGAAGGTTGAACTCGTGGCCCTGTCGATACATGCTACACAAGGGTATGACATGGTCTTTGATACTTATGTTCCAACGATGGGGAAACAATGCAATATTTTCATCAATCATGGTGTACAGACCTAAGAGAATGTCTCCAGGAAAATGAATAATGTCAACAACTAAACATGTTATAGACAATGTGACATCATTGAACTTGAGTGGGAGGTCAATTTCACCCTGAACTTTTACTTTATTTCCTGAAATACCACTTAGAAAAGGTATGTGTGACTGTTTTAAAATAGTAGGGTGCATACTTTCAATGTCTCTAAGAGCTGAGGGCTTGACAATATTAATTTTTGCACCTGAGTCAAGAAAAACTTTTAAAACTCTACCATGTACAATGGCTGATACAAGGGGACCATCACTTGAGACTGGACAAGTTACTATTTTTGACTTATGTTGTCTGGGATATCTGTGTCTTGTTTGTGTCAAATTTACTGTGGATCCGTCAACATCTACAACTGGTCTAGAGTCAGTGTCCTCCTCTGTCAAGTGTCCAAATCTATTTTGGGTAGCTACTGAATACACAGGGAGGGCACTAGGATTGGCTAGCTTGAATTGGTTAGCGGATGGCCTTGGGGGTTTCCCGACGACATGGAGTGAACATTCTGAGCTCCAGCATTCTGTGACTGAGCATTATAATTTGAAGTTGCATTATAGCTGGGCTGGGAGTTGTAATTACGAGAGTTCTGATAATGTCTTGGACGCTGTGAGCCTCGCCAAGACTGACCATGGGAGTTACGAGGTGGAGATGTCCTTTGCCTAGCTCTACAATCCGCAGTGTGGTGACCAACTTGTTTATGGTACGTGCAATATGGAAGCCTAGAATGATTAGATTGATGAGGGGGCCGAGAGAATTGTCTAGGAGGTGATGATCTAGGGGCGGACCAACAGTCCCTTGCAAGGTGGTTACTCTTACCACAATGCCAACATGAGGGAGTGGATGGTTGTGGACTATGGCGTTTCGGCATTTTATGAGGCGGCGAATTTGACTGGGGGCTACGAGCATGGGTACGCTTCTGCGACCAAGAGTTTTGAGAATTTGTGGGAGGATGCTGAGAGCTTGTGACTACATTTACAGCATCAGAGGGTGGCAACAGTTGAGCACTTCGGGGAGCTAGTTTATCTGCGGCATTGTTAATAGCCTCAAATACTTCACCAATTTCATGTTTAACACCAAAATTTTGTTGCTCAACGATTGGTTTTGTATGCTCGGGGGCAAAATGCATTAAAGTACCAAATGCTATCATTTTGGCCATAGCCTCAGGGGACAGATTATTGTCTTTATCTAACCAAGTCGAATTATTCATAGCAGAAACTAAGGCATACAGATACTGATCGAGACGGCTAGTAAACGCATTAAACGATTCACCAGGCTGCATGGTGGCATTGGCAATTTTCTTGACTAACCTATATGGGTCAAGGTCTCCTTTATTAACAAAGCGACGGCGAAAGAAATCCTTAAATTCAGGCCAAGACTGGAGGCTAACAATGGCTTTCTCATCAACAACAAAACGTGCATCACCTTTGGTTGTGTCCACGGCTGACCGTGCAATTGCTAAGTATTCGGCATCAGTAGGCTTAGAAAAACGTGCAACTGTTTTCGCTTCAACCTTACTAAACCATGATTCTAATAAACGCGATTCCCCAGCAAAAAGAGGAATAGCCATTTCCTGAGCTGATCTCTGGCCATTGGGACGAGCAACTGTTCCCATTGATTCTGAAGGGGTTTCAACAGTGGTAGGCATTGTCACAGCCGTGGAAGTAATATTTGAACGCAGATTATAATTAAGTGCACCTGGCATCAGAAATAGTATACACAAAAATAAACACAAAAAAATATCAACTTGGCTAAAGTAAAAATGGCAGAAATAAAATTATTAAATTGGGCTAGGCAAGAAAATAATTAAGAACAAGCAATTGTAAACTAAATTTAGCAATCTTTCATTAAAAAATGACTGGAATTAGATGTATGTAAATTAATTAAACCAGACTAAGCACAGCAATTGAGAATATAAAAACTGGAAGTGCAATTGCAAAATTTCATTAAAAAGATTCAACACAACAAGTGGCAATGCAAGAAATATGGATGTAGCACATAAACTGGACACAGGAATGTATATAACTGCTAGAAACAATTATTTCTTACTTCTCTCGCCTTTGAATTCAGTAATGACACTAGTAACAATTAATGAATAATGGAATCATATGCAGGGAATATTGAAATGTCTCAGAGAAACTGTGGGCCTCTGGAGTACTAAACCGGCTCCAATATTTAACAAGTCACTGAAAGATTAATTCATAAGATATTTTGGATATATTTACGTTAAACCTCATTAAATCATAGCACACGATATTTTAGCTCATATTTACTTAACTCAGGGCTGCAGGATTTGCAATATAACAGTGGCCAAAACGAAAAACGGTGACCAGACGTGTGAAGAGGACCATGTGAGGGCTTGTTTACAAACTGGTGCGATGGCAGCGCTCCTGGCGGCGGTGGCGCGAAACTCAGGGACCCCACACTGTTGATGCTGGAAGTGCGAAGATAAATTCTGACGACGACGATATTACGACGATGTCGGTGGAGAAACACGATTGGGAGGCAGGAGTTCACACAAAATGATGTAGCAGGGGCTGGTGGCGAGGTGTGTGAGCGTGGGAGGGAGGCAGGGTGGCGACACTAGTCAAACAATTGTAGTCTTTTTTTTTCACCAATTCCTCTTGAATAACTGTACAACACCCACAATAATCAGTTGATACTTGCGACGATGGCTGACCACGATTTCAGTAGCTTGAACACTCACAAAGCTTAGATACTGTCAGCTTGGGTGGCGGTGGTGGTGGTGGGTGCACTAGGTAGTTCCCACGTGGTGGCGCGAGGTTCAAAAAAATGGCTGGCGCGGGAAGCTTCCTTCCTCCTCACTGATGAATGAGCGTTCTCACAGGAAAATATTGACCCTTACTTCTGAAACGTTGGCCTGGAGTAGTGGTTGATGGCAGGACCCCGGTCTGGCACAATATTTGATGCGTGGGTGGCAGGATGGCGGCTTATGGCGGTGGCGGTGGCGGCTGGAACACGAGGCGATGCTGGGTACTTGAACTTTTGTTTCCAGAAAAAAATTTCTGGGTCCCACTGCTGCTACCAGTATTCGTTTGCCTTGTTCGGGTAGAATGTAGACTCAGTAGTCGCTTCTGTATATATTTATTGACTGAGATAGCAAGGTATATATCTGCCTAGCCGAGGTCCTTCTACTCTGAGCCTGTGAGGATAACTGAGGCTGCTGGGAGCATGCCTGATGCTCCTCTGTCTGGCATGACGTCAGAGGCCTACTTGCCTGTGATTGGTTACATTTCAACTGACAGAATTTTGAGTATAACACTCCTGGTACACGGTACTGGGAGACATGCTCCAGGTACACGGTACTGGGAGACATGTTCCTGGTACACGGTACTGGGAGACATGCTCCAGGTACACGGTACTGGGAGACATGCTCCTGGTACACGGTACTGGGAGACATATTCCAGGTACACGGTACTGGGAGACTTGCTACAGGTACACAGTACTGGGAGACATGCTCCAGGTACACGGTACTGGGAGACATGCTCCTGGTACACGGTACTGGGAGACATGTTCCTGGTACACGGTACTGGGAGACATGCTCCAGGTACACGGTACTGGGAGACATGCTCCTGGTTCACGGTACTGGGAGACATGTTCCTGGTACACGGTACTGGGAGACATGTTCCTGGTACACGGTACTGGGAGACGTGTTCCTGGTACACGGTACTGGGAGACATATTCCAGGTACACGGTACTGGGAGACATGCTCCTGGTACACGGTACTGGGAGACATGTTCCTGGTACACGGTACTGGGAGACATGCTCCAGGTACACGGTACTGGGAGACATGTTCCTGGTACACGGTACTGGGAGACATGCTCCAGGTACACGGTACTGGGAGACATGCTCCTGGTACACGGTACTGGGAGACATGTTCCTGGTACACGGTACTGGGAGACATGCTCCAGGTACACGGAACTGGGAGACATGCTCCTGGTACACGGTACTGGGAGACATATTCCAGGTACACGGTACTGGGAGACATGCTCCAGGTACACGGTACTGGGAGACATGTTCCAGGTACACGGTACTGGGAGACATGCTCCTGGTACACGGTACTGGGAGACATGCTCCTGGTACACGGTACTGGGAGACATGTTCCTGGTACACGGTACTGGGAGACATGCTCCAGGTACACGGTACTGGGAGACATGCTCCTGGTACACGGTACTGGGAGACATGTTCCAGGTACACGGTACTGGGAGACATGCTCCTGGTACACGGTACTGGGAGACATGTTCCTGGTACACGGTACTGGGAGACATGCTCCTGGTACACGGTACTGGGAGACATGTTCCAGGTACACGGTACTGGGAGACATGTTCCAGGTACACGGTACTGGGAGACATGCTCCTGGTACACGGTACTGGGAGACATGCTCCTGGTACACGGTACTGGGAGACATGTTCCTGGTACACGGTACTGGGAGACATGTTCCTGGTACACGGTACTGGGAGACATGTTCCTGGTACACGTTACTGGGAGACATGCTCCAGGTACACGGTACTGGGAGACATTTTCCAGGTACACGGTACTGGGAGACATGTTCCAGGTACACGGTACTGGGAGACATGTTCCTGGTACACGGTACTGGGAGACATGCTCCTGGTACACGGTACTGGGAGACATGCTCCTGGTACACGGTACTGGGAGACATGCTCCTGGTACACGGTACTGGGAGACGTGTTCCAGGTACACGGTACTGGGAGACATGTTCCTGGTACACGGTACTGGGAGACATGCTCCTGGTACACGGTACTGGGAGACGTGTTCCAGGTACACGGTACTGGGAGACGTGTTCCAGGTACACGGTACTGGGAGACATGTTCCAGGTACACGGTACTGGGAGACATGTTCCTGGTACACGGTACTGGGAGACATGTTCCTGGTACACGGTACTGGGAGACATGTTCCTGGTACACGGTACTGGGAGACATGCTCCTGGTACACGGTACTGGGAGACATGCTCCTGGTACACGGTACTGGGAGACATGTTCCTGGTACACGGTACTGGGAGACATGCTCCTGGTACACGGTACTGGGAGACATGTTCCTGGTACACGGTACTGGGAGACATGTTCCAGGTACACGGTACTGGGAGACATGCTCCTGGTACACGGTACTGGGAGACATGCTCCTGGTACACGGTACTGGGAGACATGCTCCTGGTACACGGTACTGGGAGACATGCTCCTGGTACACGGTACTGGGAGACATGCTCCTGGTACACGGTACTGGGAGACATATTCCAGGTACACGGTACTGGGAGACATGCTCCAGGTACACGGTACTGGGAGACATGTTCCAGGTACACGGTACTGGGAGACATGCTCCTGGTACACGGTACTGGGAGACATGCTCCTGGTACACGGTACTGGGAGACATGTTCCTGGTACACGGTACTGGGAGACATGCTCCAGGTACACGGTACTGGGAGACATGCTCCTGGTACACGGTACTGGGAGACATGTTCCAGGTACACGGTACTGGGAGACATGCTCCTGGTACACGGTACTGGGAGACATGTTCCTGGTACACGGTACTGGGAGACATGCTCCTGGTACACGGTACTGGGAGACATGTTCCAGGTACACGGTACTGGGAGACATGTTCCAGGTACACGGTACTGGGAGACATGCTCCTGGTACACGGTACTGGGAGACATGCTCCTGGTACACGGTACTGGGAGACATGTTCCTGGTACACGGTACTGGGAGACATGTTCCTGGTACACGGTACTGGGAGACATGTTCCTGGTACATGTTACTGGGAGACATGCTCCAGGTACACGGTACTGGGAGACATTTTCCAGGTACACGGTACTGGGAGACATGTTCCAGGTACACGGTACTGGGAGACATGTTCCTGGTACACGGTACTGGGAGACATGCTCCTGGTACACGGTACTGGGAGACATGCTCCTGGTACACGGTACTGGGAGACGTGTTCCAGGTACACGGTACTGGGAGACGTGTTCCAGGTACACGGTACTGGGAGACATGTTCCTGGTACACGGTACTGGGAGACATGCTCCTGGTACACGGTACTGGGAGACGTGTTCCAGGTACACGGTACTGGGAGACGTGTTCCAGGTACACGGTACTGGGAGACATGTTCCAGGTACACGGTACTGGGAGACATGTTCCTGGTACACGGTACTGGGAGACATGTTCCTGGTACACGGTACTGGGAGACATGTTCCTGGTACACGGTACTGGGAGACATGCTCCTGGTACACGGTACTGGGAGACATGCTCCTGGTACACGGTACTGGGAGACATGTTCCTGGTACACGGTACTGGGAGACATGCTCCTGGTACACGGTACTGGGAGACATGTTCCTGGTACACGGTACTGGGAGACATGTTCCAGGTACACGGTACTGGGAGACATGCTCCTGGTACACGGTACTGGGAGACATGCTCCTGGTACACGGTACTGGGAGACATGCTCCTGGTACACGGTACTGGGAGACATGCTCCTGGTACACGGTACTGGGAGACATGCTCCTGGTACACGGTACTGGGAGACATGCTCCTGGTACACGGTACTGGGAGACATGCTCCTGGTACACGGTACTGGGAGACATGCTCCTGGTACACGGTACTGGGAGACATGCTCCTGGTACACGGTACTGGGAGACATGCTCCTGGTACACGGTACTGGGAGACGTGTTCTGTTATATATACACTGTTCGTACGGCAATGTTTATTGCCGTACGCCAAACAACTTCAAACATCAAATTCAACTTCAAACTTCAACAACTTCAAACATCAAACATCAATTCAACAACAACTTCAAACATCAAATTTCTAGTTTTATGGAAAACAATGAGTTGCACAACCCAGGACAACATGGATTTAGAGCGGGAAGATCCAGTCTGTCACAGTTACTCAACCACTATGACAAAATCACAGAAGCCCTAGAAGAAAAGCAAAATGCAGATGTTGTATACACAGACTTTGCAAAGGCGTTCGACAAATGTGACCATGGGGTGATAGCTCACAAAATGAGGTCAATGGGAATAACAGGAAAAGTAGGACGCTGGATACTCAATTTCCTGTCGAACAGAACACAAAGAGTAACAGTCAATTAAATAAAATCGAGTCCAAGCGCAGTTAAAAGCTTTGTACCTCAAGGTAAAAACCCAAATGTCGAGTACACAATGTGTCAACTTTGTGAATGAGAAAACATGCGCTCTCTTGAACATTATATATTAGAATGTCCCATATTGACTGACTTTCGCCCTCCTGAGCTAAGGTATGCTGAACTGTGTAATTACTATATGAGTACTGGAACACTTGATGATATATTGGACTTGTACCCAAGATTAACCATGTAATGTATCAATTATATAATGTATTTATGTGATGTAACTATATAACCTGAGTTTGTAAAAGCACCTTCATCACCTTCAGTGATTAAATGCTTAATTGCACACTAGTTTCTCTGTCAGCTATCTCACCCATGCAGAGTAAAAGAGACAAATGTGTATGAATGCATGTGTGTGTATATATGTATGTATATGTACATATATGTGTGTATGTATGTGTATAAAGTATATATGGAAGCTGATCAGAATTACATTTCACCTTTGTAAATGCACATTTAATGACACTATGTAAAAGACACATCGAACACTTTATGTAGGGCATACGTAAATCTGTGTATCTATGTATTTACGTATGTAGGTTAGCTTAGCACATTAAAAGCACCGAATCACCTTCTGTGGTTGATTGTTCAATAAACCCTTGAACTATATGTTTAACACATCTCTAACCCTGTCCATGGAAGACAGAAGAAAATGTATATATGCTGGTTAGCATTGTAAATGTGTGGCCACGTCTGTGGTAGAAAAAAAACTGCTGTTCCTTATTCTCAAATCAGATATAGACAAAAATACACATCACAGCTTCGTGTCATCCTTCGGAGATGACACAAAAATCAGCATGAAAATTACCTCTGCTGAAGACATTGAAAAATTACATGCACATGTCAACAAAGTTTTCGATTGGGCAGCAGAAAATAACATGATGTTTAACTGTGATAAATTTCAGGTACTCAGGTACGGCAAAAATGAGGATCTGAAACATAATACAGGGTACAAAACACAATCGAATCTTCCCATAGTAGAAAAACAGCATGTCAAGGATTTGGGAATAATAATGTCTGACGACCTAACGTTTAAGGAGCATAACCAAGCAAATATCGCGTCAGCCAGAAAAATGATAGGATGGATTACGAGAACTTTCAAATCCAGGGATCCCATCACAATGGTTGTACTCTTCAAGTCACTTGTGTTGTCCCGTCTTGAGTACTGCTCAGTACTCACTTCCCCCTTCAGAGCAGGAGAGATAGAGGGAATACAGACAACATATACGGCACGCATAGACGTGATAAAACACCTAAATTATTTAGGTCGTCTCAAAGCTCTACAAATGTACTCTCTAGGAAGGAGACGAGAGAGATACCAAATAATATACACATGGAAAATACTGGAGGGTCAGGTCCCAAATCTACACAGTAAAATAACAATGTACTGGAGTGAACGATATGGAAGAAAATGCAAGATTGAACCAGTGAAGAGCAGGTGCCATAGGCACAATCAGAGAACACTGTATAAACATCAGAGGTCCGCGGTTGTTCAACGTCCTCCCAGCGACTATAAGAAATATTGCCGGAACAACCGTGGACATCTTCAAGAGAAAACTGGACTGTTTTCTAAGAGATGTTACGGATCAGCCGGGCTGTGGTGGGTATGTGACCCTGCGGGCCGCTCCAAGCAACAGCCTGGTGGACCAAACTCTCACAAGTCAAGCCTGGCCTCGGGCCGGGCTTGGGGAGTAGAAGAACTCCCAGAACCCCATCAAGCAGGTATCAACTTTTAAGCAACTTCATTGTTTAAAAGATTCCGCAAGCAAGAAATATGGAGGAACGGGAGTCATTGCATTAGGCAAAAGAGAGAGGAAAACTATGGTATAGGAAGTGCAGCTCTGTTCCGCTGTGTTAAGAAACATGTATTAGACAAAAACACTCACTCCCTCCCCTCTCCCCCCCCCCCCCTCTTGCCCCCAAAGTAAAATCCAGTGTTTTGTGCCGAGTTTCCCCGGGCGAGCGTTCCTCATCAGGGAAGCAACGTTAACGCCAGCTATGAAGCCCTTGCAACAGTGGGTGTTTACACTATGCAAATGAGAGCGCAAATCCGTGCAAATTGACTGTGTTTACGGCGGCCTTTGTCTGGTTAATTACAGTCCCTTTATTGTAGAATGGCCGCCAAAATTTGAGTGAGGAATTTGGCGAACAGGAATGACTGACTGATGCTGGAGGATCTTGTTTAATGGTTTTATTGTGTTATTTTGCTAATTGAATCAGCTGAATAAAAAGTAATAATGAACATAGGATTAATTGGAATAATATTCATTTAATCGCTTTGATTTCGTTATTTTGTCCACCAGTCGTTGGGTAGGTCGGTCGGTCGGTCGGTCGGTCGGTCGGTCGGTCGGTCGGTTGGTCGGTCGGTCGGTCAGTCAGTCAGTCAGTCAGTCAGTCAGTCAGTCAGTCAGTCAGCCAGTCAGTCAGTCAGTCAGTCAGTCAGTCAGTCAGTCAGACAGTCAGTCAGTCAGTCAGTCAGACAGTCAGTCAGTCAGTCAGTCAGTCAGTCAGTCAGTCAGTCAGTCAGTCAGTCAGTCAGTCAGTCAGTCAGCCAGTCAGTCAGACAGTCAGTCAGTCAGTCAGTCAGTCAGTCAGTCAGTCAGTCAGTCAGTCAGTCAGTCAGCCAGTCAGTCAGTCAGTCAGTCAGCCAGTCAGTCAGTCAGTCAGTCAGTCAGTCAGTCAGACAGTCAGTCAGTCAGTCAGTCAGCCAGTCAGTCAGTCAGTCAGTCAGTCAGTCAGTCAGCCAGTCAGCCAGTCAGTCAGTCAGTCAGTCAGTCAGTCAGTCAGCCAGTCAGTCAGTCAGTCAGTCAGTCAGTCAGTCAGTCAGCCAGTCAGTCAGTCAGCCAGTCAGTCAGTCAGTCAGTCAGTCAGTCAGTCAGTCAGTCAGTCAGTCAGCCAGTCAGTCAGTCAGTCAGTCAGTCAGTCAGTCAGTCAGTCAGTCAGTCAGTCAGTCAGTCAGCCAGTCAGTCAGACAGTCAGTCAGTCAGTCAGTCAGTCAGTCAGTCAGTCAGTCAGTCAGTCAGTCAGTCAGTCAGTCAGTCAGTCAGTCAGTCAGTCAGTCAGTTCAATTCAAAGTTTCTATGTGGCCTTAGTGCCTCGTCTTACCACATGCCACCCCGAGTCAGAGGTAAGTTATTAAGAACTGAGCAGTAATTGTCATTCCACCGTGAATGGTGGTAAGCAACAGTAAACAAACCATCACCATGTGTACTTCTTACCTACATATACACTTATTACATAACACTGAAAGTGTCACTTCCACTCAGGACACTACAGAAGAACTTCTGCGATCTTACAACCCGGTGAGTCCACTTCTGTCTTCTATCATTCCACACTCACGGTTCCTTCTCTGAGCCTTCCTTCTATAGTACTCACGCCAGCGTCAGATGTAACAGCCAATGAACAAATCCACAAGGGTCGTGATGAGGGTTCGAACCTACTCCCGGGATGATCCCAGTCGCTGCCTTAATCGATTGCGTCATGGCCCGTGTGGATTTGTTCCTCTGATATATCACGCTATTGTGGTTTCTGTGTGTATGTAACAGGCACATCTGTTACAGCCACACCTTTGACAGCACCTCCCGGGTCACGCCTCCACAGTATGACAGTGTCACAACGCTACCTCCAACCTCCGGGCCACGCTGGCCGGCTCCACCTCCACACACTTCACTGTCTCCATCAACTCGGCCCTCTTGCCAGCCAGCCAACCAACCAGCCAGCCAGTCAGTTAGTCAGTAAGCCAGTCAGCCAGCCAGCCAGCCAGCCTGCCAGCCAACCAGCCAGCCAGTGAGCCAGCAACAAGCCAGCCAACAAGTTATCCAGGCAGATATTATACTAATAACTAGCCATTTCCGGCCACCACCTTGACTTGGTGTGGTGGTGGTGGTGGTGGTGGTGGTGGTGGTGTTGGTGGTGGGGTGGTGGTGGTGGTGGTGGTGGTGGTCAGGGAAGGGACCAACACCGTCCAGCACGGAGCCACGAGAGACAACGGAAGAACACACATTAAAGAAGACCATATTACACCCATGCGGACCCATCTCACCGATTATAAAAAGGGAAAAAGTTAGGTTGTAAAAATTATATGGAGGCTGCCATATGCCAACACCAACAGTTCGGGACACTCTGATCAAACTATCAAAGGAATGTTTTATTTCTGTGTTTTTGAACCATGTAATTGTAGGTATGAGTTAAGTGGAGGGAGGTAAGCGTCCTAATGGCTCCTCACACCTTCCTTGTGTCCCGGGACATGGTGGCTCCTCACACCTTGTGTCCCGGGCCATGGTGGCTCCTCACACCTTCCTTCTGTCCCGGGCCATGGTGGCTCCTCACACCTTCCTTCTGTCCCGGGCCATGGTGGCTCCTCACACCTTCCTTGTGTCCCGGGCCATGGTGGCTCCTCATACCTTCCTTGTGTCCCGGGCCATGGTGGCTCCTCATACCTTCCTTGTGTCCCGGGCCATGGTGGCTCCTCACACCTTGTGTCTCGGGCCCCGGTGGCTCCTCAAATTTTGTGTCCCGGGCCCTAGTGGCTCCTCACACCTTGTGTCCCGGGCCATGGTGGCTCCTCACACCTTGTGTCCCGGGCCCTGGTGGCTCCTCACACCTTCCTTGTGTCTCGGGCCATGGTGGCCCCTCACACCTTGTGTCTCGGGCCATGGTGGCTCCTCACACCTTCCTTCTGTCCCGGGCCATGGTGGCTCCTCACACCTTCCTTGTGTCCCGGGCCATGGTGGCTCCTCATACCTTGTGTCCCGGGCCCTGGTGGCTCCTCACACCTTCCTTGTGTCTCGGGCCATGGTGGCTCCTCACACCTTGTGTCTCGGGCCATGGTGGCTCCTCACACCTTCCTTGTGTCTCGGGCCATGGTGGCTCCTCACACCTTCCTTGTGTCCCGGGCCATGGTGGCTCCTCACACCTTGTGTCCCGGGCCATGGTGGCTCCTCACACCTTGTGTCCCGGGCCCTGGTGGCTCCTCACACCTTGTGTCCCGGGCCCTGGTGGCTCCTCACACCTTGTGTCCCGGGCCCTGGTGGCTCCTCACACCTTGTGTCCCGGGCCATGGTGGCTCCTCACACCTTGTGTCCCGGGCCATGGTGGCTCCTCACACCTTGTGTCCCGGTCCCTGGTGGCTCACACCTTGTGTCCCGGGCCATGGTGGCTCCTCACACCTTCCTTGTGTCCCGGGCCCCCGGTGGCTCCTCACACCTTCTGTCCCGGGCCCTGGTGGCTCCTCACACCTTCCTTGTGTCCCGGGCCATGGTGGCTCCTCACACCTTGTGTCCCGGGCCCCGGTGGCTCCTCACACCTTGTGTCCCGGGCCCCGGTGGCTCCTCACGCCTTCATTGTGTCCCGGGCCTCGGTGGCTCCTCGCACCTTCCTTGTGTCCCGGGCCTCGGTGGCTCCTCACACCTTCCTTGTGTCCCGGGCCCCCGGTGGCTCCTCACACCTTCTGTCCCGGGCCCTGGTGGCTCCTCACACCTTCCTTGTGTCCCGGGCCATGGTGGCTCCTCACACCTTGTGTCCCGGGCCCTGGTGGCTCCTCACACCTTGTGTCCCGGGCCCTGGTGGCTCCTCACACCTTCCTTGTGTCCCGGGCCATGGTGGCTCCTCACACCTTCATTGTGTCCCAGGCCCCGGTGGCTCCTCACACCTTGTGTCCCAGGCCCCGGTGGCTCCTCACACCTTGTGTCCCGGGCCATGGTGGCTCCTCACACCTTCCTTCTGTCCCGGGCCATGGTGGCTCCTCACACCTTGTGTCCCGGGCCCCGGTGGCTCCTCACACCTTGTGTCCCGGGCCCTGGTGGCTCCTCACAACTTGTGTCCCGGGCCCCGGTGGCTCCTCACGCCTTCATTGTGTCCCGGGCCTCGGTGGCTCCTCGCACCTTCCTTGTGTCCCGGGCCTCGGTGGCTCCTCACACCTTCCTTGTGTCCCGGGCCCCCGGTGGCTCCTCACACCTTCTGTCCCGGGCCCTGGTGGCTCCTCACACCTTCCATGTGTCCCGGGCCATGGTGGCTCCTCACACCTTGTGTCCCGGGCCCTGGTGGCTCCTCACACCTTGTGTCCCGGGCCCTGGTGGCTCCTCACACCTTCATTGTGTCCCAGGCCCCGGTGGCTCCTCACACCTTGTGTCCCGGGCCATGGTGGCTCCTCACACCTTCCTTGTGTCCCGGGCCATGGTGGCTCCTCACACCTTCCTTGTGTCCCGGGCCATGGTGGCTCCTCACACCTTGTGTCCCGGGCCCTGGTGGCTCCTCACACCTTGTGTCCCGGGCCCTGGTGGCTCCTCACACCTTGTGTCCCGGGCCATGGTGGCTCCTCACACCTTGTGTCCCGGGCCCTGGTGGCTCCTCACACCTTGTGTCCCGGGCCCTGGTGGCTCCTCACACCTTGTGTCCCGGGCCCCGGTGGCTCCTCACACCTTGTGTCCCATGCCCTGGTGGCTCCTCACACCTTGTGTCCCGGGCCCCGGTGGCTCCTCACACCTTCCTTGTGTCCCGGGCCCTGGTGGCTCCTCACACCTTGTGTCCCGGGCCATGGTGGCTCCTCACACCTTGTGTCCCGGGCCATGGTGGCTCCTCACACCTTGTGTCCCGGGCCATGGTGGCTCCTCATACCTTCAACTGTCACACTGCGCCCGTGGAAGGGCGGCAGACAGTTGGCATGGGACTATACTGGTGTATCCACCCTGGCAACCACATACATCAACCTCTCTGCCGGATAAGCAGGAGCCGCGGCGACACACCGAGAAAGACACAAGTCAGCCAAGTACAGGCAATTATTAGATCATCGGTACAACTTCGTTTTCTCTTTCAGCGCCTCAGTGTCGCGATCCAGAGGGGAAATGCTCGCTGCGTCCGCGGTTCCTGCCCGGCGTCGGAGGAGTTCGAGGAAATCTACAGCCTCTAGGAAGCGAACTTTCTTGTGTCCTCTCAATGTTAATTTTTTGTATAAAATCAGATATGTAACTGTATAACCTTGCATAATAAAGTGTATACCATAAAAAATGGGGGGGGGTGGTAGGAGCAGCGAACACTCTTACGTATTCAGAGTTAAATGGCAAGTTTTTATCTGAATGCTCTGTGTTCCCTTCTCTGAGGCTGTGGGTCCCTATAACTGCACCAGAAGTGGTAACCCCCTATATATATATATATATATATATATATATATATATATATATATATATATATATATATATATATATATATTATTAAATATGACCGAAAAAGTAAGATTAATAATTCTAACACGAATTTTCTCAATCTTTCGTACATTACGCTTCACTGTTGGAGGTAAATCAAAAATCACTTCTCCAAAATTCATTTTTATTTCTAGTCTGACGCGACACGGGCGCGTTTCGTAAAACTTATTACATTTTCAAAGACTTCACAAATACACAACTGATTAGAACTTACGTCTCTCTGATATTATATCTACATTTATGGACGTAGAATCGCTGTTTACCAACGTACCTGTGGACGAGACAATCGGAATGATAGCCGACAGAGTGTATCGTGATCCAGCCTGTACTCCTCTTGACATGCCAGAAAGTATTCTGAGGAAACTACTCCAAGCTTGTACTAAAGAGGCACCCTTCTTGAGCCCGGATGGGCACATGTATAAGCAAGTAGATGGGGTCGCCATGGGTTCTCCCCTAGGTGTCCTGTTTGCAAACTTCTACATGGGTACCATCGAGCAAAAAGTCTTAGTCGACATGAACTTGAAACCGGCCATATACTGCAGGTATGTTGACGACATTTTTACACAGGTACCTGATGTCAGACATCTGCAGGAGCTGAAGGAGGCATTTGAGCAGAGTTCCGTGCTGCGTTTCACTTACGAGACGGAAAAGGATGGGAAGCTGCCTTTTCTAGATGTAACAGTCATGGAAAAGGGCGGAGGTTTCCACACTGCAGTCTACACTAAGGAAACAAACATAGGAATGTGCCTAAATGCCAACAGCGACTGCCCCGACAGGTACAAGAGGAGTGTTGTTAACGCATACGTCGACCGTGCTCTCAGCCACAGCTCAGAATGGAAGCAAGTCGACGAAGAACTCTGTAGGGTAAGGCAGGTCCTAGTCAATAACGGCTTCTCCAATGGTTTCATCGAAGACATCATAAGAAGGAAAGTGAAAAGCCATGCAACCTCTGAAGAGACAACTAACACAACACCTATACCCCCTATTAGACTATTTTACAGGAACTTCTTTTCCACAGCTCATAAAACGGAGGAAAGGGTCCTGAAAGATATTGTTAATAGAAACGTTATCCCTACAGACAAAAATCAGAGGATACAACTGACGATTTACTATAAAACTAGAAAAACGGCCAGCCTACTCATGAGAAACTCTCCAGACACAAAACAGAACGCTTTAAAAGAGACTAACGTCGTCTATGCCTTCAAATGCCCACTTGGGGACTGTAAGCTCCAAAAAACCCAGTATATAGGCAAGACAACAACATCTCTTTCTAGGCGTTTAACGATGCATAAGCAACAGGGCTCCATTAAGGAACATATAATCTCTTCCCATAACCAAACCATCGCCAGAGAAATCCTAGTAAACAACACAGAAATCATCGATAGATACAGCGATAGCAGGCGGCTTGACGTTTGCGAGGCACTACACATCAAGAAGTCAACACCAGCAATCAACAGCCAATTATTGCACAACTATATTCTACCCACCTCAAGACTCCGCTCCAATATAGAAGCATCAAGAAATATGGACCAATAGGCTTTCTACAAACACTTCTATTCAATACCCATTGTTTCTGTTCTGTCTTGTGTTGATACTTTTAATACCCTAATAATATCCCCTCCTGTTCTGTCTTGTGTTAATGCCACATCACCCTTCCCACCTCACTCAAATGTAGATATAATATCAGAGAGACGTAAGTTCTAATCAGTTGTGTATTTGTGAAGTCTTTGAAAATGTAATAAGTTTTACGAAACGCGCCCGTGGCGCGTCAGACTAGAAATAAAAATGAATTTTGGAGAAGTGATTTTTGATTTACCTCCAACAGTGAAGCGTAATGTACGAAAGATTGAGGAAATTCGTGTTAGAATTATTAATCTTACTTTTTCGGTCATATTTAATAATAAATGTCTACAGGAAAGACTGCTACCAAAATATACTAATATATATATATATATATTAGTATATTTTGGTAGCAGTCTTTCCTGTAGACATTTATTATATATATATATATATATATATATATATATATATATATATATATATATATATATATATATATATATATATATATATATATATATGCAATTGACGATCACAAAACACTGATCATTTTATGCGGAAAATCCACAGAGAAATATGAAATGAGGTGAACGTTTCGGCTTTGTTAAAGCCTTTGTCAACACCAGACTGACTAAGGAGAAGGGAGAAGGGGGGAAGATATATAGGCCGACACCTGACCACCCCATCCCAAGGGTTGGTCAGGTGTAATTAACCAAAAACAGGTATAGCTTAGCTTAGAATGGTCAAAGAGGATTAAGCGGTCAGAGAATAAGGATGAAAGATTAAAGAAAAGCCTCATGAACACACAATATATGAATATACAATTATAATGAGACATTGTAAGCCTCTCTATCAGAGTTGTTTCTTAAACTGTTGTGCAATATTATAACTTAAAAATGGATCAAGTTTGTACATTCCAGTACTGACATTAAGAAGATTTGGACACTGACTGATTAGAGCAGACTCAATCAAATTCCGTTCCACGAAATCCCCACAATTGGTAATGCTTTTTGCCCCATTCCAGTTAATATTGTGATCGCATAAACTCGTATGTAGATACAATGCATTAGACGTTTGGGCAGTTCTAATACTATAAGCATGTTGTGACAACCGCAATTGTAAGGACTTTCCTGTTTGTCCAAGGTACACAGAATCACAATCATTGCAGGGAATCGAATACACACAACCTGCTGTATCAGGGGAGTTTTTTATTAAATTGGATTTGATCGTACTATTAGTGAACACCAAATTTATATTAAGTTTCTTTTAAGTTTATTTTATTGAAGGTACCAAAGAATTGAGTTCATTAAGAAAAACTATCTGGTTTTTGTCACACGGCCATAAGCACAAAATATCATCAACATACCTATACCAAACCACATTAGCCGGGATAATCCTGGATAAGATTTTTGTTTCAAAGAATTCCATATACAAATTGCTTAAAACTGGGGACAGGGGATTGCCCATCGCCATACCAAATGTTTGTTTGAAAAATTTTCCATTAAAACTAAAATAATTGTCTTTTATACACAATTTAATAAGATCCAATACTTTGGATCCTTTGGATCAATTCTTTGGTACCTTCAATAAAATTCACTTGTGAGACTGAGGAGAATGGTACTCTTCCGTTTTTGGACATTATGATTCATAGAGTCACTAGAAAGTTCAAATTTAATGTGTATAGGAAACCTACCAACGTGGGGTCGTATGTTCATTTTTATTCGAATCATCATAGTAAAGTTAAACAGGCAGTATTTTCAGGAATGTTTCTACGAGCTTTGAGGGTTTGCAGCCCTGAGTTTTTTGATGAAGAGATTGCTAAAATATATGAAATTGGGAAGAGTCTACAATATCCTAAGAGGTTTTTGGATTTCTCGTTTGTACAAGCCAAGCGTACGTTTTATAATCACGTCCCTAAAGCGAAACCAAAAATTATTAACTCATTGGTGGTACCTTATGCGAGTGGACTTGAAAAATTGTCTCTGATTTTTAAGAAACTTAATATAAATTTGGTGTTCACTAATAGTACGATCAAATCCAATTTAATAAAAAACTCCCCTGATACAGCAGGTTGTGTGTATTCGATTCCCTGCAATGATTGTGATTCTGTGTACCTTGGACAAACAGGAAAGTCCTTACAATTGCGGTTGTCACAACATGCTTATAGTATTAGAACTGCCCAAACGTCTAATGCATTGTATCTACATACGAGTTTATGCGATCACAATATTAACTGGAATGGGGCAAAAAGCATTACCAATTGTGGGGATTTCGTGGAACGGAATTTGATTGAGTCTGCTCTAATCAGTCAGTGTCCAAATCTTCTTAATGTCAGTACTGGAATGTACAAACTTGATCCATTTTTAAGTTATAATATTGCACAACAGTTTAAGAAACAACTCTGATAGAGAGGCTTACAATGTCTCATTATAATTGTATATTCATATATTGTGTGTTCATGAGGCTTTTCTTTAATCTTTCATCCTTATTCTCTGACCGCTTAATCCTCTTTGACCATTCTAAGCTAAGCTATACCTGTTTTTGGTTAATTACACCTGACCAACCCTTGGGATGGGGTGGTCAGGTGTCGGCCTATATATCTTCCCCCCTTCTCCCTTCTCCTTAGTCAGTCTGGTGTTGACAAAGGCTTTAACAAAGCCGAAACGTTCACCTCATTTCATATTTCTCTGTGGATTTTCCGCATATATATATATATATATATATATATATATATATATATATATATATATATATATATATATATATATATATAAATATATATATATATATATATATATAATTTGAATTATTATTATTATATTAAGAACATACATTATTGAATTAATTGTGTTAGTTTAGGTTAGGTTAAGATAGGTTAGGTTAGGTAGGGATGGTTAGGTTCGGTCATATATCTACGTTAGTTTTAACTCAAATTAAAAAAAAATTAACTCATACATAATGAAATAGATAGCTTTATCATTTCATAAGAAAAAATATTGAAAAATATATAAATTCAGGAAAACTTGGTTTATTAGGCAAATCGGGCCTTGCATAGTAGGCCGAGTACGACGTTCTGGCTACTAGGTACAACATATATATATATGGTCATATATATATATAGTTATATACTGTTGTTATATATATATAGTTTTTTTTTTTTTTTTGAGATATATAGAAGAGTTGTTACATTCTTGTAGAGCCACTAGTACGCGTAGCGTTTCGGGCAGGTCCCTGGAATACGATCCCCCGCCGCGAAGAATCGTTGTTACAACCAAGTACACATTTTACTGTTGCGTTAAACAGAGGCTACAGTTAAGGATTTGCGCCCAGTAAATCCTCCCCGGCCAGGATACGAACGCATGACATAGCGCTCGCGGAACGCCAGGCGAGTGTCTTACCACTACACCACGGAGACTGTATATGTATATAACTATATACACATTCAAGATTATGTGGGGACATGATCACCACATACAAGATTCTCAAAGGAATTGATAGGGTAAATCAGGACATGCTATTTAACACAAGGGGCACACGCACTTGGGGACACATGTGGAAATTGAGTACCTAAATGAGCCACAAAGATATTAGAAAGAACTTTTTCAGTGTCAGAGTGATTGACAAATGGAATGCATTAGGCAGTGATGTGGTGGAGGCTGACTCCATACACAGTTTCAAATGTAGATATGATAGGGCCCAATAGGCTCAGGACCCTCTACACCATTTGATTGACGTTGAGAGGCAGGACCAAAGAGCCAGAGCTCAACCCCCACAAGCAAAAATAGATGAGTTCAAGTAAGTGAGTACAAACAGGAGAGTGTAGCAGACCGTGGGGTTAGACACACAGACAGACACGGAGAACATTTGTTTACAATATGAATAACGTCTCAGGTGACAACTCCCTTGCACAGAACACCTTAGGAGTTTCCTTATAGCCTTAAGGTCCTTCAAATGTTTACATGACAACACTCAAAATTCTCATGCGTTCTCTGGGGAATTTTTTTTAATTTTCAGAATATCCAATATAGACTTTTGGGTGAACAGGGAGGCAAGGCTGCTGACTTATATCCCAAAGAGGAAAATCTAATCGACAGAGTAAATACTGACACAGCGAATTTTATACGCTGGCGAAATATTCTCCAGTGAGCCGCCAGGGCGCCGACCCTCGAACCAAAGTCGTGGAGGAATTTGGAAAGTTGGCATTTTCTCCTAAGAGGAAATAGAAGCCAACTGCTCGAGTCGGTCAGCGATACAAACCCAAATGGTCGTTCATGTGTACCATATAAAGTTTCCCCCGCCTGTTGTTACCAAGTTTCCGTCGTCAGTGTTTAGTTCTGACGTCTGAGGCACTGTTGTCCTGTTTGTCAGGTCCTGTTAGGTACTGTTAGGACCCAACAGTACCTGTTAGGTATTCTTGGGTCCCGTTAGGTACTGTTGGGTCCTGATAGTTACTGTTGGGTTGTTACGGCCACTATGGGTCGCAACCGGTTCTTCATCAATGACTCAAAGTACTGGTATCCGACCCCAAGTTGGTAGTGGCTTTCAAGGAGTAGGCTTGGTAATGCAAGTTAAAAAGGCTGAAGTTTAAATGAATACAACACGTCATCCTTTATCAATATATTCACTCCACTTATCAACACTTTCCCATCACCTTAAATATATAATATAAAATCATAAACGAAGTATTACTATATGTGAATATTTACACGTGTCGTTCTCTTATAGGATACTAAGCGCTCCTCGATGCTAACGCGATGCAGCCTTTGTCAACTTCCGTGTTTCCTCAACACACAGTACCGTCCTCAACCAGTACTGGGAAACACCAACGAGTCTACCCTAGCCATGGGCCAGCTTCTCTACAGTCTCACCAGGTGCTCCTTGTGCACGCCCACAATCACTCTCCAGCCTGGTGCTGGCAGAGAACATCAGCCTCGCGCTGCTGGGCCTCTACAGGTACAAATACAAGGGTAGCGAACCCCTGGCAGGAGCTTCTTGCAACTCGCTGGTTACACTCCTCCGTAGCACCTTACTGTCAGTCGTCTCTTCCTCTAGCCAGTCCCGGGATACACCGAATCCTGTCACTGCCACTTCACAGGCAGACAGTAGATACTACTCAGTTCCTCTTCGGCGGCGGCTCACTGCTCACATAAAGCAGACTTGAGTAGAGAGATAATGGCCGCCCTGGGTAGACTGCTTGTCTCCGTACCACTGCAGCCCTACGTCGCCTCTGTGGATACAGACACGTCATCAGTAAACTGGCTGGTATATCTTGAGGTTATCTTGAGATGATTTCGGGGCTTTTAGTGTCCCCGCGGCCCGGTCCTCGACCAGGCCTCCACCCCCAGGAAGCAGCCCGTGACAGCCGACTAACACCCAGGTACCTATTTTACTGCTAGGTAACAGGGGCATAGGGTGAAAGAAACTCTGCCCATTGTTTCTCGCCGGCGCCTGGGATCGAACCCAGGACCACAGGATCACAAGCCCGCGTGCTGTCCGCTCGGCCGACCGGCTCCCATTATTGTGAAACAAGGAAATACCACTTACGGACTCTGACATTGACATACAGCTCATATCACAACAGATGGCGCTGATGCCTAGTCGCCACCTCACCAGAGGTCAGCCACAGCGACTCTTCGGGCTGACCAGGGCAGGAATCTAGCGTCTCATGCAGGTATCATACTGCCACCACCAGATGGCGTCGTCCATTTAGTGGGGGTTTAGGGAGCAGACTCACAGATGGCGCTGACGTTGCTACTCCACACTCCGACGTGTGGAGTCGGGTTCGTAACTTAGCTACTGTTAGATACTGTTAGGTACTGTTGGGTCCTGTTGGGTCCTATTAGGTACTGTTAGGTACTGTTGGGTCCTGTTAGGTACTGTTAGGTACTGTTGGGTACTGTTAGGTACTGTTGGGTACTGTTAGGTACTGTTGGGTACTGTTAGGTACTGTTGGGTCCTGTTAGGTACTGTTAGGTACTGTTGGGTACTGTTAGGTACTGTTGGGTACTGTTAGGTACTGTTGGGTACTGTTAGGTACTGTTGGGTACTGTTAGGTACTGTTAGGTCCTGTTAGGTACTGTTGGGTACTGTTAGGTACTGTTGGGTCCTGTTAGGTACTGTTAGGTACTGTTGGGTACTGTTAGGTACTGTTAGGTACTGTTAGGTACTGTTGGGTCCTGTTAGGTACTGTTGGGTACTGTTGGGTACTGTTGGGTCCTGTTAGGTACTGTTGGGTACTGTTAGGTACTGTTGGGTACTGTTAGGTACTGTTGGGTACTGTTAGGTACTGTTGGGTACTGTTAGGTACTGTTGGGTACCGTTAGGTACTGTTGGGTACTGTTAGGTACTGTTGGGTACTGTTAGGTACTGTTGGGTCCTGTTAGGTACTGTTGGGTACTGTTAGGTACTGTTGGGTCCTGTTAGAGACTGTTAGGTACTGTTAGGTACTGTTAGGTACTGTTAGGTACTGTTGGGTACTGTTAGGTACTGTTGGGTACTGTTAGGTACTGTTGGGTCCTGTTAGGTACTGTTGGGTACTGTTAGGTACTGTTGGGTACTGTTAGGTACTGTTGGGTACTGTTAGGTACTGTTAGGTACTGTTGGGTACTGTTGGGTACTGTTGGGTCCTGTTAGGTACTGTTGGGTCCAGTTAGGTACAGTTGGGTACTGTTAGATACTGTTGGGTCCTGTTAGAGACTGTTGGGTCCTGTTAGGTACTGTTAGGTACTGTTAGGTACTGTTGGGTACTGTTAGGTACTGTTGGGTACTGTTAGGTACTGTTGGGTCCTGTTAGGTACTGTTGGGTACTGTTAGGTACTGTTGGGTACTGTTAGGTACTGTTGGGTACTGTTAGGTACTGTTAGGTACTGTTGGGTACTGTTGGGTACTGTTAGGTACTGTTGGGTACTGTTAGGTACTGTTGGGTACTGTTAGGTACTGTTGGGTCCTGTTAGGTACTGTTGGGTCCAGTTAGGTACAGTTGGGTACTGTTAGGTACTGTTGGGTCCTGTTAGAGACTGTTGGGTCCTGTTAGGTACTGTTAGGTACTGTTAGGTACTGTTGGGTACTGTTAGGTACAGTTGGGTACTGTTAGGTACTGTTGGGTCCTGTTAGAGACTGTTGGGTCCTGTTAGGTACTGTTAGGTACTGTTAGGTACTGTTGGGTACTGTTAGGTACTGTTGGGTACTGTTAGGTACTGTTGGGTACTGTTAGGTACTGTTGGGTACTGTTAGGTACTGTTGGGTACTGTTAGGTACTGTTGGGTACTGTTAGGTACTGTTAGGTTCTGTTAGGCACTGTTGAGTCCTGTTAGGTACTGTTAGGTACTGTTGGGTACCGTTAGGTACTGTTGGGTACTGTTAGGTCCTATTGGGTCCTGTTAGGTACTGTTGGGTCCTGTTAGGTACTGTTGGGTCCTGTTAGAGACTGTTGGGTCCTATTAGGTACTGTTGGGTCCTGTTAGGTACTGTTGGGTCTTGTTCGATCCTGTTAGGTACTGTTGGGTACTGTTGGGTCCTGTTAGGTACTGTTGGGTACTGTTAGGTACTGTTGGGTCCTGTTAGGTACTGTTGGGTCTTGTTCGATCCTGTTAGGTACTGTTAGGTACTGTTAGGTACTGTTGGGTACTGTTAGGTATTGTTGGGTCCTGTTAGGTACTGTTGGGTACTGTTAGGTACTGTTGGGTCCTGTTAGGTACTGTTGGGTACTGTTGGGTACTGTTGGGTCCTGTTAGGTACTGTTGGGTACTGTTGGGTCCTGTTAGAGACTGTTGGGTCCTGTTAGGTACTGTTAGGTACTGTTGGGTCCAGTTAGGTACTGTTGGGTACTGTTAGGTACTGTTGGGTCCTGTTAGGTACTGTTGGGTACTGTTGGGTCCTGTTAGGTACTGTTGGGTACTGTTGGGTACTGTTGGGTACTGTTAGGTACTGTTGGGTACTGTTAGGTACTGTTGGGTCCTGTTAGGTACAGTTGGGTCCTGTTAGGTACTGTTGGGTACTGTTGGGTACTGTTGGGTCCTGTTAGGTACAGTTGGGTACTGTTAGGTACTGTTGGGTCCTGTTAGGTACAGTTGGGTCCTGTTAGGTACTGTTGGGTACTGTTGGGTCCTGTTAGGTACAGTTGGGTCCTGTTAGGTACTGTTGGGTACTGTTGGGTACTGTTGGGTACTGTTAGGTACTGTTGGGTACTGTTAGGTACTGTTGGGTCCTGTTAGGTACAGTTGGGTCCTGTTAGGTACTGTTGGGTACTGTTAGGTACTGTTGGGTCCTGTTAGGTACTGTTGGGTACTGTTAGGTACTGTTGGGTACTGTTAGGTACTGTTGGGTCCTTTTGGGTTTTGTTGGCTACAGGGTGATGCATCAGGGTGAGGCGCTACAGGGTGATGCATCAGGAAGAGGCGCTACAGGGTGATGCATCAGCGTGAGGCGCTACAGGGTGATGCATCTGGGTGAGGTGCTACAGGGTGATGCATCTGGGTGAGGTGCTACAGGGTGATGCATCTGGGTGAGGTGCTACAGGGTGATGCATCAGGGTGAGGTGCTACAGGGTGATGCATCAGGGTGAGGCGCTACAGGGTGATGCATCAGGGTGAGGTGCTACAGGGTGAGGTGCTACAGGGTGATGCATCAGGGTGAGGTGCTACAGGGTGATGCATCAGGGTGAGGCGCTACAGGGAGATGCATCAGGGTGAGGCGCTACAGGGTGATGCATCAGGGTGAGGTGCTACAGGGTGAGATGCTACAGGGTGATGCATCAGGGTGAAGCGCTACAGGGTGATGCATCAGGGTGAGGCGCTACAGGGTGATGCATCAGGGTGAGGCGCTACAGGATGATGCATCAGGGTGAGGTGCTACAGGGTGAGGTGCTGCAGGGAGAGGTGCTACAGGGTGATGCATCAGGGTGAGGCGCTACAGGGTGATGCATCAGGGTGAGGCGCTACAGGGTGATGCATCAGGGTGAGGCACTACAGGGTGATGCATCAGGGTGAGGTGCTACAGGGTGATGCATCAGGGTGAGGCGCTACAGGGAGATGCATCAGGGTGAGGCGCTACAGGGTGATGCATCAGGGTGAGGTGCTACAGGGTGAGATGCTACAGGGTGATGCATCAGGGTGAAGCGCTACAGGGTGATGCATCAGCGTGAGGCGCTACAGGGTGATGCATCTGGGTGAGGTGCTACAGGGTGATGCATCTGGGTGAGGTGCTACAGGGTGATGCATCTGGGTGAGGTGCTACAGGGTGATGCATCAGGGTGAGGTGCTACAGGGTGATGCATCAGGGTGAGGCGCTACAGGGTGATGCATCAGGGTGAGGTGCTACAGGGTGATGCATCAGGGTGAGGTGCTACAGGGTGATGCATCAGGGTGAGGCGCTACAGGGAGATGCATCAGGGTGAGGCGCTACAGGGTGATGCATCAGGGTGAGGTGCTACAGGGTGAGATGCTACAGGGTGATGCATCAGGGTGAAGCGCTACAGGGTGATGCATCAGGGTGAGGCGCTACAGGGTGATGCATCAGGGTGAGGCGCTACAGGATGATGCATCAGGGTGAGGTGCTACAGGGTGAGGTGCTGCAGGGAGAGGTGCTACAGGGTGATGCATCAGGGTGAGGCGCTACAGGGTGATGCATCAGGGTGAGGCGCTACAGGGTGATGCATCAGGGTGATGCATCAGGGTGAGGTGCTACAGGGTGATGCATCAGGGTGAGGCGCTACAGGGAGATGCATCAGGGTGAGGCGCTACAGGGTGATGCATCAGGGTGAGGTGCTACAGGGTGAGATGCTACAGGGTGATGCATCAGGGTGAAGCGCTACAGGGTGATGCATCAGGGTGAGGCGCTACAGGGTGATGCATCAGGGTGAGGCGCTACAGGATGATGCATCAGGGTGAGGTGCTACAGGGTGAGGTGCTGCAGGGAGAGGTGCTACAGGGTGATGCATCAGGGTGAGGCGCTACAGGGTGATGCATCAGGGTGAGGCGCTACAGGGTGATGCATCAGGGTGAGGCACTACAGGGTGATGCATCAGGGTGAGGTGCTACAGGGTGATGCATCAGGGTGAGGTGCTACAGGGAGGTGCATCAGGGTGAGGTGCTACAGGGTGATGCATCAGGGTGAGGTGCTACAGGGTGATGCATCAGGGTGAGGCGCTACAGGGTGATGCATCAGGGTGAAGCGCTACAGGATGATGCATCAGGGTGAGGTGCTACAGGGTGAGGTGCTGCAGGGTGAGGTGCTACAGGGTGATGCATCAGGGTGAGGCGCTACAGGGTGATGCATCAGGGTGAGGCGCTACAGGGTGATGCATCAGGGTGAGGCACTACAGGGTGATGCATCAGGGTGAGGTGCTACAGGGTGATGCATCAGGGTGAGGTGCTACAGGGAGGTGCATCAGGGTGAGGTGCTACAGGGTGATGCATCAGGGTGAGGTGCTACAGGGTGATGCATCAGGGTGAGGCGCTACAGGGTGAGGCGCTACAGGGTGAAGCGCTACAGGGTGATGCATCAGGATGAAGCGCTACAGGGTGATGCATCAGGGTGAGGCGCTACAGGGTGATGCATCTGGGTGAAGCGCTACAGGGTGATGCATCAGGATGAAGCGCTACAGGGTGATGCATCAGGGTGAAGCGCTACAGGGTGATGCATCAGGGTGAGGCGCTACAGGGTGATGCATCTGGGTGAAGCGCTACAGGGTGAAGCGCTACAGGGTAATGCATCAGGGTGAGGCGCTACAGGGTGATGCATCTGGGTGAAGCGCTACAGGGTGATGCATCAGGATGAAGCGCTACAGGGTGATGCATCAGGGTGAGGTGCTACAGGGTGATGCATCAGGGTGAGGCGCTACAGGGTGATACATCAGGATGAAGCGCTACAGGGTGATGCATCAGGGTGATGGATCATTGTGAGATGCTACAGGGTGATGCATCAGGGTGAAGCGCTACAGGGTGATGTGTCAGGATGAAGCGCTACAGGGTGATGCATCTGGGTGAAGCGCTACAGGGTGATGCATCTGGGTGAGGCGCTACAGGGTGATGGATCATTGTGAGATGCTACAGGGTGATGCATCAGGGTGAGGTGCTACAGGGTGATGCATATGGGTGAGGCGCTACAGGGTGATGCATCAGGGTGAAGCGCTACAGGGCGATGCATTAGGGTGAGGTGCTACAGGGTGAGGCGCTACAGGGTGATGCATCAGGGGTGAGGTGCTACAGGGTGATGCATCAGGGTGAGGCGCTACAGGGTGATGCATCAGGGTGAGGTGCTACAGGGTGATGCATCAGGGTGAGGCGCTACAGGGTGATGCATCAGGGTGAAGCGCTACAGGGTGATGCATCAGGGTGAAGCGCTACAGGGTGATGCATCAGGGTGAAGCGCTACAGGGTGATGGATCATTGTGAGATGCTACAGGGTGATGCATCAGGGTGAAGCGCTACAGGGTGATGTATCAGGATGAAGCGCTACAGGGTGATGCATCAGGGTGAGGCGCTACAGGGTGATGCATCTGGGTGAAGCGCTACAGGGTGATGCATCTGGGTGAGGCGCTACAGGGTGATGGATCATTGTGAGATGCTACAGGGTGATGCATCCGGGTGAGGTGCTACAGGGTGATGCATATGGGTGAGGCGCTACAGGGTGATGCATCAGGGTGAAGCGCTACAGGGCGATGCATTAGGGTGAGGTGCTACAGGGTGAGGCGCTACAGGGTGATGCATCAGGGGTGAGGTGCTACAGGGTGATGCATCAGGGTGAGGCGCTACAGGGTGATGCATCTGGGTGAAGCGCTACAGGGTGATGCATCAGGATGAAGCGCTACAGGGTGATGCATCAGGGTGAAGCGCTACAGGGTGATGCATCAGGGTGAGGCGCTACAGGGTGATGCATCTGGGTGAAGCGCTACAGGGTGAAGCGCTACAGGGTGATGC
The DNA here is from genome assembly GCF_040958095.1 of Procambarus clarkii. Taxonomy (NCBI): domain Eukaryota; kingdom Metazoa; phylum Arthropoda; class Malacostraca; order Decapoda; family Cambaridae; genus Procambarus; species Procambarus clarkii. The sequence goes on from NC_091175.1 coordinate 28,458,578, forward strand.
ATCAGGGTGAGGCGCTACAGGGTGATGCATCTGGGTGAAGCGCTACAGGGTGATGCATCAGGATGAAGCGCTACAGGGTGATGCATCAGGGTGAGGTGCTACAGGGTGATGCATCAGGGTGAGGCGCTACAGGGTGATACATCAGGATGAAGCGCTACAGGGTGATGCATCAGGGTGAGGCGCTACAGGGTGATGGATCATTGTGAGATGCTACAGGGTGATGCATCAGGGTGAGGTGCTACAGGGTGATGCATATGGGTGAGGCGCTACAGGGTGATGCATCAGGGTGAAGCGCTACAGGGCGATGCATTAGGGTGAGGTGCTACAGGGTGAGGCGCTACAGGGTGATGCATCAGGGGTGAGGTGCTACAGGGTGATGCATCAGGGTGAGGCGCTACAGGGTGATGCATCAGGGTGAGGTGCTACAGGGTGATGCATCAGGGTGAGGCGCTACAGGGTGAGGCGCTACAGGGTGATGCATCAGGGTGAAGCGCTACAGGGTGATGCATCAGGGTGAAGCGCTACAGGGTGATGGATCATTGTGAGATGCTACAGGGTGATGCATCAGGGTGAAGCGCTACAGGGTGATGCATCAGGGTGAGGCGCTACAGGGTGATGCATCTGGGTGAAGCGCTACAGGGTGAAGCGCTACAGGGTGATGCATCAGGGTGAGGCGCTACAGGGTGATGCATCTGGGTGAAGCGCTACAGGGTGATGCATCAGGATGAAGCGCTACAGGGTGATGCATCAGGGTGAGGTGCTACAGGGTGATGCATCAGGGTGAGGCGCTACAGGGTGATACATCAGGATGAAGCGCTACAGGGTGATGCATCAGGGTGAGGCGCTACAGGGTGATGGATCATTGTGAGACGCTACAGGGTGATGCATCAGGGTGAAGCGCTACAGGGTGATGTGTCAGGATGAAGCGCTACAGGGTGATGCATCTGGGTGAAGCGCTACAGGGTGATGCATCTGGGTGAGGCGCTACAGGGTGATGGATCATTGTGAGATGCTACAGGGTGATGCATCAGGGTGAGGTGCTACAGGGTGATGCATATGGGTGAGGCGCTACAGGGTGATGCATCAGGGTGAAGCGCTACATGGCGATGCATTAGGGTGAGGTGCTACAGGGTGAGGCGCTACAGGGTGATGCATCAGGGGTGAGGTGCTACAGGGTGATGCATCAGGGTGAGGCGCTACAGGGTGATGCATCAGGGTGAGGTGCTACAGGGTGATGCATCAGGGTGAGGCGCTACAGGGTGAGGCGCTACAGGGTGATGCATCAGGGTGAAGCGCTACAGGGTGATGCATCAGGGTGAAGCGCTACAGGGTGATGGATCATTGTGAGATGCTACAGGGTGATGCATCAGGGTGAAGCGCTACAGGGTGATGTATCAGGATGAAGCGTTACAGGGTGATGCATCAGGGTGAGGCGCTACAGGGTGAAGCGCTACAGGGTGATGCATCTGGGTGAGGCGCTACAGGGTGATGGATCATTGTGAGATGCTACAGGGTGATGCATCCGGGTGAGGTGCTACAGGGTGATGCATATGGGTGAGGCGCTACAGGGTGATGCATCAGGGTGAAGCGCTACAGGGCGATGCATTAGGGTGAGGTGCTACAGGGTGAGGCGCTACAGGGTGATGCATCAGGGGTGAGGTGCTACAGGGTGATGCATCAGGGTGAGGCGCTACAGGGTGATGCATCAGGGCGAGGCACTACAGGGTGATGCATCAGGGTGAGGTGCTACAGGGTGAGGCGCTACAGGGTGAGGCGCTACAGGGTGATGCATCAGGGTGAGGTGCTACAGGGTGAGGTGCTACAGGGTGATGCATCAGGGTGAGGTGCTACAGGGTGATGGATCAGGGTGAGGCGCTACAAGGTGATGCATCAGGGTGAGGTGCTACAGGGTGAGGTGCTACAGGGTGAGGTGCTACAGGGTGATGCATTAGGGTGAGGCGCTACAGGGTGATGCATCAGGGTGAGGTGCTACAGGGTGAGGTGCTACAGGGTGAGGTGCTACAGGGTGAGGTGCTACAGGGTGATGCATCAGGGTGAGGCGCTACAGGGTGAGGTGCTACAGGGTGATGCATCAGGGTGAGGCGCGGAAGGATCCAGGTTAGAACAGATGACGTCGTAAGGATTCTCGAAGACAAATCAGGGAGATTTGGAGGCCTGAGTGAGGGAGGGGTGAGGGAAGGTGAGGGAAGGTGAGGGAGAGATGGGAGGGAACGAATGTGATGGAGGAATTCTACATTCTTCCTCACACTTCCTCTTCCCTCCTTTATTATTCCATCTATCTTCTCAGTTCCATCTCTCTCCCACACCTCCCTCCCTCTTACACCTCCCTCCCACGATCCCTCCCTCACACCTCCCTCCCTCACAGCCTCAGACACTGACCATCGGCCAGCTGGTGTGGCCGGCTGCCAGCTGTGATGTTCCCGTCCCAGCTGGGGGCAGCTGGGACATGCCACAGTGCTGGGGGCAGCTGGGACATGCCACAGTGCTGGGGACAGCTGGGACATGCCACAGTGCTGGGGGCAGCTGGGACGTGCCACAGTGCTGGGGGCAGCTGGGACGTGCCACAGTGCTGGGGGCAGCTGGGACGTGCCACAGTGCTGGGGGCAGCTGGGACATGCCACAGTGCTGGGGGCAGCTGGGACATGCCACAGTGCTGGGGGCAGCTGGGACGTGCCACAGTGCTGGGGGCAGCTGGGACGTGCCACAGTGCTGGGGGCAGCTGGGACATGCCACAGTGCTGGGGGCAGCTGGGACATGCCACAGTGCTGGGGGCAGCTGGGACATGCCACAGTGCTGGGGGCAGCTGGGACGTGCCACAGTGCTGGGGGCAGCTGGGACGTGCCACAGTGCTGGGGGCAGCTGGGACGTGCCACAGTGCTGGGGGCAGCTGGGACATGCCACAGTGCTGGGGGCAGCTGGGACATGCCACAGTGCTGGGGGCAGCTGGGACATGCCACAGTGCTGGGGGCAGCTGGGACATGCCACAGTGCTGGGGGCAGCTGGGACGTGCCACAGTGCTGGGGGCGGCTGGGACATGCCACAGTGCTGGGGGCGGCTGGGACATGCCACAGTGCTGGGGGCAGCTGGGACGTGCCACAGTGCTGGGGGCGGCTGGGACATGCCACAGTGCTGGGGGCGGCTGGGACATGCCACAGTGCTGGGGGCGGCTGGGACATGCCACAGTGCTGGGGGCAGCTGGGACGTGCCACAGTGCTGGGGGCGGCTGGGACATGCCACAGTGCTGGGGGCGGCTGGGACATGCCACAGTGCTGGGGGCGGCTGGGACATGCCACAGTGCTGGGGGCAGCTGGGACATGCCACAGTGCTGGGGGCGGCTGGGACATGCCACAGTGCTGGGGGCAGCTGGGACATGCCACAGTGCTGGGGGCGGCTGGGACATGCCACAGTGCTGGGAGCAGCTGGGACATGCCACAGTGCTGGGGGCGGCTGGGACATGCCACAGTGCTGGGGGCAGCTGGGACATGCCACAGTGCTGGGGGCGGCTGGGACATGCCACCCATCTTGTGTACTAGAGCGGAGGTCAACAGTCTGTACACTGGTCCGAGGCTGCTCCTGGAGCTGAGGGCCGGATAGCGTGTCTCTGACGACCGGACACAGCGCCTCGGGTTGGTCATGTCTGTGTCCGGATGTGGCCAGACGAGTCCGTTATTGATTATGAATGGAGCCGGATATGGTGGCACAGAGTAGTGTGTAAGAGCCGCATAAGGTTGTTCTGGGACACTACAGTACCCGGCCACAGAGAATAGTCTGTGGCCGATTACGGGAAACATTTACTTGTCGAGTAATAAAGGAGCCGGATACAGAGCATCCGGCTGCTGTGTGCTCTCTTCGGAGACGGGAAATAACCGCAACATAATAGTATCAATTATTGCTGTTGATCGGAGTCTCGGAAACCCTTCACTAAACTGGCCATCGTGGATGAAAAGAAAAAGATTACGAACCTTTTCTTAACCAAATTTGATTACCATTAATCTATGTGTGATGGGGGAGTGTACTTGAGTAAGCCCACGACGTGCCCTCAATACAGAGGTGGCCTTAATACAGAGGTGGCCTTAATACAGATGTGGCCTCAATACAGAGGTGGCCTTAATACAGAGGTGGCCTTAATACAGAGGTGGCCTTAATACAGAGGTGGCCTTTATACAGAGGTGGCCTTAATACAGAGGTGCCCTCAGTAGAGGGGTGGCCTCAATACAGAGATGGCCTCAATAGAGGGGTGGCCTCAGTAGAGGGGTGGCCTCAGTAGAGGGGTGGCCTCAGTAGAGGGGTGGCCTCAGTAGAGGGGTGCCCTCAGTAGAGGGGGTGGCCTCAGTAGAGGGGTGGCCTCAGTAGAGGGGTGGCCTCAATAGAGGGGTGGCCTCAGTAGAGGGGTGGCCTCAGTAGAGGGGTGGCCTCAGTAGAGGGGTGGCCTCAATAAAGGGGTGGCCTCAGTAGAGGGGTGGCCTCAGTAGAGGGGTGGCCTCAGTAGAGGGGTGGCCTCAGTAGAGGGGTGGCCTCAATAGAGGGGTGGCCTCAGTAGAGGGGTGGCCTCAGTAAAGGGGTGGCCTCAGTAGAGGGGTGGCCTCAGTAGAGGGGGTGGCCTCAGTAGAGGGGTGGCCTCAGTAGAGGGGTAGTCTCAGTAGAAGGGTGTCCTCAGTAGAGGGGTGGCGTCAACACAGAGGTGGCCTCAATAGAGAGGGTTGCCTCAGTAGAGGGATAGCCTCAGTAGAGGGGTGGCCTCAGTAGAGGGATGGCCTCAGTAGAGGGGTGGCCTCAGTAAAGGGGTGGCTTCAGTAAAGGGGGTGGTCTCAGTAGAGGGGTGTCCTCAGTAGAGGGGTGGCGTCAACACAGAGGTGGCCTCAATAGAGAGGGTGGCCTCAGTAGAGGGGTGGTCTCAGTAGAGGGGTGGCCTCAGTAGAGGGGTGGCCTCAGTAGAGGGGTGGCCTCAGTAGAGGGGTGGCCTCAGTAGAGGGGTGGCCTCAGTAGAGGGGTGGCCTCAGTAGAGGGGTGGCCTCAGTAGAGGGGGTGGTCTCAGTAGAGGGGTGGCTTCAGTAGAGGGGGTGGTCTCAGTAGAGGGGGTGGCCTCAGTAGAGGGGTGGCCTCAGTAGAGGGGGTGGCCTCAGTAGAGGGGTGGCCTCAGTAGGGGGGTGGTCTCAGTAGAGGGGGTGGTCTCAGTAGAGGGGTGGCCTCAGTAGAGGGGGTGGTCTCAGTAGAGGGGGTGGCCTCAGTAGAGGGGTGGTCTCAGTAGAGGGGGTGGTCTCAGTAGAGGGGTGGCCTCAGTAGAGGGGGTGGTCTCAGTAGAGGGGTGGCCTCAGTAGAGGGGGTGGTCTCAGTAGAGGGGTGGCCTCAGTAGAGGGGTGACCTCAGTAGAGGGGTGACCTCAGTAGAGGGGTGGCCTCAATAGAGGGTTGCCTCAGTAGAGGGGTGGCCTCAGTAGAGAGGGTGGCCTCAGTAGAGGGGTGACCTTAGTAGACGGATGGCTTCAGTAAAGGGGTGACCTCAGTAGTGGGGTGGCCTCAGTAGAGGGGTGGCCTCAGTAGAGGGGTGGCCTCAGTAGAGGGGTAGCCTCAGTAGAGGGGTGTCCTCAGTAGAGGGGTGGCTTCAGTAGAGGGGTGGTCTCAGTAGAGGGGTGGCCTCAGTAGAGAGGGTGGCCTCAGTAGAGGGGTGGCCTCAGTAGAGGTGTGGCCTCAGTAGAGGGGGTGGTCTCAGTAGAAGGGGTGGCCTCAGTAGAGGGGTGGCCTCAGTAGAGGGGTGACCTCAGTAGAGGGGTGGCCTCAGTAGAGGGGGTGGCCTCAGTAGAGGGGTGGCCTCAGTAGAGGGGTGGCCTCAGTAGAGGGGGTGGTCTCAGTAGAGGGGTGGCCTCAGTAGAGGGGTGGCCTCAGTAGAGGGGTGACCTCAGTAGAGGGGTGGCCTCAGTAGAGGGGTGGCCTCAGTAGAGGGGTGGCCTCAGTAGAGGGGTGGCCTCAGTAGAGGGGTGGCCTCAGTAGAGGGGGTGGTCTCAGTAGAGGGGTGGCCTCAGTAGAGGGGTGGCCTCAGTAGAGGGGGTGGTCTCAGTAGAGGGGTGGCCTCAGTAGAGGGGGTGGCCTCAGTAGAGGGGTGGCCTCAGTAGAGGGGTGGCCTCAGTAGAGGGGGTGGTCTCAGTAGAGGGGGTGGCCTCAGTAGAGGGGTGGTCTCAGTAGAGGGGGTGGTCCTCAGTAGAGGGGTGGCCTCAGTAGAGGGGGTGGTCTCAGTAGAGGGGGTGGCCTCAGTAGAGGGGTGGTCTCAGTAGAGGGGGTGGTCTCAGTAGAGGGGTGGCCTCAGTAGAGGGGGTGGTCTCAGTAGAGGGGTGGCCTCAGTAGAGGGGTGGCCTCAGTAGAGGGGGTGGTCTCAGTAGAGGGGTGGCCTCAGTAGAGAGGTAACCTCAGTAGAGGGGTGGCCTCAGTAGAGGGTTGCCTCAGTAGAGGGGTGGCCTCAGTAGAGGGGTGGCCTCAGTAGAGGGGTGACCTTAGTAGAGGGATGGCTTCAGTAAAGGAGTGACCTCAGTAGAGGGGTGGCCTCAGTAGAGGGGTGGCCTCAGTAGAGGGGTGGCCTCAGTAGAGGGGTGTTCTCAGTAGAGGGGTGGCTTCAGTAGAGGGGTGGTCTCAGTAGAGGGGTGGCCTCAGTAGAGGGGGTGGCCTCAGTAGAGGGGTGGCCTTAGTAGAGGGGTGGCCTCAGTAGAGGGGGTGGTCTCAGTAGAGGGGTGGCCTCAGTAGAGGGGTGGCCTCAGTAGAGGGGTGACCTCAGTAGAGGGGTGGCCTCAGTAGAGGGGTGGCCTCAGTAGAGGGGTGGCCTCAGTAGAGGGGTGGCCTCAGTAGAGGGGTGGCCTCAGTTGAGGGGTGGCCTTAGTAGAGGGGGTGGTCTCAGTAGAGGGGTGGCCTCAGTAGAGGGGTGGCCTCAGTAGAGGGGTGACCTCAGTAGAGGGGTGGCCTCAGTAGAGGGGTGGCCTCAGTAGAGGGGTGGCCTCAGTAGAGGGGTGGCCTCAGTAGAGGGGTGGCCACAGTAGAGGGGGTGGTCTCAGTAGAGGGGTGGCCTCAGTAGAGGGGTGGCCTCAGTAGAGGGGGTGGTCTCAGTAGAGGGGTGGCCTCAGTAGAGGGGGTGGCCTCAGTAGAGGGGTGGCCTCAGTAGAGGGGTGGCCTCAGTAGAGGGGGTGGTCTCAGTACAGGGGTGGCCTCAGTAGAGGGGTGGCCTCAGTAGAGGGGTGGCCTCAGTAGAGGGGGTGGTCTCAGTAGAGGGGTGGCCTCAGTAGAGGGGTGGCCTCAGTAGAGGGGTGGTCTCAGTAGAGTGGTGGCCTCAGTAGAGGGGTGGCCTCAGTAGAGGGGGTGGTCTCAGTAGAGGGGTGGCCTCAGTAGAGGGGTGGCCTCAGTAGAGGGGTGGCCTCAGTAGAGGGGGTGGCCTCAGTAGAGGGGTGGCCTCAGTAGAGGGGGGTGGCCTTAGTAGAGGGGGTGGTCTCAGTAGAGGGGGTGGTCTCAGTAGAGGGGTGGCCTCAGTAGAGGGGTGGCCTCAGTAGAGGGGTGGCCTCAGTAGAGGGGGTGGCCTCAGTAGAGGGGTGGCCTCAGTAGAGGGGTGGTCTCAGTAGAGGGGTGACCTCAGTAGAGGGGTGGTCTCAGTAGAGGGGTGGCCTCAGTAGAGGGGTGGCCTCAGTAGAGGGGTGGCCTCAGTAGAGGGGTGGTCTCAGTAGAGGGGTGACCTCAGTAGAGGGGTGGTCTCAGTAGAGGGGTGGTCTCAGTAGAGGGGTGGCCTCAGTAGAGGGGGTGGTCTCAGTAGAGGGGGTGGTCTCAGTAGAGGGGGTGGTCTCAGTAGAGGGGTGGCCTCAGTAGAGGGGTGGTCTCAGTAGAGGGGGTGGCCTCAGTAGAGGGGGTGGTCTCAGTAGAGGGGGTGGTCTCAGTAGAGGGGTGACCTCAGTAGAGGGGTGGTCTCAGTAGAGGGGGTGGCCTCAGTAGAGGGGGTGGTCTCAGTAGAGGGGGTGGTCTCAGTAGAGGGGTGGCCTCAGTAGAGGGGTGGCCTCAGTAGAGGGGTGGCCTCAGTAGAGGGGGTGGCCTCAGTAGAGGGGTGGCCTCAGTAGAGGGGTGGCCTCAGTAGAGGGGTGACGCTGGGGGAGGTGTGGTGGTGGTCGTACAAGCGAGACTGGTCTACAAAGCTCTGGGACGTATAATAAGGTGTTGATAAATCTTGCCAAATTGCTCGTAATACTTTCTCTAATTTGATAAAGAAATAATCATTACATATTAAGTATATAATAATTCAACCATTCCTTGGTAACTTCAATGTCATTTCTAAATTAATAAATCAATTTAATATCTATGTATCATTTAGGAATGTAGAGGATATATTGGTCATAGAAATATTACACGTGATAAAAAGTGCTGTCATTGACATTGCCTTCAGGTAGTTGTAATTGTTGCGTGAATATAAGGTCATGTAAAGATTGTTATAAGTTGTATGTTATCCCAACTGGTAAACATTAGGACCAGAGAACAAATGAACATAAATACAGTGTAAGAACAGGACAAGAGTCCGATAAATTATTTCTTCAGTTAAGAAATTGGAATCATTCAACTTTCCGAATTAACTAACTCAAAATTGTTGAATGTAAATCATTGAAATAAATTTAAATGAATCTTCATTTGTAAGATGTAGGTAATATTACGGTAAGTTTTGTGATAGGTATAAGATTATGTACATTGATATATATTGTATGTGTAGTGTATTATGTCCATGGATCTTTATCTCCTCATTTGGAGGAAATAAATATCACCTTTATCTCCTACACTACCCTCTGGTGTAGTGGGTATCTTTAGGTTATCTTGAAACGATTTCGGGTTATCTTGAAATAATTTAGAGGACCGAGCCGCGGGGACGCGGCTCGGTCCTCGACCAGGCCTCCTTTTTGTTACCCTCCCCCCCCCAGAAAGCAGCCCGTACCAGCTGTCAGCTCCCAGGTACCTATTTACTGCTAGGTAACAGGTGCTTCAGGTTGAAAGAAACATTTTGCCCATTTGTCACCGCCTCCAACGGGGATTACAACTTCTTGAAGCCCTTCACATAAAAGCGGAACAACCCACCATAAATACTCAAATAACGGAACTATTCACTCAGTAGTGAATAGTTCCTAATTAGTTAATAGTTAATAATAGTGTTGTTCTCACTCTTCACAATGAGAGTGAGAAGAAGACCGGAACGTGAAGACCCAAGCGTCACTGCCCAAAACATCATGCCCACTACACCTGATTAATCTTTGTAAGTATAGTTTATTGTCCCATGCATCTTACCTATATTGCTCATCCCTCTCCTCCTTGAATGTACCTGACCTCCCAGCGGTGTCAAACCTATATGTTCTCTCCTCTCTCTCTTGTACAGATTAAAATACCTCCAGGTTATTCACAGATTAAGGAGCAATTCAAGAAGAAAATATTCTCAACTATCAAAAGTCGCCACAGAGCCAAAGTAGCGGAAGGAAGATCCACTGCGATATGGTACTAACAAGCCACAGGGTACTTCTCTTTCAAGTCTGGCAAAAAGATATCCAGAGACATTGCAGTAGCCATACACAGACTGAGACTTGGTTACAAGTGCTGCTGGGAGGTAATGAACCCAATAGTTAAAGAGTGTCATATCTGTGGAACAGAAGCAGAGGCGCCACTATTGCACTACTTACTGGAATGTGAAGCTACTGAAGCCCTGCGCATCAAACTCAACATTAATCCAACGACAGCAGCTGCATTAGATGCACATTCCACTGCGACTACAATGATAAGAAAAGCAGTTGAAGAATGGGACACACTAGTGAACATTGTGCATCTATATCCGCCACCAAGATAATGTTAATAAAACAAGACTAAACGCAGTGCACTAAAACAGAAACGGAAGAAAAGGAGGAAACCCCACCTCCATTTAAAACATTGACCCAAATATCACAGTAACAAAGTTATCGCGAATAATAAAACTCAATTACGGGCTCACTATAGCTCGTGCTACATGGACATATGTTCTCAGTAGCTAAATCTAAAACAACAACAACAACAACTCCTGTCTCCTCAGTTGAGAATGAACCTTGTAGGTTCGAAAGATGTGTAAAATACAATAATTAGGTGTAATACATTCTACAGGTAATTTATATTCTTGTAGTCAACCTCGAACAAATATGACATTTGGAGAAATCATCTTCCAGTTAAGCCAAGATGGAAAGCACTGGTCAGAGGGACAGAAGATCAAAACAAGAAAATAATCAACACGGAACATGCAGTCACATTCAATGAAACATGTCTACATTATAACCTGCTGCCAGAATACACCAATACATATAAATATATTTAGTTATTCATTTATTTATTATGACTATATTGCAATGTAAATAAACTTATTTTACAGAATGTGCCACTCAAAGAAAATCATCTTTCCCCAGGAAGAGTGAAAGCAAGTGTGTGTTTGAGGACTTAAACCATTACCTCGAGAGCTCTGAATACTTCTGGTTGAATCATTTGACTTTACAAAATTCTTCTCAACCTTTATCAAGTATTTTACGGAAAAGTTTGAATCATTTAGTGGTTTAGGCCCGAGAACACGCAGTTTATGGAGACAGCTTTAAGAATGGGAACCTAAGGAGATTATATTCGAAAAGCTCTCAGCATTCACACTGATAAAATATTATCCCAGTGGGTGCTGGAGGGCGTCCCAGGACCCTCTACATGGAACACAGCATCCCAGGACCCTCTACAGGGAACACCGCATCCCAGGACCCTCTACAGGGAACACAGCATCCCAGGACCCTCTACAGGGAACACCGCATCCCAGGACCCCTACAGGGAACACCGCATCCCAGGACCCTCTACAGGGAACACCGCATCCCAGGACCCCTACAGGGAACACCGCATCCCAGGACCCCCCTACAGGGAACACCGCATCCCAGGAACCCCCTACAGGGAACACCGCATCCGAGGACCCCCCTACAGGGAACACAGCATCCCAGGACCCTCTACAGGGAACACCGCATCCCAGGACCCCTACAGGGAACACAGCATCCCAGGAACCCCCTACAGGGAACACCGCATCCCCGGACCCCCCTACAGGGAACACAGCATCCCAGGAACCCCCTACAGGGAACACCGCATCCCAGGACCCCCCTACAGGGAACACAGCATCCCAGGACCCCCCTACAGGGAACACCGCATCCCACGACCCCTACAGAGAACACAGCATCCCAGGACCCCTACAGGGAACACGGCATCCCAGGACCCCCTTACAGGGAACACAGCATCCCAGGACCCCCCTACAGGGAACACAGCATCCCAGGACCCCTACAGGGAACACAGCATCCCAGGACCCCCCTACAGGGAACACAGCATCCCAGGACCCCCCTACAGGGAACACAGCATCCCAGGACCCCTACAGGGAACACAGCATCCCAGGACCCCCCTACAGGGAACACAGCATCCCAGGACCCCCCTACAGGGAACACAGCATCCCAGGACACCCTACAGGGAACACAGCATCCTAGGACCCCCTTACAGGGAACACAGCATCCCAGGACCCCCCTACAGGGAACACAGCATCCCAGGACCCCTACAGGGAACACAGCATCCCAGGACCCCTACAGGGAATACAGCATCCCAGGACCCCTACAGGGAACACAGCATTCCAGGACCCCCCTACAGGGAACACAGCATCCCATGACCCCTACAGGGAACACAGCATCCCAGAACCCCCCTACAGGGAACACAGCATCCCAGGACCCCTACAGGGAACACAGCATCCCAGGACCCCCCTACAGGGAACACAGCATCCCATGACCCCTACAGGGAACACAGCATCCCAGGACCCGCCTACAGGGAACACAGCATCCCAGGACACCCTACAGGGAACACAGCATCCCAGGACACCCTACAGGGAACACAGCATCCCAGGACACCCTACAGGGAACACAGCATCCCAGGACACCCTACAGGGAACACAGCATCCCAGGACACCCTACAGGGAACACAGCATCCCAGGACACCATACAGGGAACACAGCATCCCAGGACCCCTACAGGGAACACAGCATCCCAGGACACCATACTGGGAACACAGCATCCCAGGACACCCTACAGGGAACACAGCATCCAAGGACACCATACTGGGAACACAGCATCCCAGGACACCATACTGGGAACACAGCATCCCAGGACACCCTACAGGGAACACAGCATCCCAGGACACCCTACAGGGAACACAGCATCCCAGGACACCCTACAGGGAACACAGCATCCCAGGACACCCTACAGGGAACACAGCATCCCAGGACACCCTACAGGGAACACAGCATCCCAGGACACCATACAGGGAACACAGCATCCCAGGACCCCTACAGGGAACACAGCATCCCAGGACACCATACTGGGAACACAGCATCCCAGGACACCCTACAGGGAACACAGCATCCCAGGACACCATACTGGGAACACAGCATCCCAGGACACCATACTGGGAACACAGCATCCCAGGACACCCTACAGGGAACACAGCATCCCAGGACACCCTACAGGGAACACAGCATCTCAGGACACCATACTGGGAACACAGCATCCCAGGACACCATACTGGGAACACAGCATCCCAGGACACCATACTGGGAACACAGCATCCCAGGACACCCTACAGGGAACACAGCATCCCAGGACACCCTACAGGGAACACAGCATCCCAGGACACCATACTGGGAACACAGCATCCCAGGACACCATACTGGGAACACAGCATCCCAGGACACCCTACAGGGAACACAGCATCCCAGGACACCATACAGGGAACACCGCATCCCAGCAGGGGCTGGAGGGCATCCATGGACCCCTATTCGTGAAACAGAACCCCAGCAGGGGTCGTTGATAGCCCTCAGACCTATATTTAATGAAATAATAAATGGGATGGATCCATCCCTGAGACCCATCCCTGGGACCCATCCCTGGGACCCATCCCTGGGACCCATCCCTGGGGCCCCTCACTGATGAACATTACTCCAGGCTGGGTCAGGGACAGCAATGGGACATAAGAACATAAGAACATAAGAACAAAGGTAACTGCAGAAGGCCTATTGGCCCACACGAGGCAGCTCCTATCTATTGCCACCCAATCCCAGTCATATACATGTCCAACCCGCGCTTGAAACAATCGAGGGATCCCACCTCCACCACGTTACGCGGTAATTGGTTCCACAAATCAACACTCTGTTACCGAACCAGTATTTACCCAAGTCTCTCCAAAATCTAAACTTATCCAGTTTATACCCATTGTTTCGTGTTATCTTGTGTTGATACTTTTAATACCCATCCCCTTTGTCATGACCATTCATCCACTTGTACCCCTCTGTCATGTCACCCCTAACTCTTCGCCTTTCCTGCGAATATAATTTAAGCTTTGTCAATCTTTCTTCATATGACAGATTTCTAATTTGGGTAACTAACTTAGTCATCCTACGCTGGAGGCATCACAGGGAATTTATATCCATTCTATAGTACGGCGACCAAAACTGAACTGCATAATCTAAATGGGGCCTAACCTGAGCAAGATATAGCTGAAGAACCACACCAGGTGTCTTGTTACTAACGCTTCGATTATGACCCCACACTGATGTCAGCCTCCCAGCAGGACGATGGACCTGAGGCACATTTGGAGATGCAAGGAGTGACGCATCAGGTCAGGGAGAGACCTGAGGCACACTTAGAGACGCAAGGAGTGACGCACCAGTCCAGGGGAGACCAGAGGCACACTTGCAGACGCAAGGAGTGACGCACCAGTCCAGGGAAGGACCAGAGGCACACTTGGAGACGCACGTAGTGACGCACCAGGCCAGGGAGGGACCTGAGGGACACTTGGAGACGCAAGGAGTGACGCACCAGGCCAGGGAGGGACCTGAGGGACACTTGGAGACGCAAGGAGTGACGCACCAGGCCAGGGAGGGACCTGAGGGACACTTGGAGACGCAAGGAGTGACGCACCAGGCCAGGAGGGACCTGAGGGACACTTGGAGACGCAAGGAGTGACGCACCAGGCCAGGATGGGACCAAAGGCACACTTGAAGACGCAAGGAGTGACGCACCAGGCCAGGAGGGACCTGAGGGACACTTGGAGACGCAAGGAGTGACGCACCAGGCCAGGAGGGACCTGAGGGACACTTGGAGACGCAAGGAGTGACGCACCAGGCCAGAAGGGACCTCAGGGACACGTGGAGACGCAAGGAGTGACGCACCAGGCCAGGGAGGGACCAAAGGCACACGTGGAGACGCAAGGAGTGACGCACCAGGCCAGGGAGGGACCAGAGGCACACGTGGAGACGCAAGGAGTGACGCACCAGGCCAGGGAGGGACCAGAGGCACACTTGGAGACGCAAGGAGTGACGCACCAGGCCAGGGAGGGACCAGAGGCACACGTGGAGACGCAAGGAGTGACGCACCAGGCCAGGGAGGGACCAGAGGCACACGTGGAGACGCAAGGAGTGACGCACCAGGCCAGGAGGGACCTGAGGCACACTTGGAGACGCAAGGAGTGACGCACCAGGCCAGGGAGGGACCTGAAGCACACGTGGAGACGCAAGGAGTGACGCACCAGGCCAGGGAGGGACCTGAGGCACACGTGGAGACGCAAGGAGTGACGCACCAGGCCAGGGAGGGACCAGAGGCACACGTGGAGACGCAAGGAGTGACGCACCAGGCTAGGGAGGGACCAGAGGCACACTTGGAGACGCAAGGAGTGACGCACCAGGCCAGGGAGGGACCAGAGGCACACGTGGAGACGCAAGGAGTGACGCACCAGGCCAGGAGGGACCTGAGGCACACTTGGAGACGCAAGGAGTGACGCACCAGGCCAGGAAGGGACCTGAGGGACACTTGGAGACGCAAGGAGTGACGCACCAGGCTAGGGAGGGACCAGAGGCACACTTGGAGACGCAAGGAGTGACGCACCAGGCCAGGGAGGGACCTTAGGCACACATGGAGACGCAAGGAGTGACGCACCAGGCCAGGGAGGAGGTTGGAGCGACGCCAGACACTTGACAATGTCTCAAGCTGGTGATAATGTGAGAGGTGCTAATGACACCTAATTACACACAGCCTTGATTACTCCCGACGCCCGAGTGGGGGGGGGGGGGGGAAGAGAGAGAGAGAGAGAGAGAGAGAGAGAGAGAGAGAGAGAGAGAGAGAGAGAGAGAGAGAGAGAGAGAGAGAGAGAGAGAGAGAGAGAGAGAGAGAGAGAGAGAGAGAGAGAGAGAGAGAGAGAGAGAGAGAGAGACAGAGACAGAGAGACAGAGTGATAATTATTAAATAATTATTATTGTTATTTGTTCTATATGACAAAGTTCTTTGTCATATATACAAAGTTCTTTGTCATATATACAAAGTTCTTTGTCATATATACAAAGTTCTTTGTCATATATAACCCACATATATGATAGATAACCCACATGTGTCTGGCTGTGCCTTCGTTATTTTCTGCAAGACTTTCTATGTCTGATTGTCCCTCGCTCCTTCCCCCCCCCCCCCGCTCTCTCTCTCTCTCTCTCTCTCTCTCTCTCTCTCTCTCTCTCTCTCTCTCTCTCTCTCTCTCTCTCTCTCTCTCTCTCTCTCTCTCTCTCTCTCTCTCTCTCTCTCTCTCTCTCTCTATATATATATATATATATATATATATATATATATATATATATATAAAGATATAAAGGTAACAGTGTTGAGTATATTTCTATATAGCAGAGTGTTGTATATACTTACATCTATATAGTTAATACACATATTAGGCACGTGTCAGTATCTCTCTATAAGTAATTCAAGGAGTAAAGTAGTCCCCCCCCCCATGGGCTGTGATGCTGTGGGAAGATCGTCTGGTTGATGTCACTACGTCCAAAATACGATGATTAGAAAATGTCCGTTATCTTTCCATAGATTATTGCACAATACTTCATATCGCTATAAGAAAAAACTAAATATTTTGACTAAATATTTTAAATATTTTGGAGTTCAGCATGTGACTCAGGCACACTCTTCCCTCATAAAGTCCTGCGAATCTGATCCGACCATGTTAGGCACGTACCCAATAGGTATCACAGTGAAACGTTGAGTGAGTCTAGCCCCGGGCGTCTGGCCTCCACTCTCTGACAGACATATTGTAAGATAAATAAACGCATATAAATACACCGTAGCTGAAGTGCTGTTTATTTATAAATAGATAATATGATATTTAATAGACACGTGTGTTAATGAGAACTGTAGTATACTCTTTATTGTATTGTATACCCCATACTCTGTACCTGGTAAACTGTTGCTGGTAAACTGTTCCTGGTTAACTGTTGCTGCTAAACTTTTCCTGGTAAACTGTTGCTGGTAAACTGTTCCTGGTAAACTGTACCTGGTAAAATGTACCTGGTAAACTGTTGCTGGTAAACTGTTCCCGGTAAACTTTACCTGGTAAACTGTTGCTGGTAGACTGTTCATTGTAAACTGTTCCTGTTAAACTGTTGCAAGTAAACTGTTCCTGGTAAACTGTTGCAAGTAAACTGTTCCTGGTAAACTGTTGCAAGTAAACTGTTCCTGGTAAACTGTTCCAGGTAAACTGTTCCTGTTAAACTGTTTCTGGTAAACTGTTCCTGGTAAACTGTACCTGTTAAACTTTACCTGGTAAACTGTTCCTGGTAAACTGTTGCACGTAAACTGTTCCAGGTAAACTGTTCCTGGTAATCTGTTCCTGGTAAACTGTTGCAAGTAAACTGTTCCAGGGAAACTGTTTCTGGTAAACTGTTCCTGGTAAACTGTTCCTGGTAAACTGTTCATTGTAAACTTTACATGGTAAACTGTTCCTGGTAAACTGTAACTGGTAAATTGTACCTGGTAAACTGTACCTGGTAAACTGTTGCAGGTAAACTGTACCTGGTAAACTGTACCTGGTAAACTGTACCTTTTAAACTGTTCCTGTTAAACTGTTCATGGTAAACTGTACCTGGTAAACTGTTCATGGTAAACTGTTCATGGTAAACTGTACCTGGTAAACTGTTCATGGTAAACTGTTCATGGTAAACTGTTCCTGGTAAACTGTACCTGGTAAACTGTACCTGGTAAACTGTACCTGGTAAACTGTTCATGGTAAACTGTACCTGGTAAACTGTACCTGGTAAACTTTTCCTGGTAAACTGTTCCTGGTGAACTGTACCTGGTAAACTGTACCTGGTAAACTGTTCCTGGTAAACTGTACATGGTAAACTGTTGTTGGTAAACTGGTGCAGGTAAACTGTTCCTGGTAAACTGGTGCAGGTAAACTGGTGCAGGTAAACTGTTCCTGGTAAACTGTTACCGGTAAACTGTACATGGTAAACTGTTCCTGGTAAACTGTACCTGGTAAACTGTACCTGGTAAACTGTTCCTGTTAAACTGTTCCTGGTAAACTGTACCTGGTAAACTGTTCCTGGGAAACTGTTCCTGGTAAACTGTACCTGGTAAACTGTACCTGGTAAACTGTTTCTGGTAAACTGTTCCTGGTAAACTGTTCCTGGTAAACTGTTCCTGGTAAACTGTTCCTGGTAAACTGTACCTGGTAAACTGTACCTGGTAAACTGTTCCTCTTAAACTGTTTCTGGTAAACTGTTCCTGGTAAACTCGTGCAGGTAAACTGTACCTGGTAAACTGTTCCTGGAAAACTGTACCTGGTAAACTGTTCCTGGTAAACTGTACCTGGTAAACTGTACCTGGTAAACTGTTTCTGGTAAACTGTACCTGGTAAACTGTTCCTGGTAAACTGTACCTGGTAAACTGTTCCTGGTAAACTGTTCCTGGTAAACTGTACCTGGTAAACTGTTCCTGGTAAACTGTACCTGGTAAACTGTTCCCGGTAAACTGTACATGGTAAACTGTTCCTGGTAAACTGTACCTGGTAAACTGTTCCTCTAAAACTGTTTCTGGTAAACTGTTCCTGGTAAACTGGTGCAGGTAAACTGTACCTGGTAAACTGTTATTGTTAAACTGTTCCTGGTAAACTGTACCTGGTAAACTGTACCTGGTAAACTGTACATGGTAAACTGTTCCTGGTAAACGTTTGCGGGTAAACTGTACCTGGTAAACTGTTCCTGGTAAACTGTACCTGGTAAACTGTACCTGGTAAACTGTTCCTGGTAAACTGTACCTGGTAAACTGTATCTGGTAAACTGTACTTGGTAAACTGTATCTGGTAAACTGTACCTGGTAAACTGTTCCTGGTAAACTGTTGCAGGTAAACTGTTCCTGGTAAACTGTTTCTGGTAAACTGTACCTGGTAAACTGTACCTGGTAAACTGTATCTGGTAAACTGTACCTGGTAAACTGTTCCTGGTAAACTGGACCTGGTAAACTTTACCTGGTAAACTGCACCTGGTAAACTGTTCCTGGTAAACTGGTGCAGGTAAACTGTACCTGGTAAACTGTTCCTGGCAAACTGTTCCTGGTAAACTGTTCCTGGTAAACTGTTCATGGTAAACTGTACCTGGTAAACTGTTCCTGGTAAACTGTACCTGGTAAACTGTTTTGGTAAACTGTTCCTGGTAAACGGCACCTGGTAAACTGTACCTGGTAAACTGTTCATGGTAAATTGTACATGGTAAACTGTTCCTGGTAAACTGGTGCATTAAAACGTTACCTGGTAAACTGTTGCAGGTAAACTGTTCCCGGTAAACTGTTCCTGGTAAACTGTACCTGGTAAACTGTTCCTGGTAAACTGTTGGAGGTAAACTGTTGGAGGTAAACTGGTGAGTGGTGGCCCTGAGGGCGCCGCGACCCGCCTGATGGAGGGTGGTGCCACTCAGACGAGGCTGGCGCTGCCGCTCGTGTCCTGAGTGGCACGTCTGGCCCAGTGATGACCGTCGCCTGAGTGTCCCCTGAGTGTCCCCTGGAGGCCGTCTGAGCCCTGAGTGGCCGGGGCGTTCAGAGGTGGTGGTGGGGGAGAACCAGGAGTCAGGGTGGTGGTGGTGGGGGAGAACCAGGAGTCAGGGTGGTGGTGGTGGGGGAGAACCAGTAGTCAGGGTGGTGGTGGTGGGGGAGAACCAGGAGTCAGGGTGGTGGTGGTGTGGGAGAACCAGGAGTCAGGGTGGTGGTGGTGTGGGAGAACCAGGAGTCAGGGTGGTGGTGGTGGGGGAGAACCAGTAGTCAGGGTGGTGGTGGTGGGGGAGAACCAGGAGTCAGGGTGGTGGTGGTGTGGGAGAACCAGGAGTCAGGGTGGTGGTGGTGGGGGAGAACCAGTAGTCAGGGTGGTGGTGGTGGGGGAGAACCAGGAGTCAGGGTGGTGGTGGTGGGGGAGAACCAGGAGTCAGGGTGGTGGTGGTGGGGGAGAACCAGTAGTCAGGGTGGTGGTGGTGGGGGAGAACCAGGAGTCAGGGTGGTGGTGGTGTGGGAGAACCAGGAGTCAGGGTGGTGGTGGTGGGGGAGAACCAGTAGTCAGGGTGGTGGTGGTGGGGGAGAACCAGGAGTCAGGGTGGTGGTGGTGGGGGAGAACCAGGAGTCAGGGTGGTGGTGGTGGTGGGGGAGAACCAGGAGTCAGGGTGGTGGTGGTGGGGGAGAACCAGTAGTCAGGGTGGTGGTGGTGGGGGAGAACCAGTAGTCAGGGTGGTGGTGGTGTGGGAGAACCAGGAGTCAGGGTGGTGGTGGGGGAGAACCAGTAGTCAGGGTGGTGGTGGTGGGGGAGAACCAGTAGTCAGGGTGGTGGTGGTGTGGGAGAACCAGGAGTCAGGGTGGTGGTGGTGGGGGAGAACCAGTAGTCAGGGTGGTGGTGGTGGGGGAGAACCAGGAGTCAGGGTGGTGGTGGTGGTGGGGGAGAACCAGGAGTCAGGGTGGTGGTGGTGGTGGGGGAGAACCAGGAGTCAGGGTGGTGGTGGTGGTGGGGGAGAACCAGGAGTCAGGGTGGTGGTGGTGGGGGAGAACCAGTAGTCAGGGTGGTGGTGGTGGGGGAGAACCAGTAGTCAGGGTGGTGGTGGTGGGGGAGAACCAGGAGTCAGGGTGGTGGTGGTGGTGGGGGAGAACCAGGAGTCAGGGTGGTGGTGGTGGTGGGGGAGAACCAGGAGTCAGGGTGGTGGTGGTGGTGGAGAACCAGTAGTCAGGGTGGTGGTGGTGGGGGAGAACCAGGAGTCAGGGTGGTGGTGGTGGGGGAGAACCAGTAGTCAGGGTGGTGGTGGGGGAGAACCAGTGGTCAGGGTGGTGGTGGTGGGGGAGAACCAGGAGTCAGGGTGGTGGTGGTGGGGGAGAACCAGGAGTCAGGGTGGTGGTGGTGGTGGAGAACCAGTAGTCAGGGTGGTGGTGGTGGGGGAGAACCAGTGGTCAGGGTGGTGGTGGTGGGGGAGAACCAGGAGTCAGGGTGGTGGTGGTGGGGGAGAACCAGGAGTCAGGGTGGTGGTGGTGGGGGAGAACCAGGAGTCAGGGTGGTCGTGGTGGGGGAGAACCAGGAGTCAGGGTGGTGGTGGGGGAGAACCAGTAGTCAGGGTGGTGGTGGGGGAGAACCAGGAGTCAGGGTGGTGGTGGTGGGGGAGAACCAGGAGTCAGGGTGGTGGTGGTGGGGGAGAACCAGTGGTCAGGGTGGTGGTGGGGGAGAACCAGTGGTCAGGGTGGTGGTGGTGGGGGAGAACCAGGAGTCAGGGTGGTGGTGGTGGGGGAGAACTAGGAGTCAGGGTGGTGGTGGTGGGGGAGAACCAGTGGTCAGGGTGGAGGTGGTGGGGGAGAACCAGGAGTCAGGGTGGTGGTGGTGGGGGAGAACCAGGAGTCAGGGTGGTGGTGGGGGAGAACCAGTAGTCAGGGTGGTGGTGGGGGAGAACCAGTGGTCAGGGTGGTGGTGGTGGGGGAGAACCAGGAGTCAGGGTGGTGGTGGTGGGGGAGAACCAGGAGTCAGGGTGGTGGTAGTGGGGGAGAACCAGTGGTCAGGGTGGTGGTGGTGGGGGAGAACCAGGAGTCAGGGTGGTGGTGGTGGGGGAGAACCAGTGGTCAGGGTGGTGGTGGTGGGGGAGAACCAGGAGTCAGGGTGGTGGTGGTGGGGGAGAACCAGTGGTCAGGGTGGTGGTGGTGGGGGAGAACCAGGAGTCAGGGTGGTGGTGGTGGGGGAGAACCAGTGAGTCAGGGTGGTGGTGGTGGGGGAGAACCAGGAGTCAGGGTGGTGGTGGTGGGGGAGAACCAGTGGTCAGGGTGGTGGTGGTGGGGGAGAACCAGGAGTCAGGGTGGTGGTGGTGGGGGAGAACCAGGAGTAAGGGTGGTTGTGGTGGGGGAGAACCAGTGGTCAGGGTGGTGGTGGTGGGGGAGAACCAGGAGTCAGGGTGGTGGTGGTGGGGGAGAACCAGTGGTCAGGGTGGTGGTGGTGGGGGAGAACCAGGAGTCAGGGTGGTGGTGGTGGGGGAGAACCAGGAGTCAGGGTGGTGGTGGTGGGGGAGAACCAGGAGTCAGGGTGGTGGTGGTGGGGGAGAACCAGGAGTCAGGGTGGTGGTGGTGGGGGAGAACCTGGTAGTCAGGGTGGTGGTGGTGGGGGAGAACCAGTAGTCAGGGTGGTGGTGGTGGGGGAGAACCAGGAGTCAGGGTGGTGGTGGTGGGGGAGAACTAGGAGTCAGGGTGGTGGTGGTGGGGGAGAACCAGGAGTCAGGGTGGTGGTGGTGGGGGAGAACCAGGAGTCAGGTTGGTGGTGGTGGGGGAGAACTAGGAGTCAGGGTGGTGGTGGTGGGGGAGAACCAGGAGTCAGGGTGGTGGTGGTGGGGGAGAACAAGAGGCAGGGTGGTGGTGGAGGGGGAGAACCAGGAGTCAGGGTGGTGGTGGTGGGGGAGAACTAGGAGTCAGGGTGGTGGTGGTGGGGGAGAACCAGGAGTCAGGGTGGTGGTGGGGGAGAATCAGTAGTCAGGGTGGTGGTGGTGGGGGAGAACCAGTAGTCAGGGTGGTGGTGGTGGGGGAGAACCAGGAGTCAGGGTGGTCGTGGTGGGGGAGAACCAGGAGTCAGGGTGGTGGTGGTGGGGGAGAAGCCAGAAGTCAGGGTGGTGGTGGTGGGGGAGAACCAGGAGTCAGGGTGGTGGTGGTGGGGGAGAACCAGGAGTCAGGGTGGTGGTGGTGGGGGAGAACCAGTAGCTGAGGGTGGTGGTGGTGGGGGAGAACCAGTGGTCAGGGTGGTGGTGGTGGGGGAGAACCAGTGGTCAGGGTGGTGGTGGTGGGGGAGAACCTAGTGAGTCAGGGTGGTGGTGGTGGGGAGAGCCAAGAGTCAGGGTGGTGGTGGTGGGGGAGAACCAGGAGTCAGGGTGGTGGTGGTGGGGGAGAACCAGTAGCTGAGGGTGGTGGTGGTGGGGGAGAACCAGTGCTGAGGGTGGTGGTGGTGGGGGAGAACCAGGAGTCAGGGTGGTGGTGGTGGGGGAGAACCAGTGCTGAGGGTGGTGGTGGTGGGGGAGAACCAGCGCTGAGGGTGGTGGTGGGGGAGAACCAGTGCTGAGGGTGGTGGTGGGGGGGGGGAGCACCAGCGCTGAGGGTGGTGGTGGGGGTGAACCAGTGCTGAGGGTGGTGGTGGTGGGGGAGAACCAGCGCTGAGGGTGGTGGTGGGGGTGAACCAGTGCTGAGGGTGGTGGTGGTGGGGGAGAATCAGTAGTCAGGGTGGTGGTGGTGGGGGAGAACCAGGAGTCAGGTTGGTGGTGGGGGAGAATCAGTAATGAGGGTGGTGGTGGTGGGGGAGAACCAGTAGTGAGGGTGGTGGTGGAGAAGAATCAGTAGTGAGGGTTGTGGTGGTGGGGGAGAACCAGTAGTGAGGGTGGTGGTGGTGGTGGTGGTGGGGGAGGACCAGGAGTCAGGGTGGTGGTGGTGGGGGAGAACCTGGAGTCAGGGTGGTGGTGGTGGGGGAGAACCAGTAGTGAGGGTGGTGGTGGTGGGGGAGAACCAGTAGTGAGGGTGGTGGTGGGGGAGAATCAGTAGTGAGGGTGGTGGTGGGGGACAACCAGGAGTCAGGGTGGTGGTGGTGGGGGAGAACCAGTAGTGAGGGTGGTGGTGGGGGAGAACCAGTAGTGAGGGTGGTGGTGGGGGAGAATCAGTAGTGAGGGTGGTGGTGGGGGAGAACCAGTAGTGAGGGTGGTGGTGGGGGAGAACCAGTAGTGAGGGTGGTGGTGGGGGAGAATCAGTAGTGAGGGTGGTGGTGGGGGAGAACCAGTAGTGAGGGTGGTGGTGGGGGAGAATCAGTAGTGAGGGTGGTGGTGGGGGAGAATCAGTAGTGAGGGTGGTGGTGGGGGAGAATCAGTAGTGAGGGTGGTGGTGGGGGAGAATCAGTAGTGAGGGTGGTGGTGGGGGAGAATCAGTAGTGAGGGTGGTGGTGGGGGAGAATCAGTAGTGAGGGTGGTGGTGGGGGAGAACCAGGAGTCAGGGTGGTGGTGGTGGGGGAGAACCAGGAGTCAGGGTGGTGGTGGGGGAGAACCAGTAGTCAGGGTGGTGGTGGGGGAGAACCAGTGGTCAGGGTGGTGGTGGTGGGGGAGAACCAGGAGTCAGGGTGGTGGTGGTGGGGGAGAACCAGGAGTCAGGGTGGTGGTAGTGGGGGAGAACCAGTGGTCAGGGTGGTGGTGGTGGGGGAGAACCAGGAGTCAGGGTGGTGGTGGTGGGGGAGAACCAGTGGTCAGGGTGGTGGTGGTGGGGGAGAACCAGGAGTCAGGGTGGTGGTGGTGGGGGAGAACCAGTGAGTCAGGGTGGTGGTGGTGGGGGAGAACCAGGAGTCAGGGTGGTGGTGGTGGGGGAGAACCAGTGGTCAGGGTGGTGGTGGTGGGGGAGAACCAGGAGTCAGGGTGGTGGTGGTGGGGGAGAACCAGTGGTCAGGGTGGTGGTGGTGGGGGAGAACCAGGAGTCAGGGTGGTGGTGGTGGGGGAGAACCAGGAGTCAGGGTGGTGGTGGTGGGGGAGAACCAGGAGTCAGGGTGGTGGTGGTGGGGGAGAACCAGGAGTCAGGGTGGTGGTGGTGGGGGAGAACCAGGAGTCAGGGTGGTGGTGGTGGGGGAGAACCAGTAGTCAGGGTGGTGGTGGTCGGGGAGAACCAGGAGTCAGGGTGGTGGTGGTGGGGGAGAACCTGGTAGTCAGGGTGGTGGTGGTGGGGGAGAACCAGTAGTCAGGGTGGTGGTGGTGGGGGAGAACCAGGAGTCAGGGTGGTGGTGGTGGGGGAGAACTAGGAGTCAGGGTGGTGGTGGTGGGGGAGAACCAGGAGTCAGGGTGGTGGTGGTGGGGGAGAACCAGGAGTCAGGTTGGTGGTGGTGGGGGAGAACTAGGAGTCAGGGTGGTGGTGGTGGGGGAGAACCAGGAGTCAGGGTGGTGGTGGTGGGGGAGAACAAGAGGCAGGGTGGTGGTGGAGGGGGAGAACCAGGAGTCAGGGTGGTGGTGGTGGGGGAGAACTAGGAGTCAGGGTGGTGGTGGTGGGGGAGAACCAGGAGTCAGGGGTGGTGGTGGGGGAGAATCAGTAGTCAGGGTGGTGGTGGTGGGGGAGAACCAGTAGTGAGGGTGGTGGTGGTGGGGGAGAACCAGGAGTCAGGGTGGTCCTGGTGGGGGAGAACCAGGAGTCAGGGTGGTGGTGGTGGGGGAGAGCCAGAAGTCAGGGTGGTGGTGGTGGGGGAGAACCAGGAGTCAGGGTGGTGGTGGTGGGGGAGAACCAGGAGTCAGGGTGGTGGTGGTGGGGGAGAACCAGTGCTGAGGGTGGTGGTGGTGGGGGAGAACCAGTGGTCAGGGTGGTGGTGGTGGGGAGAACCAGTGGTCAGGGTGGTGGTGGTGGGGGAGAACTAGTGGTCAGGGTGGTGGTGGTGGGGAGAGCCAAGATTCAGGGTGGTGGTGGTGGGGGAGAACCAGGAGTCAGGGTGGTGTTGGTGGGGGAGAACCAGTGCTGAGGGTGGTGGTGGTGGGGGAGAACCAGTGCTGAGGGTGGTGGTGGTGGGGGAGAACCAGGAGTCAGGGTGGTGGTGGTGGGGGAGAACCAGTGCTGAGGGTGGTGGTGGTGGGGGAGAACCAGCGCTGAGGGTGGTGGTGGGGGAGAACCAGTGCTGAGGGTGGTGGTGGGGGGGGAGAACCAGCGCTGAGGGTGGTGGTGGGGGTGAACCAGTGCTGAGGGTGGTGGTGGTGGGGGAGAACCAGCGCTGAGGGTGGTGGTGGGGGTGAACCAGTGCTGAGGGTGGTGGTGGTGGGGGAGAATCAGTAGTCAGGGTGGTGGTGGTGGGGGAGAACCAGGAGTCAGGTTGGTGGTGGGGGAGAATCAGTAGTGAGGGTGGTGGTGGTGGGGGAGAACCAGTAGTGAGGGTGGTGGTGGAGAAGAATCAGTAGTGAGGGTGGTGGTGGTGGGGGAGAACCAGTAGTGAGGGTGGTGGTGGTGGTGGTGGTGGGGGAGGACCAGGAGTCAGGGTGGTGGTGGTGGGGGAGAACCAGGAGTCAGGGTGGTGGTGGTGGGGGAGAACCAGTAGTGAGGGTGGTGGTGGTGGGGGAGAACCAGTAGTGAGGGTGGTGGTGGGGGAGAATCAGTAGTGAGGGTGGTGGTGGGGGACAACCAGGAGTCAGGGTGGTGGTGGTGGGGGAGAACCAGTAGTGAGGGTGGTGGTGGGGGAGAACCAGTAGTGAGGGTGGTGGTGGGGGAGAATCAGTAGTGAGGGTGGTGGTGGGGGAGAACCAGTAGTGAGGGTGGTGGTGGGGGAGAACCAGTAGTGAGGGTGGTGGTGGGGGAGAATCAGTAGTGAGGGTGGTGGTGGGGGAGAACCAGTAGTGAGGGTGGTGGTGGGGGAGAATCAGTAGTGAGGGTGGTGGTGGGGGAGAATCAGTAGTGAGGGTGGTGGTGGGGGAGAATCAGTAGTGAGGGTGGTGGTGGGGGAGAATCAGTAGTGAGGGTGGTGGTGGGGGAGAATCAGTAGTGAGGGTGGTGGTGGGGGAGAATCAGTAGTGAGGGTGGTGGTGGGGGAGAACCAGGAGTCAGGGTGGTGGTGGTGGGGGAGAACCAGGAGTCAGGGTGGTGGTGGGGGAGAACCAGTAGTCAGGGTGGTGGTGGGGGAGAACCAGTGGTCAGGGTGGTGGTGGTGGGGGAGAACCAGGAGTCAGGGTGGTGGTGGTGGGGGAGAACCAGGAGTCAGGGTGGTGGTAGTGGGGGAGAACCAGTGGTCAGGGTGGTGGTGGTGGGGGAGAACCAGGAGTCAGGGTGGTGGTGGTGGGGGAGAACCAGTGGTCAGGGTGGTGGTGGTGGGGGAGAACCAGGAGTCAGGGTGGTGGTGGTGGGGGAGAACCAGTGGTCAGGGTGGTGGTGGTGGGGGAGAACCAGGAGTCAGGGTGGTGGTGGTGGGGGAGAACCAGTGGTCAGGGTGGTGGTGGTGGGGGAGAACCAGGAGTCAGGGTGGTGGTGGTGGGGGAGAACCAGTGGTCAGGGTGGTGGTGGTGGGGGAGAACCAGGAGTCAGGGTGGTGGTGGTGGGGGAGAACCAGGAGTCAGGGTGGTGGTGGTGGGGGAGAACCAGGAGTCAGGGTGGTGGTGGTGGGGGAGAACCAGGAGTCAGGGTGGTGGTGGTGGGGGAGAACCAGGAGTCAGGGTGGTGGTGGTGGGGGAGAACCAGTAGTCAGGGTGGTGGTGGTCGGGGAGAACCAGGAGTCAGGGTGGTGGTGGTGGGGGAGAACCTGGTGTCAGGGTGGTGGTGGTGGGGGAGAACCAGTAGTCAGGGTGGTGGTGGTGGGGGAGAACCAGGAGTCAGGGTGGTGGTGGTGGGGGAGAACCAGGAGTCAGGGTGGTGGTGGTGGGGGAGAACCAGGAGTCAGGGTGGTGGTGGTGGGGGAGAACCAGGAGTCAGGTTGGTGGTGGTGGGGGAGAACTAGGAGTCAGGGTGGTGGTGGTGGGGGAGAACCAGGAGTCAGGGTGGTGGTGGTGGGGGAGAACAAGAGGCAGGGTGGTGGTGGAGGGGGAGAACCAGGAGTCAGGGTGGTGGTGGTGGGGGAGAACTAGGAGTCAGGGTGGTGGTGGTGGGGGAGAACCAGGAGTCAGGGTGGTGGTGGGGGAGAATCAGTAGTCAGGGTGGTGGTGGTGGGGGAGAACCAGTAGTGAGGGTGGTGGTGGTGGGGGAGAACCAGGAGTCAGGGTGGTGGTGGTGGGGGAGAACCAGGAGTCAGGGTGGTGGTGGTGGGGGAGAGCCAGAAGTCAGGGTGGTGGTGGTGGGGGAGAACCAGGAGTCAGGGTGGTGGTGGTGGGGGAGAACCAGGAGTCAGGGTGGTGGTGGTGGGGGAGAACCAGTGCTGAGGGTGGTGGTGGTGGGGGAGAACCAGTGGTCAGGGTGGTGGTGGTGGGGAGAGCCAAGA
Source organism: Procambarus clarkii (assembly GCF_040958095.1). Lineage (NCBI taxonomy): Eukaryota > Metazoa > Arthropoda > Malacostraca > Decapoda > Cambaridae > Procambarus > Procambarus clarkii. The sequence goes on from NC_091175.1 coordinate 28,485,877, forward strand.
GTCAGGGTGGTGGTGGTGGGGGAGAACCAGGAGTCAGGGTGGTGTTGGTGGGGGAGAACCAGTGCTGAGGGTGGTGGTGGTGGGGGAGAACCAGTGCTGAGGGTGGTGGTGGTGAGGGAGAACCAGGAGTCAGGGTGGTGGTGGTGGGGGAGAACCAGTGCTGAGGGTGGTGGTGGTGGGGGAGAACCAGCGCTGAGGGTGGTGGTGGGGGAGAACCAGTGCTGAGGGTGGTGGTGGGGGGGGAGAACCAGCGCTGAGGGTGGTGGTGGGGGTGAACCAGTGCTGAGGGTGGTGGTGGTGGGGGAGAACCAGCGCTGAGGGTGGTGGTGGGGGTGAACCAGTGCTGAGGGTGGTGGTGGTGGGGGAGAATCAGTAGTCAGGGTGGTGGTGGTGGGGGAGAACCAGGAGTCAGGTTGGTGGTGGGGGAGAATCAGTAGTGAGGGTGGTGGTGGTGGGGGAGAACCAGTAGTGAGGGTGGTGGTGGAGAAGAATCAGTAGTGAGGGTGGTGGTGGTGGGGGAGAACCAGTAGTGAGGGTGGTGGTGGTGGTGGTGGTGGGGGAGGACCAGGAGTCAGGGTGGTGGTGGTGGGGGAGAACCAGGAGTCAGGGTGGTGGTGGTGGGGGAGAACCAGTAGTGAGGGTGGTGGTGGTGGGGGAGAACCAGTAGTGAGGGTGGTGGTGGGGGAGAATCAGTAGTGAGGGTGGTGGTGGGGGACAACCAGGAGTCAGGGTGGTGGTGGTGGGGGAGAACCAGTAGTGAGGGTGGTGGTGGGGGAGAACCAGTAGTGAGGGTGGTGGTGGGGGAGAATCAGTAGTGAGGGTGGTGGTGGGGGAGAACCAGTAGTGAGGGTGGTGGTGGGGGAGAACCAGTAGTGAGGGTGGTGGTGGGGGAGAATCAGTAGTGAGGGTGGTGGTGGGGGAGAACCAGTAGTGAGGGTGGTGGTGGGGGAGAATCAGTAGTGAGGGTGGTGGTGGGGGAGAATCAGTAGTGAGGGTGGTGGTGGGGGAGAATCAGTAGTGAGGGTGGTGGTGGGGGAGAATCAGTAGTGAGGGTGGTGGTGGGGGAGAATCAGTAGTGAGGGTGGTGGTGGGGGAGAATCAGTAGTGAGGGTGGTGGTGGGGGAGAACCAGGAGTCAGGGTGGTGGTGGTGGGGGAGAATCAGTAGTGAGGGTGGTGGTGGGGGAGAATCAGTATTGAGGGTGGTGGTGGGGGAGTGTCATGCCTGCTATCCCGTCAGCATCGCTGGTGTCGTAGAACCTTCTTGAAGTCACAAAAATAGGTATGTGTAGGGGACATGTAAAGTTTCTGGTGCCAAGAACACCAGCCGCAGGACGACCAACAATAACTCATCTGAGAACCACAAAATGAGAGCACAGATCACCAGGAAAATAGAAGAGGGCAATACCACAGGTGCCATCAGAATCATGACCAGCGATGACACTATTGCCCCCAGGAACGCCACGACAGCAGAGGCTCTTCAAGACAAACACCCACCCAGAGCCCCCGACAGCAGCAGGGATCCCCAGGAAAACAATGCTGGCATAGAACCCTTGACTGTTTGAGAATCTGAGGTGTACAAAGTAGCCATGTCTTTCCCAACTGGTTCAGCAGGGGGCTTTACAGGCCTAAGACCCCAGCGCATCAAACAAATGCTGAACCCGGTGCTTGGAGATGCTGCAAAGGACCTTCTAGTGGAACTTACCAGATTCTCCAATATGTGTTTGGCTGGCGGCATCCCTGAGGACATCAGGCCTCCCATTTCTGGAGCAGCACTCTGTGATTTAAAGTAGAAGGATAGGGGAATCAGGCCCATTGTCGTTGGCAACACCTTTCAACGCCTCGTAGCTAAGGTTGCGAGATCTATCAGCCACCTTGCTGAAACCTAATCACTCAGGTTTGGGATCCCCGCTAGGCTGTGAAGCTGCAGCACATGCAGCGCGGGCTTACATTGCTGATCTCCCGGACCAGAAGACACTAGTAAAACTTGACTTTAAAAATTCCTTCAATCAAGTCAGGAGAGACGCTGTCCTCAGGGCTGTACACAACCATTTTCGTCCTCTTTACCCATTCATCCGATCGTGCTACAGTGGGGACTCTAAGCTTCTTTTTGGGGAACATGAAATAGACTCCTGTGAAGGTGTCCAACAAGGTGATCCCTTGGCCCCCCTACTTTTCTGCCTAGCTATCAAAGAGGTCACTGATAGTCTGACAAGCGAGCTAAGCATCTGGTACCTGGATGATGGCACTCTCGCTGGAATCCCGGAAACCATTTTAGAGGATATAAGGAAAATCCAGGAGCAAGGAGCAGCTTTGGGCCTCATTCTCAATGCATCCAAATGCGAAATAATCTCCCGCAACCCAGACATCACTGGGCAAATAAAAAATGTTCTTCCAGACATTCTCGTTGTCGAGCCACCGGACTGCACTCTCCTGGGTGCCCCCATTGGCCCGTAAGCAATCGAGGAGGTCCTGGACGAAAAAATCACTGATCTAAGGAGAATGCTGGACAGGATTGACAAGATCGATGCCCATGATGCTCTCTTCCTCCTCACAAGATGTCCATCTCTCCCTAAGTTGACTTACTTTCTGAGGTGTTCTCCATCCTACAGCAGCCCTAAGTTAAATGTGTATGGTACCCTTCTGAGGTCCATCCTGGTGAAAGTCCTGAACCTGCCATTGGACGACTTTCAGTGGGAGCAAGCAACCCTTTCTGTAAGACTCAGCGGCCTTGGTGTCCGCACAGCCTCCCAGGTTGTTCTACCAGCTTTCCTTTCCTCTTCTCATGCATCACACGACCTTGTAAGAGATATCCTACCTGAAACCCTGAGGGATTCAGCAGGAATACATGATACTGCTTTCATTGAATGTTCAAATCAGTGGGATGCTCTTGCAGCCCCAGCACCCATTACGGAGCCAACAAAAAAACATTAAATGTCCGGCTGGGACCACCCTCTAGTGGAAAAAGTAGCTGATGCCATGCTCAGCGTCGCAACATCAGACAAGGAGAAAGCCCGCCTCAGAGCAGTGCGTGCCCCCCATGCAGGAGACTTCCTCCTGGCAGTACCCATGTCAGCAATGGGCACGCGCCTAGATCCAGAATCCCTTCGTGTAGCAGTGGCCGTCCGCCTTGGTGCCCCAATTCACACTGAATACAAGTGTATTTGCAACAGGGTGGAAGCAGACCAACACGGAGTGCATGGGTTGCATTACGGAAGCACAAAGGGCTGGCATGCAAGACACAACGAGGTCAATGACTGTGAGATTATCCCTTTTAGAGGTGAACAGGACACAAGTATCTATTGGCCAGATGGGCACTTCGTAGTGCTCACAGTGATAGTTGAACAGCACCACGCTGGCACCAGAGGTGGTCTCAATAATAATACAAGTGCCCTCAGTGAGGACGGACTGAACTAGCATCAAACCAATGCTGAGGGCAGATTATGCTTTAATGACTGCTCAGGGATGCATAGAGCAGCTGCAGGAGTCCAGAACCTTGGCACTCCTTATCCACGAGGTGGTGGAGCTTCCGGCACCTCAGATGGAGGACATCAGAGTAGCTCTTCGGTTCTCACATCAAATAAATTTATACTTGATGTGTATGGCCATGAAATTCGTTCGAGTCCCAGTAATCCAGGCAACAACAAATTAATGACTTCAAAAGGACAATGTCAAAGTAATAACTTGGTACAATGGTTTTAGAAGGTATGAACGTAAAGGCACTTGTAGTTCAACAATAACAGTTTATTCATAAAGCTCAATACTAGCGATACATGACCAGAATAATGTAACGTTACATTAATGTGTGTGGTGGGGCGCGGGTTCCGGGGAAGACTGCTCGCGGTGCTGCTGACCCTCACTAATCTTAACAAAGTGGACAACCACTCCAGACGAGACTGCAACTCGTCACGGCTGCTGGGAGCAACAATAAAGTACAGTGACACGACAGCAGACAGACCTGTCACAGAGACCAGTCTTCCCTGCAACACTCAGTTAACTTTGTTACACGATGACAGATGTCAATTGATCCAACTAATTTCAATGAAACAATCACAGATGTTTACGTTACTTTAGTAAATCCAATTACGTTACTATGTCACCAAGACATTCTGTCAACACAGACAGTCAAACAAATCAAAACAAACAATGAAGTCAACAAGAGCTTACGGGTAACTAGCAATCCCTGTGTGATGTGATGTAACTATATAACCTGAGCTTGTAAAAACACCGTAATCACTTTCAATGATTAAGTGCTTAATTGCACACTAGTTTCTCTATCAGCTATCTCACCCTGTCAGGGTAAAAGAGACAAATGTATGTGTATGCATGTGTGTGTGTGGGTATATATGTATGTATATATGTATATGTTCGTATGTGTGTGTGTGTATGTATATGTATGTGTATCAAGTATATATGGAAGCTGATCAGAATTACATTTCACCTTTGTAAATGCACATTATTGACACTATGTAAAATACACATCTAACACTTTATGTAGGGCATAAGTGAATCTGTTTATCTATGTATTTACGTATGTAGGTTAGCTTAGCATTTTAGAAGCACCGAATCACCTTCTGTGGTTGATTGTTCAATAAACCCTTGAACTATATGTTTAACACATCTCTAACCCTGTCCATGGAGGACAGAAGAAAATGTATATATGCTGGTTAGCATTGTAAATGTGTGGCCACGTCTGTGGTAGAAAATATTAATAAAAAAAAACTGACCATAATGGTCCCCTTACTGACCATGATGGTCCCTTACTGACCATGATGGTCCCTTACTGACCATGATGGTCCCTTACTGACCATGATGGTCCCTTACTGACCATGATGGTCCCTTACTGACCATAATGGTCCCTTACTGACCATGATGGTCCCTTACTGACCGTGATGGTCCCTTACTGACCATGATGGTCCCTTACTGACCATGATGGTCCCTTACTGACCATAATGGTCCCTTACTGACCATGATGGTCCCTTACTGACCATGATGGTCCCTTACTGACCGTGATGGTCCCTTACTGACCATGATGGTCCCTTACTGACCATGATGGTCCCTTACTGACCATGATGGTCCCTTACTGACCATGATGGTCCCCTTACTGACCATGATAGCCCCATACTGACCATGATGGTCCCCTTACTGACCGTGATGGTCCCTTACTGACCATGATGGCCCCTTACTGACCATGATGGTCCCCTTACTGACCGTGATGGTCCCTTACTGACCATGATGGCCCCTTACTGACCATGATAGCCCCTTACTGACCATGATGGTCCCTTACTGACCATGATAGCCCCTTACTGACCATGATGGTCCCTTACTGACCATGATGGTCCCCTTACTGACCATGATAGCCCCTTACTGACCATGATGGTCCCCTTACTGACCATGATGGCCCCTTACTGACCATGATAGCCCCTTACTGACCATGACGGTCCCTTACTGACCATGATGGTCCCTTACTGACCATGATGGTCCCCTTACTGACCATGATAGCCCCTTACTGACCATGATGGTCCCCTTACTGACCATGATGGTCCCTTACTGACCATGATAGCCCCTTACTGACCATGATAGCCCCTTACTGACCATGATGGTCCCTTACTGACCATGATGGTCCCTTACTGACCATGATGGCCCCTTACTGACCATGATGGTCCCTTACTGACCATGATGGTCCCTTACTGACCATGATGGCCCCTTACTGACCATGATGGCCCCTTACTGACCATGATGGTCCCTTATTGACCATGATGGTCCCTTACTGACCATGATGGTCCCTTACTGACCATGATGGTCCCTTACTGACCACGATGGCCCCTTACTGACCATGATGGTCCCTTACTGACCATGATGGTCCCCTTACTGACCATGATGGTCCCTTACTGACCATGATGGTCCCCTTACTGACCATGATGGTCCCTTACTGACCATGATGGTCCCTTACTGACCATGATGGTCCCTTACTGACCATAATGGTCCCTTACTGACCATGATGGTCCCTTACTGACCGTGATGGTCCCTTACTGACCATGATGGTCCCTTACTGACCATGATGGTCCCTTACTGACCATAATGGTCCCTTACTGACCATGATGGTCCCTTACTGACCATGATGGTCCCTTACTGACCGTGATGGTCCCTTACTGACCATGATGGTCCCTTACTGACCATGATGGTCCCTTACTGACCATGATGGTCCCTTACTGACCATGATGGTCCCCTTACTGACCATGATAGCCCCATACTGACCATGATGGTCCCCTTACTGACCGTGATGGTCCCTTACTGACCATGATGGCCCCTTACTGACCATGATAGCCCCTTACTGACCATGATGGTCCCTTACTGACCATGATGGTCCCCTTACTGACCGTGATGGTCCCTTACTGACCATGATGGCCCCTTACTGACCATGATAGCCCCTTACTGACCATGATGGTCCCTTACTGACCATGATAGCCCCTTACTGACCATGATGGTCCCTTACTGACCATGATGGTCCCCTTACTGACCATGATAGCCCCTTACTGACCATGATGGTCCCCTTACTGACCATGATGGCCCCTTACTGACCATGATAGCCCCTTACTGACCATGACGGTCCCTTACTGACCATGATGGTCCCTTACTGACCATGATGGTCCCCTTACTGACCATGATAGCCCCTTACTGACCATGATGGTCCCCTTACTGACCATGATGGTCCCTTACTGACCATGATAGCCCCTTACTGACCATGATAGCCCCTTACTGACCATGATGGTCCCTTACTGACCATGATGGTCCCTTACTGACCATGATGGCCCCTTACTGACCATGATGGTCCCTTACTGACCATGATGGTCCCTTACTGACCATGATGGCCCCTTACTGACCATGATGGCCCCTTACTGACCATGATGGTCCCTTATTGACCATGATGGTCCCTTACTGACCATGATGGTCCCTTACTGACCATGATGGTCCCTTACTGACCACGATGGCCCCTTACTGACCATGATGGTCCCTTACTGACCATGATGGTCCCCTTACTGACCATGATGGTCCCTTACTGACCATGATGGTCCCCTTACTGACCATGATGGTCCCTTACTGACCATGATGGTCCCTTACTGACCATGATGGTCCCCTTACTGACCATGATGGTCCCTTACTGACCATGATGGTCCCTTACTGACCATGATGGTCCCCTTACTGACCATGATGGTCCCCTTACTGACCGTGATGGTCCCTTACTGACCATGATGGTCCCTTACTGACCATGATAGCCCCTTACTGACCATGATGGTCCCTTACTGACCATGATGGTCCCTTACTGACCATAATGGTCCCTTACTGACCATGATGGTCCCCTTACTGACCATGATAGCCCCTTACTGACCATGATGGTCCCCTTACTGACCATGATAGCCCCTTACTGACCATGATGGTCCCTTACTGACCATGATGGTCCCCTTACTGACCATGATGGTCCCTTACTGACCATGATGGTCCCCTTACTGACCATGATAGCCCCTTACTGACCATGATGGTCCCCTTACTGACCGTGATGGTCCCTTACTGACCATGATGGTCCCTTACTGACCATGATGGCCCCTTACTGACCATGATGGTCCCTTACTGACCATGATAGCCCCTTACTGACCATGATAGCCCCTTACTGACCATGATGGTCCCTTACTGACCATGATAGCCCCTTACTGACCATGATGGTCCCTTACTGACCATGATGGTCCCCTTACTGACCATGATAGCCCCTTACTGACCATGATGGTCCCTTACTGACCATGATGGTCCCTTACTGACCATGATGGTCCCTTACTGACCATGATGGTCCCTTACTGACCATGATGGTCCCCTTACTGACCATGATAGCCCCATACTGACCATGATGGTCCCCTTACTGACCGTGATGATCCCTTACTGACCATGATGGCCCCTTACTGACCATGATGGTCCCTTACTGACCATGATGGTCCCTTACTGACCATGATGGTCCCTTACTGACCATGATAGCCCCTTACTGACCATGATGGTCCCTTACTGACCATGATAGCCCCTTACTGACCATGATGGTCCCTTACTGACCATGATGGTCCCCTTACTGACCATGATAGCCCCTTACTGACCATGATGGTCCCCTTACTGACCATGATGGTCCCTTACTGACCATGATGGTCCCTTACTGACCATGATGGCCCCTTACTGACCATGATGGTCCCCTTACTGACCATAATGGTCCCTTGCTGACCATAATGGTCCCTTACTGACCATGATGGTCCCCTTACTGACCATAATGGTCCCCTTACTGACCATGATGGTCCCTTACTGACCATGATGGTCCCCTTACTGACCATGATGGTCCCTTACTGACCATGATAGCCACTGTTTCTGAGTTAATTAGCCAGAAATTATTTGAGTTCTTCTCCCACTCGGCATCATGATATAACTCTTGAACAACTCACAAAGTTCCGGGTTTTATTCCCGCCGGACGAGTTGTGTCGACGACCCTCCAGAGAATATCGTCCGTCCTCAACCAAACCTCAATAAAATACTTTGGTTGTGTTCCCACTGAGTGTCTAAACTGTGGTCAGTCCCGCTGTACGTATTGGTGGATATACTGTGATATACTGTGATATACAGGGATATACTGGGATATACTGTGATATACTGGGATATACTGGGATATACTGTGATATACTGGGATATACTGGGATATACTGGGATATACTGGGATATACTGTGATATACTGGGATATACTGGGATATACTGGGATATAATGGGATATACTGTGATATACCGGGATATACTGGGATATACTGGGATATACTGGGATATACTGTGATATACTGGGATATACTGGGATATACTGGGATATACTGTGATATACAGGGATATACTGGGATATACTGGGATATACTGGGATATACTGGGATATACTGGGATATACTGGGATATAATGTGATATACTGGGATATACTGGGATATACTGGGATAATGGGAGGACATGAAGGGAAGTGTACAATCCTCCACCGTGAACTCTACGGCCTCAACACCCGTCTTGACCCACCATGGTTGTTGTTGTGGGAGAAACTTGGAAACTTTGAGATATTATGATAGTGGTTTGATGCATGGGGGGAGGGAGGGCTCTATGGGGCGAGGGAGGGCTGGTTGATACCTGGTTGATACCTGGTTGATGGGGTTCTGGGAGTTCTTCTACTCCCCAAGCCCGGCCCGAGGCCAGGCTCGACTTGTGAGAGTTTGGTCCACCAGGCTGTTGCTTGGAGCGGCCCGCAGGGCCACGTACCCACCACAGCCCGGCTGATCCGGAACTTCTCTTAGAAAACCGTCCAGTTTTCTCTTGAAGATGTCCACGGTTGTTCCGGCAATATTTCTTATGCTCGCTGGGAGGACGTTGAACAACCGCGGACCCCTGATGTTTATACAGTGCTCTCTGATTGTGCCTATGGCACCTCTGCTCTTCACAGGTTCAATCTTGCATTTTCTTCCATATCGTTCACTCCAGTACGTTGTTATTTTACTGTGTAGATTTGGGACCTGACCCTCCAGTATTTTCCAGGTGTATATTATTTGGTATCTCTCTCGTCTCCTTTCTAGAGAGTACATTTGGAGAGCTTTGAGACGATCCCAATAATATCTGCATGGGGGGAGGGCTCTATGGGGCGAGGGAGGGGGAGAGCTGCATGGGGGGAGGGAGGGCTCTATGGGGCGAGGGAGGGGGAGGGCTGCATGGGGGGAGGGGGGAGAGCTGCATGGGGAGGGGGAGGGCTGCATGGGGGGAGGGAGGGAGGGCTGCATGGGGGGAGGGAGGGCTGCATGGAGGGAGGGAGGGCTGCATAGGGGGAGGGAGGGCTGCATGGAGGGAGGGAGGGCTGCATGGAGGGAGGGAGGGCTGCATGGGGAGAGGGAGGGCTGCATGGGGGGAGGGAGGGCTGCATGGGGAGAGGGAGGGCTGCATGGGGGGAGGGAGGGCTGCATGGAGGGAGGGAGGGCTGCATGGGGAGAGGGAGGGCTGCATGGAGGGAGGGCTGCATGGGGGGAGGGAGGGCTGCATGGAGGGAGGGAGGGCTGCATGGAGGGAGGGAGGGCTGCATGGAGGGAGGGAGGGCTGCATGGGGGGAGGGAGGGCTGCATGGGGAGAGGGAGGGCTGCATGGGGAGAGGGAGGGCTGCATGGGGGGAGGGAGGGCTGCATGGAGGGAGGGAGGGCTGCATGGGGAGAGGGAGGGCTGCATGGGGGAGGGAGGGCTGCATGGGGAGAGGGAGGGCTGCATGGGGGGAGGGAGGGCTGCATGGAGGGAGGGAGGGCTGCATGGGGAGAAGGAGGGCTGCATGGGGGGAGGGAGGGCTGCATGGAGGGAGGGAGGGCTGCATGGGGGGAGGGAGGGCTGCATGGAGGGAGGGAGGGCTGCATGGGGGGAGGGAGGGCTGCATGGAGGGAGGGAGGGCTGCATGGAGGGAGGGAGGGCTGCATGGGGGGAGGGGAGGGCTGCATGGGGGGAGGGAAGGCTGCATGGGGGGAGGGAGGGCTGCATGGGGGGAGGGAGGGCTGCATGGGGGGAGGGAGGGCTGCATGGAGGGAGGGAGGGCTGCATGGGGGGAGGGAGGGCTGCATGGGGAGAGGGAGGGCTGCATGGAGGGAGGGAGGGCTGCATGGGGGGAGGGAGGGCTGCATGGGGGGAGGGAGGGCTGCATGGGAAGAGGGAGGGCTGCATGGAGGGAGGGAGGGCTGCATGGGGGAGGGAGGGCTGCATGGGGAGAGGGAGGGCTGCATGGAGGGAGGGAGGGCTGCATGGAGGGAGGGAGGGCTGCATGGGGGGAGGGAGGGCTGCATGGGGAGAGGGAGGGCTGCATGGAGGGAGGGAGGGCTGCATGGAGGGAGGGAGGGCTGCATGGGGGGAGGGAGGGCTGCATGGGGAGAGGGAGGGCTGCATGGAGGGAGGGAGGGCTGCATGGGGGGAGGGAGGGCTGCATGGGGGGAGGGAGGGCTGCATGGGGGAGGGAGGGCTGCATGGAGGGAGGGAGGGCTGCATGGGGGGAGGGAGGGCTGCATGGAGGGAGGGAGGGCTGCATGGGGAGAGGGAGGGCTGCATGGGGAGAGGGAGGGCTGCATGGAGGGAGGGAGGGCTGCATGGAGGGAGGGAGGGCTGCATGGGGGGAGGGAGGGCTGCATGGAGGGAGGGAGGGCTGCATGGGGGGAGGGAGGGCTGCATGGAGGGAGGGAGGGCTGCATGGGGGGAGGGAGGGCTGCATGGAGGGAGGGAGGGCTGCATGGGGGGAGGGAGGGCTGCATGGAGGGAGGTAGGGCTGCATGGGGGGAGGGAGGGCTGCATGGAGGGAGGGAGGGCTGCATGGGGGGATGGAGGGCTGCATGGAGGGAGGGAGGGCTGCATGGGGTGAGGGAGGGCTGCATGGAGGGAGGGAGGGCTGCATGGGGAGAGGGAGGGCTGCATGGGGAGAGGGAGGGCTGCATGGAGGGAGGGAGGGCTGCATGGGGGGAGGGAGGGCTGCATGGGGAGAGGGAGGGCTGCATGGAGGGAGGGAGGGCTGCATGGAGGGAGGGAGGGCTGCATGGGGGGAGGGAGGGCTGCATGGAGGGAGGGCTGCATGGGGGGAGGGAGGGCTGCATGGAGGGAGGGAGGGCTGCATGGGGAGAGGGAGGGCTGCATGGAAGGAGGGAGGGCTGCATGGAGGGAGGGAGGGCTGCATGGGGAGAGGGAGGGCTGCATGGGGGAGGGCTGCATGGGGAGAGGGAGGGCTGCATGGGGGGAGGGAACTAACTTCCAGGAAAACTTCCTGGCAATTGAGCTCCAAACTACGAAAGGTATAATCTTCACAGGAACATGCAACCAACCACCAAGACGTCCTTACCTTCCCCTGGCCGACATCATGAAACTTACCAGAAGGAACAGACCTGCCTACTTCCTGGGAGATCTGAACGCCAAGCACAGGACACAGGGACATGGAAGGAACAACCAAGCAGGAGAAGCCATCCACAATATGATAAGGAACGAAAATCTACCCCACCTGGGCCCAGACTTCCCAACTTACGTCAGACAAGGCCACAGTGGTAAACCAGACATAATACTGTCAAACAACCTCCACTTCCTAAACACCCACATAGAAAGGGGCCCTGTGAGCACAAGCGACCACCTACCAATAATAATGACGCTGTCAACTAACCCCATTCAGAAACCCTCACCACCAAGACTTCAATACACTAAAACTGACTGGGAAGCGTTCAAAAGCAGTGCACAGGAAATCAGTGTCACAGATTTTAATGGAAAGGAAACATCATGCATAAACGCCGAGTTAAATACATGGATTAACATCATAGAAAAATGCATGATTGATCACATTCCCGTAGCTCACCATATAACGCTCCCACACCCCCCAGCCACGGAGGCACTCAGGACACAACAAACCAGATATAACAACCTTCTACAACTCATAACACAACACGGGTGGACGGATGAGCGCAAAAGACTACAAAGGGAACTTCAAGATGAGCTGCAAGATCTGTGCAAAACAGAGTACACCAAACAACCTAATAAGCAATATCCAAGTCGACTACAGGAACCCGGGAAAGTTCTGGGAAAAAGTAAAGACCCTGATGGGAAGCTCTTCTGAGGAAACACCCTACATCATAGACGCCTCAGGAAATAAACTCTAAGAGGAGAGAGAACAAGAGCAGGAATTCAGGAAGTTCTGGGAAAAAATATTCAGGATAAACCCGGAAGAAAATTTAAATTTTTGCCCAATTAATGAAAGGGAAATTACAACTCAAGTCGATAACAGAGCTGCAGCACTACTCCCGACGCAAACAATAGACCTTAACAACATACGCGATGACCTCCACCTTATGAAACACATAACCATTGCGGAGGTCCATAAAACAATTATGGGTTTCAAGAACAAGGCGCCGGGCAACAGCAAAATAAATAAGATGGTATTATCCAACCTACCAGTGATTGCACTCCATCAATACACATGTATCTTAAATGCAGCTCTTGCATCTGGACTATTCCCCACATACTTCAAGAATGCCACAATAAGATTAATCCCCAAGCCAGGTAAACCCCCAACCCATACTGAAAACTTCAGGCCAATTTCCCTCCTCGAAGTACCAGGTAAAATATTCGAAAAAATTATCAATCAGAGACTTGTGAAGTACATGGAGAGGAAGGTAAGTATAACACCAGGCAGCATGGGTTTACAAACTGCAGAGGGGCCCATACAGCTATAGCCCTGATCTACCAGCATATAGCCAACGCAGTGTCGTAAAAAGATCAGTGTAATATAGTGCTTAGGGACGTCTCGAAAGCCTTCGACAAAGTGTGGCACACAGGCCTAAAATATAAGATATCTGAACTAGGGCTTCCTGAGAGATTTACTGCTACTCTCTGCAGCTTTATAGACAATAGAACTGCTAGGCTTAATATCGGCAGCTACTTGGGTGACGTAATAGAACTGAAAAGTGGAGTACCACAAGGAAGTTGCCTCTCCTCCACTCTATTCAACATATATACAGCTGACCTACCCCAACCCCAACATGGAGAATACATCACATACGCTGACGATGTCACCCAAATAATTTGCCAACCGGGACCATCAAAGCCGCTACTTGCCGACAAGACCAAGGCAAGAAACCCGGACCCCATCATCCTTGACAACCAGTCGATCCAATATGCGGAGGTAGGCAGACTACTGGGACTTATGATAAATAGAACAGGGATACAAATTCACGTAAGGGACCGACTAAACAAAGCCAAAGCAGCATTAGGAAAACTGAGAAGATTCCGAAGCCTCAGTACTAACATTCAGATCCACCTATATAAGGCTCTAGTTCGGCCGCATCTAGAGTATCCCCCAGTACCACTACACATCATAAAGAAAACTAACATGCAGAAACTGCAAGCAGTACAAAATAAGGCGCTAAGGAGAGCAGCAAAACACCGTCCACCATATGATCAGTCAATTCAGGAGCTCCATGAACTCCTGAACATACAGCCACTAAACATCAGACTGCAGCACCAAGCCATCAGGGTGTGGAACACCATCGAAATGTTAGAGGACCCAATGTTAGAAAGATTGCTCCAAGATGAGACGCCCCGCTCCCACAGCTGGTGGCCCATGAGCCTCGATTCTCTGGATGAAAACCCCGCCCCACAGTATATAATCCCCAGATGAGATATTTATGTATATATATGAACAGTTCAAATATGTGTATGTATGAACAACTCGATAAATAATAATAATAAAACAAAGAGCCTTAAACAGAACAACATGTGTGGAAGCATCGGAGTGTGTATATATGAATGCTACACAGTATTCATCTATGGACATACATATATGGTGAAACACATGTGAAGAACCTCTCACACACTCTCACAGCTCCCTGACAAGAGGGAGCCAGCTTAGCTTAGCTGCCAACACCCACACATCGTGTCAGCAAGGCGGACAGCCCGCCTGCTCTCATAACATCGTGTCAGCAAGGCGGACAGCCCGCCTACTATCATAACATTGTGTCAGCAAGGCGGACAGCCCGCCTGCTATCATAACATGGTGTCAGCAAGGCGGACAGCCCGCCTGCTTTCAAACCTCTCACTGCATTTCCCACTTCTATACTTCCCTTCACCTATGCCTCTCCTTCCACTTTACTCCCCCCCCCCCCCACCCAAAAAAAGGGGGAGGGAGGGCTGCATGGGGGAGGGAGGAGGGAGGGCTGCATGGGGGAGGTGGGGGAGAGCGTGATTGGGGAGGGCTGCATGGAGGGATGGAGGGCTGTATGGGGGCACAGAGAGAGAGAGAGAGAG